>NW_026591086.1:16397587-16558231 GCF_907164565.1 Psammomys obesus | reverse complement strand
TGTGTGTGTGTGTGTGTGTGTGTGTGTGTGTGTGTGTGTGTGTGTGTTACTCATGTGGGCAGGTGCAGAAGGCAGAAATCACTTTGTCATTACATCATCACATTATTTCTGTGACAGGCTCTCTCACTGAACTGGATGCTCACCATTTTGGCCATATTGGCTGGCCAGTGAGCACACAGACTCCTCCTGTCTCCGTCTCACACACCCCTTCCCCCCGGTGCTGGGGTCACAGGCACATGCCACCATGCCTGTTTTTTAACATGGGCATTGGGAATGCAAACCCAGGCCCTCATGCTTAGGCAGCGGGCACTTTGCCTTCTGTCCTAGTCAGGGTTACTATTGCTGTGACAAAATACCATGACTAAAAGCAACTTAGAAAGGAAAAGATTTGTTTGGCTTACACTTCCAAATCAGAGTTCATCGCTGGAGAAAATCAGAGCAGGAACTCAAACAGGCCAGGAAATCTGGAGATGACACAGAAGCCATGGAGGGGTACTGCTTATTGGATTGCTCATTATGGCTTGATCAGCCTGCTTTTGTGTAGATGCCAGGACCACAGCCCAGGGATAGCCTTACCTACCATGTCTGAGCCCCTTCCCCATCAGTCACTGATTAAGAAAACACCCTACAGAGTATCTTATAGAGACATTTTCTCAATTGGAGTGTCCGCCTTTTAGACAACTCTAGTTTGTGTCAAGTTGACGTAAAATTAGCCAACACACCCACAGAGTCAACTCCACAAGCCCTGAGACCCCCTCCATTCATCGTCATTCCTTTGCCAAGAAAGCCTCTTCTCCTTCAAAAAAAAAAAAAAAAACAAACAAACAAACAAAAAAAACGTTTCTCCAAAAACTCTTTCACTCTAGAGCAAAGAAGACAGAAGCCAGATCCCTGAGCCCTGCCCAGTTCTCCTCTTTGTGAGCCTGTAAGACTCTAAGCAGAGGTCATTAAAACCTGTGTGTATTTACAACCAGAAGAGTAACCTCATATGAACAAGGTCAATCTATCCTGTTCTCCAGGCCAAAGGGCTGCATTTGACAAATAGTCTAGACTTGATAAATAAGAAAGAAGGGAGGGGAAAGGGGAAGGGGAGGGAGTGTGGGAAAGGGACAGTGGCCTTTGGGGGAACACAGTGGAAGTATCACCGGCTAATCTGGCACTCTGTTATTAACAAGGGCATAGAGGCTTTTTATACAGTTTTGTTCCACTTAGAAGTCCAAGAGTTAAGCAGCTGCTTCTGAAGGCAATTTGTGCTCTCATCTTTTTCTCTGAGTGTTTTTTATAGATGGCCTTTAATAGCATGCAAATCAGTCCCCTTCACTCTTTCCATCTCAGACTTGACACTAATGTAAACAGTTGTCGAAGTTCCATATCAGGAAGATGGCTGGGTTATTGTTTTGATCTGAATGTAGCCAGACTGTACTTGATGGTATATAATTTAAAGGAGCATAATGAAAATGGGTAAGGAAAATCTGAGCAAGATTTGCTAATATAAACTTTTAAAATGCAACCTCACAATATCCATATTGATGTTCCAGGGTGGAATATTATACCCTGAAAGGACTGTCCATCTTGATATCCTTCAAAACAGAGGAATCACTGGTCACGGTACCTTATCTGCCTCCGCCATTCTTTATTCTGATTCCACACCAAGAGCCTTGTTCCTTGTTCAGTTTTCACAACTCAAGCAGGTTTTAAACCCAGAATCACAAGGGAACCTTTGTCTGGCTTCTGCTGGGTCTGAAATGAATAAACACTCAGGTCCTCGGCAGGCAGGTAAGTAGACAGCAGGACTCCTGCAGGACTCCCACCTCTGACTGATGGGCAGGACAAATTGAGCCCCTGGATTAACTCTCACTTACCTCTTAAGACATGGCGTAAACAAGGTGCTTAACCTTCCTTGACCATATTTTGGTCATCTGAGAAAAATGAGCTAGCAGTATCTACCCTCCCTTACTACCTCAGAGCACTGCAAAACCTGAATGAAACAAAGGCCGGAGGAGAGAAGGCTTCCATACACCTTTGCTTCCCAGGACCTTCCTGTGCCTCACAAACAGGGGTACTGCTTCACAGTCACGCACCCTTCTGCATCTCAGTGACAGCCATTCTTCACAAAAATGACCCTTGCAGAAGAAGATCTGCCCTAAGCAAGAGCTGACTAATGCTCCACAACCCCAGCGGTAGATATGCATTTGGCAGGGTGTCAGGGGGCTACTGATGTAGCCAGGACCTTAATGTTTAAACCCTCATTTCATATCTCTACCAGGCTTTCAACAGGGACATGCCCCTAAAAGCCAGTTTGGCCTGACGCTTGATGCCTTGTTTGCAGCGGCTTTGCTTCCCAAGGCACGCTGGCTTCATTGATAAGTGTTGCAAGCTCTTTATCGACATCATTTTAGAATTGGTTGCCAAGGCAACAGGATTCAGGAATGATTCTCATTACTGTACAGTCCCAACAAATGAGTGTCTGCCTTTGCCCGATCTCCACCAGCATTAGCTCTCCCCTCTCACAGCTGGAACGCCAGCACTCACAGTTGCAGCACACAATTCGACGTTGTAATTATATATTGTCGCCTGATAATTGTACATTGTCTTGGTGAACAAAACAGCTGTGGGCATCCATGTCAACCCACAATGAACACCTCTTACAGCAACACCCTCGCTCCCTCCCTCCGTGATGGGCCAAAAACGCACATTTGTAGAAACCATAAAGAAAGCCTAATAGTCACGTGACTGTATTTTGTAAACCAAATCTATTCTCTGAGTCCGAAACGCTGCCTCAGTTTCCAACTTATAGAACCTGTGTTTCCCAGGGCTGCCATCAACCAAATGGTAGTATTGCTTTGTCTTCTCTGTTTGGTTATTTATTCATATTTATGTATTTAAATATAGGGTCTCATGCAGCCCAGGCTAGCTTCAGACTTGTATGCAATGAGGATCATCTTAAACTTCTGATCCTGCTGCCTCCAACTCCCAAATCACAGACATGTGCCACCACATCCAGTTTATGGGTCCCCAGGGTGTCATACACTCTAAGCAAGCACTCTGCCAGCACCCAACATGTTTCTTTTTTTAAGAAGAAAACATCCCCGGGTGGTGAGGGCACAGGAGAGCTGCTGGGCTGACCCAACTCAGCTATCACCCAGGCTTAGATCCAGGGCTTTGAGTTGGCACACCCCAATAACTACCCCGTCTATGAACTGCTGGAGTGTGTGAAGAGGCCAGTTCTACAGATACAAAGCTACAGGATCTCCATGACCCAGGGCAACAACAGAATATCCTAGAGGAGTCCTAATGAGGATCCAGTTTTGATAGTGTAGCCGAAGCCAGGGGCCTCGAACCAGACCAATGACTCAGTGCAGTGAACATTTACAAGTAAAGATGTGTAGACAAAAGGGTACACTGTGTGACACACTGTGACACACTACAGCTTTCATGACAAGATTTTATTTGTTTTGTACTTTTTTGGGGGGGTTGTTTGTTCTGTTTTGTTGTGAGGAGGCTGCGAGGGTGGAGGTCAGATATGAAGGGTTTGAGGGATGAATGGGATTGGTGTGCATGATGTGAACTTCACAAAGAATCAGCAAAAAGTTAAAGAGAGAGAGAGAGATAGCATTGATCTCTGTAGCCAGAGCTTGACAAAGTACGGAAATTCACGCAAACTGGAGCAAATTCCTACATAAAATTATGGGAAGGGGAAAATTGCCTCAAAATAGTCTCCAGGTTCAGCACAATGCTTCATTTGTATCATGGCTCTGCACTCTTGCCCAAGACTGTGAAATCCACACTAACCTTTTAGACATGTTGCCCTGTTTTTGTCTCTTCTGTTCTATGAAGAAAATCCATGGTGACAGCAGAGTTGAAAAGGAAAAATAAAAATAATTAAAATCTTTTTGGATTATAATTTGCAGCTCTTTTTTCCTTCTCTTGCTCTCTCCTCTCTCTCTCTCTCTCACATACACACACACACACACACACACACACACTCACACAAACTCAGAGCTTTGAAGATTAACTGGACCACAGAAGGTCTGGGGTTGTGATCACTGAGTTGCATTTTAAAAGAATCGGTGGCTCCAGGTCATTTTAATCAAGTTGCCTGTCAGCCTGCAAATTTTCCAAATTAGCTGTAGCTAGAGGAGAGGGAGCTGTTGCTCTTCCCTCCTAAAGAATAAAAACAGATTGTTGTGACATGTTCTCAGTCACAGTGACAGATTGGAGCCGCCGTTTGTGGTACAAGTCAGAAACAAAGCAACTTTTCCCCCTGAAGTTGTAACAGTTGATTGATGGCTGGTGAGATTTGGGCATCTCCCAGTTTGTCAGTGATGTTGATGAAGTTCACAGAAATCTCCCGGGAAGCTGGGACAGACACGGAGGCTGATTTCAAGCGAGATTGGTTTTCACAAGGAAAGGAAGCCTCTTGATCTTGAGGTCAGGTTTCAGGGGTGCTTGGCGTGGGCTTTATTCAAACACTGGTCCTTTGAAAAGAGATGGGTCGTGACAAGAGGACAGGTGGGGTTTTCTCATCCCAGGCAGTCCTCTGTTCCAACACAGGAACACTCCTGACAACGAAGCTGGGAGAGGCCAGTTTTCCCCACAAACCAGGGGCTCCCTGCCTGACTGGAGAGCTGCGTATCCCAGCACCCACTGATCCCTTTAGTGGTCACCCCTTCTTCGTGACCAGCCTGAATAGCCGAAGCACAAAAAGTTGGTTTTCACAAACCAGAAAGAAAAGCTTGAAACCTGTCACTCATTCTGAACTCAACCAGAAGGCAACCAATTAACTACACAGCTAAGTCTGATTTCCAGATCTACCTAGAGACTATCAAATTAATATTTGTACCATGTAAAGAAAGAAATAGGGACCCAGGAAATGAGCAATTATGGTTTGGACTAGAGAAATCCCTTAAAATACCAAGATCTACCCCTCCCTAAATGAGCAAGCTTCTTTCTCATTTTCTATATCTCCTTCCCTTGCCAACTAATATATATTTTAATCTCAAAATCTCTCTTTATCCCAGTCCAACCTTGAGGGTCACTGCTCTCCCACACAGAGCCTGGAGACACAGGGGTAAGTGCATTCTCAGAGAAAGATCATAAAATATGAAGATAATACATGAAACCATAAAGAGTGGATAGAGGGACAGTGAAGGGAAGAGAATAAGGGGAAAATGGGCCAAGTGTATGTAAGGGCGGAGTGTCAAGAAAAATGGTGTTAGTTCAAGGCCAGCCTGGTCTACAGAGCAAGTTCTAGGACATCCAAGGCTACACAGAAAAGTGCTGTCTTAAAAAAGGGGGGGGGATTGTTGAGGACATCTGAGGTTACAGCACCCTGGGTGCCCTTAAGGGTGATATCTGAATAAACGAGGGGAAATGGATATCGGGAGGGGAGGGACAGGTGAGAAAATATACGTGACAGATGAAGATTACAAACTAGAAAGCGCACAGGGAGAAAGAGAACTTGGGGTGAACTGAGAAGAGTGTATGCCTAGAAGCCTATAAGGACCAAGCAAACCAAAGGGGACAGCCCACATCCCAGACCAAAAAAGGTGGCACCCATAGAGAGGGGACAACTAAAAAACTGCTATGTTATCTAAAACCCCAGACAAAACAAAATAAAGGCAGAAGAGTGGCGTTTTACTGTCATAGGTAGGTGATGGCAACTGTATGAGGAATCAAAGTGAGCTGAGTAGGAGAATGAATACATTTAAAACCCTAGAAGCACCCTCTCTCCCCCTCCCTTCCTCCCTCTCCCCACCTCATCTCCCCTCCCTCCTCACACTGGCCTAAAATGAGGCCACAGTCCAATCAGGCTTCCTAATATCCAATAAGATCAGCAGTGCATAGGCCGTTCCAAGGGCCTCAAGTCCTAGACTCCAGGCTTAATGAGTCACCTGCTCGATATTTTCCACTTCAGGCCCCTGGCTTTCTGGGACCTCAGTCCACTCAGCTGCAAAATTAACTTGCAGGATCATGTCAATCGGCAGATGCTGCAGAGCAGAGCGCGGGTCCAGAGTTTGCAGGTAAACGAACTGCCTGAAAGGAAATGAGCAGTGGTTTCCCGGGGAGTCCCTCCTGAAATGTCGTTATAATGTCAGCTTTTGACAGCAGGATGGTTTCAGCGGGGACTCTGGAGCAAACGGTGGAAGTGTCTGCGCCTTATTAAAATGATGTCAGTGCATGCTATGTTTCACATCTCACGAACACGAACACCCCACAGAGGGAGAAGCCAGCCGCTCACACAGATGACCACAGTGCCTGGGTCCTTTTGGCCTATGGAATCCCCTGACTCCACAATGGGTCCAACCTGTGGCTCACGGCCTGCACAACACTGAGGGAAAACAATGACATCAGAATCGCAAACTTACTTAAAAGATGGTGAGGTTTTTCTGCGGTTTTATCCTCTTTTCTTTTTCTTGCTAATCCAATTGCCTGTTTTCCAAGCATAAACTTTGCAGACGATATTGTTGTGTTGCCATGTCAAAAAAGGTTGACCACACCTGCCACAGCTGTCTGTCTCCAGGCCCCATGTGTTTTGCTAAGGGCCTTCCCCACAGCCTCTGTTATGGGATGGTCACAATTCTCTCATGTTATAACATGCATGGTGTGGGCTTTACCATGTGCATTTTCACAAACGGGTCAATTGAGGCTTGAGAGGAGTTGGTTATTGGCCATAAGCACAGTCAGTGAAGGATCTGAACTGAGGTTTTCGTGACTCCGAAGTACCTGTTCCTAACCGTGACACTTAGAATGTCTTTATTGGGGTAGACTGTACCCCAACACACAGGAGGACCCTATTCCCAGGTAGGTGAAGATAAGGCCGTACCACCTGCACCGAGGAGCAATACGGCCTTACCCTGGTGCTGAAAACAGCTGGGTCCTCTGAACGTTCCAGCTAGAGGAGGAGAAAGCTATCTCCTGGCAGAGGCTCAGCTACCCAGGGCAGCCCTGTCTACTTCTGCTCATCTCTCACAGAAGCAGCAGGGAAGCCTGCACTCTCCAAGCCCCTCAAACCACCAGGGTCTGCTCAGGGCCATCAACAGGATGGAGTGACCACAGACACTGAGGAAGAACGGGTTGTTCAGCCCTCCCTGATGCGTCACCTGTGCTGGTTTAAACAGAGTGGCTTTCACAGGCTCATGTGTTCAAATGCTTGGTCCTCAGTGAAACTGCTTGGGAAGGATTAGGGGGTGTGACATTGCTGGAGGAGGCGTGTCACTGAGGGCGCTGTTTGAGGTTTCAAAGGCCTGCCCAGTGTCATTCCAGTTAGCACCCTCCCCCTCCTTCCTTCCCTCCCTCCCTCATGGCTGTTTCAATATGTAAGCTCTCAGCTACTGCTCCAGCATCATGCCTTACTGCCTCCTTACTGTCCTACTCCCAGCCGTGATGGTCATGGGCTCACTCTCTGGACCTGAGAGCCCAAAATTAAACGCTCTCATTTATAAGTTGCTTTGGTCATGGTGTCTCTTCACAGCAATAGAAAAGCAATTAAGATGCTGTCATAATTTTTCCAGGATCTGAAGACCACTGGGCATATCCAAGCCAGCACTATTCCCACACACAGACACATCATTTATTTACGCCAGGATGTTCCACCCCTGCCTGCTCGCTGCAGAAGGACCAGGAACTAGGAAGAGCCACCTCTACTCTAATTTAGTGGGGCGTAGTAATTGTCTACAATTAATGTACCGAGTGCAGGTTTCTCTGTTCCCTCACGGCAGTTTCTAGACACAACTGCACTGACCTTTTCAGATCCTTGCTATACAATTTGCCTCTTGTTCAAATAATTTGCAATTACTAGACACCAACTGGCTGCTGATAAAGGCTAAATGTAGAATACCAACAGTCTCTGACTTCAAAATTGGGCTTAAGACTAGAAGAGGTACTAACAATAAGCCATGAAGGAGATGAAAGGGGAAACCTGGATTCAGCAATGGTCCTGTCACATGAAGGAAACAAGTGCTACAGTTCTTTAACCATCACCTAAGTGAGAAGCCCATATGCACAGGGATATGCACAATGCTTGCTTGCTTTTAGGACTACGTTGGCAATTAGTTCCTGGACTAATTAAAGACAGAAACAAGCTTCCTAACCTGTGTCTTTCTCCACTCCCTCCTTCCTCCCTCTCTCATCTCCCCCTCTTCTCCTAAGTTTCTCCTGCTTTCTTCTCCCAGTCACACCCTTCCTTGTCTTTCTCAACACTTTTCACCCATGCTAATAGTCTGTGCACTGTATTGAACACTAAAAATACGAAGTAGAAACTATGCGTACCCTCAAGAAATATAAAGCTCAGAGGAGACAGGAACCCCACAGGAAGATAAAATACACAGAAGGGAAGTAGCAGGCACCCCAGAAGGAGCTGGAAGAGGCAACCTACTCAGACAAAAATAAGGCGCTCCTCTAGACCAAGGCGGGGGGTGGGCACAGAAGGCAGTAGCCCGACAGTGCTCTGGAACAGCACCCCTACTCTTCAGTACTTTAAGCACAGGGACCCGTAGCCATGAGCAATCTGGGGGCACTCTAGCAGAAGACAGAGGCGTGCTCAGCCAACACCCCCAATAGAAAACAGGAGTGAACCCATCCTGAAACAGTGCCCAACTTAAAACTCCAAGAAACTACCAGGTCTGGCTACATTTCTGCCACTGGGTGGAGTTGATACTGAGAAACCAGATTAGGTCTTGAGGTCTTTTGACCTCAAGAGTCTTTGGAATAATACGAAGTCTAGAATTTCCACATCTAGATGACAGAACGCCACATCAAGCCTTTGGAATCTAGAATCTTTTTGTTGGTAGCTTGTGTTGTTTTTGTTTTCTGGAGACAGGGTCTCACTGTGTAGTCTCGAAACCCTCTCCCCAAATCAACACTCCTATCTCAGCTTCCCAAGTTCTGGCATTATGATCTAGGAGTTGGAAGTCTCGCATCTTTTCTCAAGTTCAGAGGTCACCAAAAAGAAAACCCCATTCTCAGGTCAAAAGAACAGAGGCTCCGGACAGACCAAAGACTTCCAGGAAGTCTTATTTGTGGAGAGCTGGAAGAGGGGTGGAGTGGATGTGAGCAAGAAATATGTCCATTGAAACCCTGAAGCCAGAAAAGCCATGCTGGGGAAAGTGGGGAGAAGGAGCTGATTTTTTTTTTCCTTTTGTAATTTGGACAAGACAGGGTGGGACTGTGGTTGTCCCCTTAAGCTGCTGCTTACACCTTGCTGCTGTGCCCTCATTTTTCATTCCACAGACTGTACAGAGAGACCACTGTGTGCCAGGCTCCAGGCCAGGCTGGCAGCTGTGACAGGAAGGAGTATCTGGAGTACTCCTTGCTCTTGAGTCATTTTATGTGATTGAAGCCTCTAACCTAGGCCAGGAATCCAAATTGCCATGGCTGTGGGCAGTGCCCTGCACACAGATGCCCTGAAAAAGTCAACCCTGACATTAACAGAGAGGTCTGGGCCACCCAGGATATCCTAGCAAGTAGCATCATGTCAAAAGACTTTCCTAAAGCCTGGCACCTGAGGGTTAAAAAATAAACTAACAGGTAAAATGCACATTAGAGTTGCAACCTGTCGAGCCTCTTAATCTGTCACTTAAATCTAGGGCTTTTAGCTGTAATTGAACATCCTACTGTGCCTATTATGAAGGGGAGGAGGAGGGGGTGTCAAAGTTATGGTTTAAGAGGGTGGAGGAAAATAAATTTTCCTTCAAAACTAGTCAATAACAATGCCTTTGTGTTAAAGAAATGAAATGTTAGCCTAGTCACCATGGAGGAAAACAATACATCCAGGGCAGGCAGAGAGGCAGCTGACTCACTGTCTAGGAGGCCATTATCCTATGCATGGCCAGAGGGTGGCTGGGGGGCTCCAAGACTAGAAAAGCACCATGGGCGTACCATGAACTGGAGATGACTTTAAGCACAGTACCATCTTACTAAAGAAAAGAACGAAGAGAAAGAAGGGAGAGAGGGAGAAGGGGAAGGAGGTTTCCATACAATGTAGCATTAAAAAAAAAAAAAAAGCTTTTCCAGGCTGGAGAGATGGCTTAGTTAGAAAAGGCTTGAGTTCAGATCCCCAGTACTCCAATAAAGAGCCAGGTATAGTGGAATATGTCTGTAGTCGCGGTGCTAGGAAGCCAGAGACAGTGGCAAACAGTGAGAGTTTGCCACCCAGACAGCCTACTCGAATCAGTGAGAGACCCTACCTCAAAAAATAAAGGAAAACATTTTGACATTGACCATTTCATATGTATACTCACTCACATGCATGCATACCCAGACACACACACACAGGAGAGAGAGAGAGAGAAGCTCTGGAAATATAGCAAGAGGTGGGGACAGTTTTGTGAAGGGCACACATATCTTCAGGCTAATCACCGCGGGGTCTCCTGGGAACTCAAGAGGGAACCGCCGCTCCTTGCCCGTTGACTGAGAGAGGCTCTTCAGAGCTCTCTGTCTCCTTGGAAAGGCAGCACGATATAAATCCGGGAAGTGGTTATGGTGTTTCTATTACTATTATTATTGGACTGAATTGTCTTTGAGAGAGTGTTCTCCTGTCTAAGAGGGAAATTAGGCTGGGGGACAGAATTGTTCCTCTGAATTTCTTCTATAGAAAAAATTAAGTTCCTGGGGTATGAAGAGGCATAGTGAGGAGTCTGGGTAGATACCTCAGCAGGCAGACTCGTTGTATCCTAATCTTCACAGAGAACTAACTTGGGCGTTCGATGTGTGACCTTGTGAGAGGCTGGGTAGAGAAGTTTACTGTAACTCTCCTCAGAAAGAATTGGGATGAATATCATATCCCATATCAAAGCTTTTCTGAAGCGCACCCCTGCATAATCACTGCCTTTCAAATGATCGAACAGATCCCAAAACCCTTCGACCCTCCCGTCTGTAATAGAAGATCTTGGGAGCCAGCTCTTAGACTCACCCTGCCAGAAATACAACTATAGGTGCCCTGTATGCAATATGAATCTCATTTTCCTCATGATGGCCCTATCTCAATCCCTTCATGAGGAGTGAACTTGCCGTGTTATTTCGACTTAGCCATAAAGCAGCGAATAATAAAAACAAACAAGGAAACTGGCTGTATTGCCTACTTTGCTGCTGAAATAAACAGAAAATATTTCATACTTGAAGTTTTACAATTCAGGCCATCATCCTGGATGAAAATGGTATTGTGCAGTCGTAATTCCTATGTACTAGGTAATAACAGGTTAAAAGCAGTGCTGATTTCTAGCTGGTTGGCTGATGCTTTTAATGTGACCTGGTTTCTGAAGCATTCCGTGTTATTAAATACTTTTCTGCGTGTCTGTTCTAAGTTTATCGGGGCTAATGAAAGAAGCATTAAAAAGACATGGTTCAGGATAAGAAACGCCATTACACATGGGAAAGTGTGTCGATGATTAGTTCCCAGCATCCTAGTGAGCAAGGAAACCTGAATAATTGATCTTTTGCATAATGCTGGGAGCAGCCAGAATGTAGAGAGACAGCGTGGCAGTTAAGATCTGTTTGGTAGAAACAGCAAAACCCAACTATGAGTAATTTAAGCTGGAAACGGGAGGGGTTTCTTGGGGGGAGGGGGGACACTGAGGTCTCTGTGTTGAAGGACAAGCTGAATAAGCAGGCACCAGGAATGATGGCTGAGTGACATCACTCATCACTCACAGACCACCCTTCATTCCAGGACATCAGGCATCCCGTGGGCTGAATTCTAGTCGCTTTCAGTACCTGCAAATTTCTATAACTCCTTGGAGAGAAACAATCTAATTGGCCCACAGGGGGTGGGGTGTCTATTCATGTGGTGGGCTGGATGTGATTCTGTAGTTAGTAAACCCACAAAGGCCACAGAAAATGAAAGCGGCACATTTTCCACAAAGAAAGGAGTGTTGGGTGAAAACAAACAACAACAAAAACCCGCAGAGGTCCTCTGGAGACAGCCTGCTAACCCAGTCTGCACATTTTCACACTCCCAAAGCCACGCTGATCTTAGGTTTACCTGAATATGGCTTTGTCTTTACAGCCCGTCCCCCAGCGGATCTGATGGGGGGGAGGGCTATGTCCCCTCAAACATGTCTATAACCTAGTCCCTAGAACCTGTGGATAGGGGCCTCTGTGCAGATGTGAATAAAGTAATAGGCTATAAAATGCAGAGATCAACTTCAGTTATCCTGTGAGTCTAATGTGGCAGAGAGATTCAAACAAGGAAAAATTGAGGGAAATTCCGAGCAAGGGAGGACTCAGAGGAAAAAGGATATAAAATATAAAAAATATAAGAAGGATCCAAGCAGCCTGTTGGGGGATCAGCCTCTGCCTGGCAGCCGACAAAGAAACTGGAACCCAAGTCAGGAACTTAATTCACATAACCTTTTCAATGAGCCTAAAAGTAAGTTCACACCCAGAGTTTCCAGAAAGGACTCTCACCTTGCTCGCACTTTGATTTCAGCCATCAGAGACCAGAGGCAGAAAGCCCAGATGGGCCGCTCTATATCTGGAGAGCTATGAAGTAACGATTTATGTTATCTTAAGCCACAAACTTTATGGTCATTTGTTACAGCCGCAGCTGGACACTTACCGATGGGGCAGGTGGTTCACCTATACGATTAATACTGGAGCCAGTATTAATTTCCTTGTGACTATCTGAGGGGTCAAATTTTCCAGGTTTATCAGAGAGCTTTCTAAATTCTAACAGCGACAATAAAGCTATTTATGGAGCACCTATCATGTGATATATACTTTATAGCTATTATGATTTTTTAATCATCACCCAAAATAACTGTTTTACAGATATAAAAAGTGTCCATAACACAAAAGTAGTTCATGCCTACTTCGCAGGGCATTTATAAGGTTTAAATAGGGTGCAGAGAAGTCACAGGATTTGCCCATGATCGCATGAATGTTAACTTATAAATGTGGGATGAAAACCCCGTTCCATCTAGCCCAAACCCACGTTCCTCCACTAAACCACACTGCCTCAATAGTACCACCGTGGAAACACCCAAAATAACATGTGCCAAGCTGACACCCAGCGTCACCTCATAGCCTTCAGAGTCTCCAATGCCTCAGGTGGATAGAGCCAAGGAAACAGCACTGGCCCAGAACCCAGCCAGGTGGCCATCACTCTTCAACTAGGTCAATTCTCCTCCATGCTTACGTTCCCTCAGCTCTTTTGGGACTCCACCAGGCATACAAACAATCTTCCAGGCAGGTAAGACTCTGTGGAGAATTTATCTCAGACTCCTGTAGCATTCTTTTTTTTTTTTTTTTTCAGAACCTCACCCATTAAACTTCTGGTACTCGCCCTAAACAAAAACATAATGGAGGGTTATCAAAGTCACAGGCTTTCCTCATTCTTTCTTTCCCAGGTGAGTTCTTCACTTTAAGCCAGAAAAACATAGATTTACACACACACACACACCTTCTGGCAACAATATTCTCCTTTTCATGGCCAGCCTCATGCTTTCAAAGCTACAGCTCCATTCCACTGGGCTAGTGAGAGGCGATAAAGGTATATTTGGGCTGGGAATGAGGAGCGGGGCGTGCGCAGATTCCTACTGACTTTACCCAAAGCTCCAGAGATTTTGAAGAGAAAATGAAAGTTGCTTTACTTGTTGTCAGCCTATGGTTAACTTGTAGTGTTTGGAAATGAATCTTCCGGATGATTCTTTTTCCAGTTTCTGCTTGCTTTATGAAGGGGAACTACTGGGGCTTTCTAGTGCTAGGAAACCGGAAGTCCTTTCCACCGGAAGCCAGAGCTGAGGGACTCTCCCCTGGCTTACTCCACTAACTGTTGTTTACTGGCTGCATCAGCCTCAAAACTGTCCCAAGAGCATCTGCCTGTGTCCTCTCTTTCTTCACTGGGATTTCAAATGTGAACCTATCATACGCCCAGTGTCTAATATCAGGAAAAGCAAAAGCATGGCTGCTGAAGCTTCCATTTTCATGGTCACCCTGTTTTTCATTACAGTCAGTGAACCATAACCGCCCCAAATATTTGGCTCTCGGATTATGGAGGCCAACATTGCAAAATGGATATCAGTTTCCCATTGCTCATAAAAGACATTACAAGGAAGACCTTTGTTTGCACAGGTTTCACTTTTTTTCTGTTCAAACTTCATTCCTTACTGATGACAGCTTCCCCTTGGCCCTATTGCTCCCTTTATATTTATTAATGATTCCTATTATCCTCCTGTTAGACCCCTCAGAAAGTAAAAGAAAGCAGCAGTTCCATAGCACCCAAGTGACAGTCATCTAGTGAGGTAGCATTTGCATGCTATTCATGAATCTAAATGTTTCCCAGTCATTATTGGTAGTTTGGATACATAATATAGGTACAGCCACTTTTCAAATGCATGTACATCTTCACTGCAAAGTGATGCTGTGCTTGCAGATGTGAGTACTGCTGTACACTCTCACTAACACTGGATATCAAGTCTATACCCGCCAGATCTGCTGGAACAGGAGCTGTCACTGGAATGTTTTGTTGTTATTGTTGTTTGCTTGTTTGGTTTGGTTTTTTGGTTGGTTGGTTGGTTGGTTGGTTTTGTTTTGTTTTGTTTTGTTTTGTTTGAGAAAGGTTTTCTTTCTTTGTGTAGACTTAGCTGTCCTGGAACTCGCTCTGTAGACCAGGCAGGCCTAGAACTTACAGAGATCCACCTGCCTTTGCCTCCCAAGTGCTGAGGTCAAAGGCATGTGCCACCACTGATTGGCGTCACTGTAATGTGTTAATATAAAAATGCTCTGTTCCTAGAAAGACTGCAGGGCCTGGGGAGGCAGCTCGGCCAGTAAAAAGCTAGCATCACAAGCATGAGGACCTGTGTATGAGTCTCCAGAGCCAAGGTGAAAAGCCAGGCACAGCAGCCTGTGTCTGTCACCCCTTCATGTGGGGGAGCAGAAGCAGTCAGAGCCCTCAGAGTTCACTGGCTAGCCTAACTGAAGTAGTGAGCCTCAGGTTCAGGGAGAAACTCTGTCTCTAAAATAAACACTGGAAAGCAACCAAAGAAAAAAAGCATTATCAGCTTCTGCCTTACATACATACACACACACACACACACACACACACACACACACACACTGGAATCACTACTCTAGAGAAGGTGGATCTCTAAGAAAAGCTGGATCTCATATTTTTGAAGGAGGCAGGAATGGAGACTTTCCATCATTGTCTCTGGCTCATGCCCATGGCTCTAACCAGCTTTGAGAATAGCACCCTCATAGCACAGACACTAGTCTGAGAGGCTAAAGATCCAGTTTCCCCTCTGAAGTCTGGAAACTTGCTGAAGAACCATGTGCTTAACTTTCTCAGGTCTCCATTTGTACACCACTATCACTGAGTGACATAAGAGATCCTTGCCAGCTCGGCCACTCTGTGACTCCACAGATTGTAATTCTGGGTGCCTTGCGCACATCCTCTTCCTCATAAAGTCCAGAATGGACACACATTTTACAGATGATTGTATTTCCCAGCTCAGTGTTAACAGTCTCTGCACTTGACTGCCGATCATAAAAATAAAGCACCGTTCAGGACGCAGGCAGTCACAAGCATCAGAGCTCAAAGAGGGAACTCATACATCTTCACCTGCAGCAGCAACAGCCACCACTTACTGAGAGCTTCCTCTCAGCCACTCACATTGCTACGAGTTATTTGTACATTCGATCCTTTGATCTCACCATCCAACATGATGTCCTGTTATTTTTACCTTGGTTCAAGAAAGAAAAACAAATCCTTCTCTGGCAGTATCTATATCATTGCCACATCCTTTGGACCATCTCCCCTTTATGCAAAACTGAAGAATGGTGAGTTCTTACTTTCCATAGAAGCCATCACCATGTGGGCCCCTGTCATGAAACACTGCAAGATTCTGGAAAGAAAATAGAAGGATCATATAGGTCTAGCTATCATTTCCTTCTCTGGCACAAATGTCGAATGTCTATGTAATTATTCTTAACTCCCACTGGCAGAAGGAAAGAATTCAGGAATTCAAAGTTTTCTGTTCCTTTTAGTTAATCTTAATAGGGGAATGCATGAAACAGTGGGAAATGCTTAAACTGGACAAAGTTCCTGGCAGCTGAAAGAAATGATTTCTATCACTGAGTCAGTGGGCTTCACCTCTGCCCCTTTTGATATCAAACCAAAGAAAATGAAGCTCACCTTATGTACATCAAATCTGTACATCAAAAGTGAGTAAACGGGAATTATATGCTGGTTAGTAACCGCAATGAAGTCAGCCTCTACAGGCAAAAGAAAGCAGCAGACACTTCTGGCAAGCCCATGCCTGAATTTCTATCTCTAGAAAATACGTTAGAGAGAGAGAGAGACCCAGGGCCTCAGAGGGTAAAGTGTTTGCTGTGCAAGGCTGAGGGCCTGAGGCTTGGATCCCCGGCATCTATATAAAAGCCAGTCATGACAATGTGCAGCTGACAGCCTAGAACTGGGAGGTAGGGGAGGCAGGAATGGAGATGGGTAGATCCCTAGAGCTCATTGGACGACCAGTCCAGCCAAATTAGTGAGATCCAGTTTCAGTGAGAAACCCTGACTCAAAAAGTAAAGGGCAGCCCAGTCATGGTGGTGCACAGCTTTAACCCCGGTGCTCAGGAAGCAGAGACAGGTAGTTCTCTATGAGTTTGAGGCCAGTCTGGTCTAAATAGCAAGTTCTAAGCCAGCCAGGGCTACATGGTGAAACCCTGTCTCAAAATCAAATAAAATAAAATGCAGAAAAATCAAGCCAACAACAGTCAACATTCCAACAGGCAGCATTAATTGGACTCAGTGGGTTAAACAGCAACAAAAAACAAAACACAAAACAAACAAAAACATGAAGTGGGGAGGGGGTCGTATTAGCTGTACCTGGAGAGAGCAGGTCTGGGGAGTTAGGGTATCTATGATCAAGATACATCACTTACATACATAAAATTGTCACAGAACAAATAGAAACAGTGGGAAAAAAAGTGGAGAGTTAATTTTGTATCCAGCCACTTTGCTGAATATCAGCTGAAGGAGTTCTGTGGTAGAATTTTTGAGGTCACTCAGGTATACTATCATATCGTCTCCAAATAGTGAGACTTTGACTTCCTTCTTTCAGATTTGTATCCCCTTGATCTCCTTTAGTTATCTTATTCCTCTACCTAGGACTTCAGGTGCTATGTTGAAGAGATACAGAGAGAGTGGGCGGCTTTGCCTTGTCCCTGATTTTAGTGGGATTGGGATTGATCACCTCCTCCTGGCGAGGTGGGTGTACTAGGCCACAGAGAAAGAAGATCCAAACAGTCATGATGAGACCTGATAGCCTAGGATCAGACAGAAGGGGAGGAGGACCTCCCCTATTAGTGGACTAGGGGAGGGACATAGGGAGGAAAGAGAGAGGGAAGTGGGACCAGGAGGCAATGAGGGAGGGGGCTATAGCCAGGATACAAAGTGAATAAACTGTAATTAATAATAATAACAACAATAATAATGATGATGAAAAAAATTTAAAAAGTGGAGTGAGACCGAGGAAGATAACCAATGTCAGCCTCTAGCCTCGACACTTGTATACAGGAGCAAGCATACCAACACACACACACACACACACACACACATGCCAGAGAGAGTGTCATCTCAGCATTATTTACAATATCAAAATAGTAGGACCAACATCAACAAAGAGAGAGAGCACTTTTCAACACTTATTGAACATATGGATGAGGCAAGAACAATGCCCAGCCCTGAAATGAATATATTCCAAGCTGCATGCCGAGTGTTAAGGTTTTTCTTTGGCTTTGGTTTTTTTGTTTCAATTTTCGACAATCAGCAAATGTCCTTTTTTTTTTTTCTCCTGTACATTGTGGTGCTGGAAGACTGAGAACCAGAGGCATGGAAGATCTTGAGAAGGGCTGGAGGAGGGGGGGAGCTTGAGAGTCAGCAGAGAGAAGGGGGGTTCGATGGCCACATCCTCCCTCCATTAGCAGCCAGTGGGCATCTTCAGATGCAAGTGTCTGCCAAATCCAGCTAAACCTATTGTCAGCCATATGCTTGGGTGTTGTGGGGCAACTGGGACCACCGGTAGATTGCTTTCTAACCCTCTCACCAAGCAGTAATTTTTAATTCCATCCCAAAGTTAAGGAGAGACCCAGACACACTCATTTTCATTCCTCCAGCCGTCTTAGTGGTTTATTGTAAACGCCTGATGCCCTACGTTAAATCCCTTTCTGATTAAATACCTAAACTAATATCTGTTTCCTCCATTCCTAAGTTATTGCTGAGAGAATGCAGCGAAGAGCAGTGCTAGGCAGTAGAAATATGAGACATACACATAATTTAAATTTTCCTACCATAGTAATCATATTTTTAAAAAAGTGAAAAGATGGTTCAGGGTACGGCTTAATATAAGCGTCTGTTTAGCAAGAGTGAGACCCTAGATTCAGTCTTCGGGACCAAAAAGCAAATAAAAAAACAAGTGGAATGATTTCAGTGACATCCATTGAACATAACCAAAATATTGTCATCTTGACAAATATCCACTCTGATGTGCTTTAAGTCTTGGAGATGAAGCATGTGTGTGTTGTGCATGTGTGTATACGCGCACCTGTGTAGACATGTATGCGTGCCAGCATACATGCATGTGCGTGCACACAGAGGCCAGAGGCGGAGGTCGCATGTCATCCTCAGTCACTCTCCACCTTATTTTTTGAGACAAATTCTCTCACTGCCCCCGAAGCTTATTGATTCTACTGTGCTGGCTGGCCACCATGCTCCAGCCATCCACCCTAGTTCACATCTCCTCCTCCCTCTTCGTACTTACCGCTGAAGTGCTTGGCTTTTCACACCGGTGTCAGGACTAGAACTCGGGTCTTCACGTTTACACAGCCAGCATTTTATTGACCAAGCCATGCCCCTGTCCCCCGGGTATACGTTTCTTTTTTTTTATGTTCACTTATTTTTTTTTTTTTTTTACAATATTTTATTCACTGTGTGTATAGGTGGGAGGGGACGCACCTGCTGTAGGGCTCGTGTGGAGGCCAGAAGAGAACTTGCAGAAGCCTGTTCTCTTTCGAGTGGGTACCCGGGATCAAACTGAGGTCATCAGGCTTGGCAGGAAGCAGCTTTACCCTGTGAGCCATCTCACCCACCCCAAGTATAAGTTTTATAAACATGGAAAAATCTCAATTCAGACTACCCAGGTCCTGGCTTGTCTTAGGTCAACTTGACACAAGCTAGACTCAAGAGAGGAGGAACTTCAATGGAGAAAATGCCTCACGAAGGTCATCCTGTAGGCGGACCTGTGGAGCATTTTCTTAATTGGTGATTGATGAGGGAGGGCCTGGGTGGTGGCATGGCTGGGTTCTGTAAGAAAGGAGGATGAGCAAGCCATGCCCCTCCATGGCCTCTGCTTCAGCTCCTGCCTCCAGGTTTCTGCCCTGTTTGAGTTGCTGTCCTGACCTCCTTCAGTGATGAACAGTGATCTGGAAGGGTAAGCTGAATATTAACCCTTTCCTCCCCAACTTGCTTTTTGGTCATGGTGCTCCATCACAGCAATACACACTCTAAGACAAGCCACATACAAAAACTGCTTAGTGCCACAAACGATTGCCGGTGCTCATGAATTAATAAATACACTAACAAATAATGTAAATTATATGATAAGCTACAACACAGTGTAATGGCAGACTATCACGCTGTTACTAGGTGAGCTTGGGGCCTGGCAGAGAATTTGCCTTTGCCACAGCAGTTGGTATCTGTCAAATCAAGCTCAACCCTTCCTGGAGGAAATAAGTCTAACGACAGTGAGGCTCCAGTCCAAACAAAGGCCCTTGGATTCTGGCGCCTTCCATGGAACTGCTATCCATGGGGCTCCGGAGGAATCATGGCAGCTTTTCTTCACCTAGAAAAGAAGAGGTGGAGAGGCTGGAGGGCAGTTACAGATGCCCGATTTTACCCAATTCACAAACAGTTGTTTGAGTTGAGCCTAAGCAGGGGGACAGCAGGGAACAACAGGAAATGGCACTGCCAACAGGGACGTTGGTGGCCGTACCTACAACACCCTTCCTAAAGTGGTCATCTGAGCCCACAAGGAGACCTAGTTGGGGTGGGGTCTCAGAGAAAAGCCTTGAGAGAAAGAGAAGAACCATCTCAGGTAGAAACGGCATAGTTGCCATGGCAACCACAAATTCTCGGCCCAGTGGATTGAGTCTTAATTCAGAGAGGCCTGCTTTTCCAGAGGAAAGGCGAAATAAAGCAAATCAGAGTCCCTCTTAGCGGTGGCAGCCTTCCACAGAGGGGCAGTGTCTCTAGAGGCCTCACAATCTAAACAGATTAACCACCAGGGCCTGCAGGCCTGTGAAAGGCGTCTGCAGAAGATGAAGTGGGTTTTCGTACCTGACAGTATCCCAGATGGAGCTGAGCGTGGTGGCTTTACCAAGGAAGCTGCCAGAACAAATATGACACACTGCTCTGAAAGGATCCCGTTCCAGCCCTGGCTCTCCCACGGCGGACTGCAGTTGGACCCTCACAATGCTGGCTTTTTCCTAGCTGGTCGACTGTTGTTTATTGACCCAAGCTAAGCCCCTGGCTCTTGAAGCTTTCCTACGCAGCTGCCCTCCCAGCCTTCACAGCCCGTTTCAACAGAGGCTGCGTTGTAATTCCTCTCCGTGGATGGAGCCCTCATTTCTGGAACAACTGTGGCCCAGTGTGCGGAGCCCTGCCACCACCAGTGACACTCTCCTTACAGGCCTGCCCGGCACAGAACACATACTCTTGCTCTCTAGATACCTAATCTGCATCCCAAAGATTAGAGAAGGGGACACACAGCAAGAGGCTTACACTTCTCTTGAGTTGGCTCTCCCGACCCACATACTCTTCCACATGATAATACCAGCTGCCCACTGTCCAAACTAGATCCTGCTTTTCTATGTTTTACCCTTTTCTTATCAACAAGATACCTACCAGCAAAAGCACTTGAAGCCTGCAGTGGGGAATCTGCCCAAATCCTAAGACTTTCTGGACTTCACAAAGGTTTCAAATAGCCAAGCCAACTAATCTGAACTCGTGACAGCAGCCCCGCACCCCTTTATTTTCACATTCATCTCTTAGCTCACAGAAAAGTTAGTCAAGCAATACAGACTTCTAAATATTCAAAGAAAATATCCCATCTGGAGGTCCCCAGCGAGGTTTTCTGTTTTCTGCATTCTGGCCTTCTGTTTTCCCAGAGAACTCTCAGTATTACCTCATCTCTTTCACTAGCAGTCTGAAAAGAGCAGGATCAGCTCAGCTGCCCCACTCCATAGGTGAAGCCAGAGGGAACAGAACCAGCACAGAGGGAATAAGCAACTTAGCTGTTCCCTCCCAGCAGGGCCAGAGCAGACATGGTGTGCCTGCGCCTAGAGCTCTGTGCTGCTGCTCCAGGACATTGGAGATCCCAGGCTGGCCCATGCCATGTGTTGACCTGAGGCCTGGGTATGTGCATTGTGGAGATAGGTTCTCCTTTAAGAAATGGTACCCATGGATGCCATGAGAACAATGAATTGACTGGGTGGCTGGTCCAAGAGCATCACTATGGATGCTCTTCTGTGCCATGTACGTGAACCAACTTTAATTTTAAACTATTTTACAAATAAGATTTTTCCTACCACCAAAGTGATATGTAATTAAACGATATGTTGTGATTGTCATGGCTCTCAGCTCACAGGAGGGCCTGTGCGCCATGGGGTAGATGAGCCCACACCTTCCCAGGATCCCAGGGAGATGAAAGACACCGGACGTACAATTTTGCCTTCCACGCCCAAAAGGAACGAAATTTGGTGGAAATAAAATAACCAAACCTTCATTATCTATGTTAGTGAAGTTAAGTCCAGAGTCAGTGGCCTAAAATGAAAGTAAACATGAATTTTTTTTTTCATGTTTGGAATACGTTGTCCCCTTTGGAGTATGGGTCTGTTTTCTCCCAGAAATTTCTAGAACTGAACACTAACATAGCCCAAAAGACTAAAATACTGGGATGCTATTCTGTTTTCTACATGTGCCTCTTAGAATGCATTTGGCTGCTGGAAACAAAAAGCTCAACCTAAATTGACTTAAACAATGAGGCAATTACTGTCTCACAAGCAGAGAGCACACTCAAGATCTCAGGGTGTGTTGATGAGCATGTTCCTTCTATCACTTCCCCAGCTTGCTGACTTGCTGGCCTCAGACCTGGACTCCTGGGAATGCCACAGGTGGGTGCTAAGCTTCACCTCCCAGCACAATGTCAGGAGGAGGAACAAGAAAGCCTCTCAAGAATTCCCACTCTGTCCCCTGAAATCACAGCATGCCTCCCTTCACCCCAGGCCATTCCAGAAACAGCCACTGGCTCCCAGAGGAATGGAGTGATTGCAGTGGGCTTGCAGACATTAGAAGGTGGAGGGCATATGCAGCCGAGTCAAACCTCCACTGACCAGCCCCCAAAGAGGTCCTTTCCCTACACACACACACACACACACACACACACACACACACACACACCATGACAGACTAGACTGTGGTGATTAATTGACACTGAGAACCAACTTACACAGAGATGGCTCCTTCCCAGTCCTTCCTCTCAGGTTTAAGTCTGCTTAAGAACGGCAAAAAGTCAACTCTGTGTTTCAGCTTCAAGTTCTTGCTACCTGAGCGCTTCGAGTGATTAAAACTAAGTTTAAACAATGATAATGCTCGTGTCGCTAAAACAGCTTTGAGTGGAAGGAGGGTTCAACCAGCCACTGAGGGCAAATTTGCCGTGAGAGAACACAGTGAGAAGAGGTCAGCCCCAGGTTCAAGGAGGCTGTACTATCAGGGTGTGTGTCATGTGTGTCACGTTCACCGACGTCATTCTCAGAAGTCTACTTGGTTCAAAGCTATTCTCGAAAGCTAATGGTCGAATGCCACATAAGGCATATGGTGTCACTGATTCAAAGAGTCTTTGTAGAGTGTAAGACAGGGGTCTCACCTTTGACCACTGTGCCCGTCACAGGAGCTCAGAGGTGGACACTCAGGGAGTGGCCTCATTAAAGGCATACAGTCCCATAAGGCATGGAATGGACTGATGTCACTACCTTGCTGAGCTAATAACCACCTCAGCTGCACAAAGCCCCAGTTGGAGGTTAAGGAGGGAATTGCCTACAAGCAATTTACACAGAGCGGCTGAAAAATAAAACACAGTGTCAGATAGGCCACTAAGAGCAAACCTGGGGATCTGTGCCCACAGTCAACACATACATACACAAACACACACACACACACACACACACACACACACCCTGTGGAAACAAAAACAAAAACAAAAAGTGCAGCCACTGGCTACATTTATGTTTGAAGCAGAGAAAGAATAAAAAATAGAAAAATGTATAGCTACAGATTGATCTGATTAAACATTAAACATTCATCTCTGGGTTAAGAAGGGCCAGATATATCTGACCTGCACCATTGGAAATGCAGTTTGGTCTCAAGTTTTACTAGAAGAAATGGCAGAAATGCCCGATCAGAATCACCCTAGAACTGAAATTAAAAACAAAAAGCCATTCTGATTTGATAGTGCTACAGTGTCCCGGAGCTTCACTTCTTCAGCTTCCACGTCACACGAATTACCTGGGGAGCTTGTGCAGACGCAGGCTCTGACTCTGAGGTCCGAGCAAGGCCCGAGAGCTTGCATAGCTAACAAGCTCCCAGGTGATACTGATATTGCCAGTCAGTGAGCCAGGTCCTACTTTACCCCTGACAGAGAACAAAGTTTATTGAGTTATCAGGTCATGTGGGTAAGACATGCAGAGATTTTAAGATAGAAATCACTAAAAGTCAGCTACGGGAGAATGTGATCAAAGTGGAGCTGTCTGCCAGGTGGTGGTGGAACACGCCTTTACTCCCAGCACCCTAGAGGCAGAGGCAGGAGGGTTTCTGTGAGTTTGCAACCAGCCTGGTCTACAGAGTGAGTTCCAGGACAGCCAGGGCTGCACAGCAAAACCCTGTCTGAAAAAACACACACACACATACACACACACACACACACACACACACACACACACACAATATATCCTTCTTCACTGATGATCAGGGAAATATAGATCAAAATCATATTGAGGCAGCACCTATAATACCCACTAGAAATGACTCTCATCAAAAATTAAAATAAGCCAATTATGGGACTCAGAAGGCTAAGGCAGGAACATCACCAGAGCCCAGGTGTTCAAGGCCAAGTTGGTGACTTGGTGAGACTTCATTTCAACAAACAAATACAAAACAGATAAGTGTTAGGAGGATGAAGGAAAATTAGTACAAAATTGCTGGTAGGAATTTAAAGTGTCACAGCCACTGTACAGTATGAGAATTTCTCAAAAAAAATTTTTTTGACAGAATTATCACATGGTCATCAGCAGTTCTGCTCCTGGATACTAACCCGAAAGAACTCAAGCAGGGTCTCAAACAGGTATCTGTGCCTAGTGTTCTGGGCAACATTATTCACAACAGCCTGAAGATAGACATAACCCAATGTCCACTGGTAGATGCCATGTTCTGAGTCTAGAATACCCTCCAAACCCACGGGTTAACAACCTGGTTCCCAGCTCGGCACTGTTGGGAAGTGTGGGCGTTCGTAGAGGCGGGTGTAGCAATGAGTTTCGTTACTTAGGGTGTGCCCTTGAAAAACATACTAACAATCACCCTCGCCTTTTCCCCTGCCTGTCTTCGGAGCCCTAGCCATGAGATAACAGCTTTGTCATACACTGTCACTGCGGTAAGCTGCCTTATGACAGGGCCCACAGCAATGGCCCCAGACAATCACGCACTGGAAACCCCAAAAACAGAGCCAAAGAAATAAAAACTAAAACACCGAACCAACCTTTCTGTTTGTAAGCTGTAGAAAGTTGACCAATGCGGTCGACGAATGGATGAGCAAGAGATGGTCCAGAAACATGATGGAGTATCCCTGACTTGAAAAGGCAATGACACTCTGACACAGCCTAGAGCATGGATGAACTTGGAGGCCACCATTTAAAATAATAATAATAATAAATAATAGTCCAGACACAAAGGGAAAGGTACATTGTAAGTCCATTATATGAGCTACATATAGTGGTCAAATTCATAAAGCTGGAAAGAATTCCAGTAGAGAGGAAGGAGGAGAAGTTCTTAATTAACAGGTGTGGAGTATGAATTAGGAAGACGATCACGATAGTTGCACAAAATGGTTAAATTAATCAACTTACACACACACACACACACACACACACACACACACACACACTGCTCAAGCCTCCTCTGAACTGCCACTCCGTTTCTCAGCCCTAACCCTACTCACCATGTGCTCAGCCAGACTGGCCTCCTGTCAGGGCTGGTGCAGACACAGACTGTCCAGGCAGTGACTTTCCCTGTCTCTCTGGTGCCTCAGATCCGTGCATCCGTGGCACAGCTTCCCCCGAGGTGAACTCTCGACCCATGAGCAACCAGCAGTCTCTTTTTCAGCCACACTCGCTCAGTAGACAGGAAAGGTGTTTCTCAGGTTCCCAAGTCTGCATGTTTGATTTTCTCTCTTTTTTTTTTTTTTTTAATTTTCCACAGCAAACTGACCTCCTGAAGTGTCTTCTTGTGTTTAAAACAGAAGCTCTTACCTGGGCCTGAGAAAAATTTGGGGCAGAAGAACAGTCACTTCGATCTACATTTGTTTGTGGTGAAGAAAAGAAAGGACAAAGCCTTAACCAAGAAACGCGAGCACTCCTCCAGACAAATGAGCTATCTTTAAAGATGTCACTGGCTGACAAACAGCTACCACAGCCACCGGCAGTCACCCCCTCTCAAATCCAGGCAGTCTGAAGGCTTTCTCTGGATGGAAAAAAAATTACTCTGGCCTTGACTCAGGCATCCTCACTCTCTTTAGCTGACAAGTCTTAAAAAGAAATCAAGAACCAGAAAGAATTAAAGGTTTCCCTATTTTTCCTCTGTCAGAAGCCTTACAGCTTCTAGAATTTATCTTGAGGTACCATTTTCAATCTCTTCCCTCCTGCACAAACATATCAATAATTGTCCCATTATACACACACCTGAACTATATTTACAAAAGATGAGTATAAATTATCCTGCAAATCGTATTAACACTGTGAATAAATTTAAAGATGTTCACGCAAGGCCACAAATCAGCCTGTTTCTAACTACCTAACGCCAGTGTGAAATCAATTCAAGCCAAAAGCCAAGAGCCCCGGACCACGTGGGAGCTGAGGAGGCGCAAGGTGGCTTTGGCTGACGTGGCCTTTATAGGCAGAGAAGGGGCAAGTGCTGGCAGCTCGGTAAGGCTCACCTCACAAGCTGGTGAACCACACACCCCCTAGGTTCACGGGGAGACTCACGTGTGAGATGACCAAGGTTGGAGCTTCCGAAGGCACAAGCAGTGTGCTAGGGGCCTGACAGGCAGTCAGGCCAGATGCCGTGTGAAACTGAAATCTTTGGGTTTTATATTGTGTTTAAAAATATAACATATATAAGCATGATACACACATTTCTATATTATATACATATATCATATGGTATATATGTCATATATAAAACCACCTGGATATAGTTGTTCATGCCTGTGATCTTAGCCCTTGGGAGGCCTCAGAAACAGAAGGATTGCCAAAAGTTCAAGGCCAACTGAGGCTGCCTTGTGAGTTCCAAGTCAGTCAAGGCTATATACGGCCTTGCCTCAAAAAAGTAAGATTATCCAAGTTTTGTTTTTAATTCCCCCAGAGGGGCTTCTACTCTCTAAACATAATGTATGCTTGTAGTTCTGTGTGATTCCGACTTTTCCCACACCTCCATTTTTATCTGTTTGTTTGTTTGCTTGAAGTACTGGAGAGTGTAGGCTAGGCAAGCACTCCACCACTGAGCTATAACCCCAACCCTTTCATCCATCCATCCATCCATCCATCCATCCATCCACCCATCCATCCATCTTTTTAAAAGAAAACTGAGTGATATAGTCAATATTGTTTTACAATATATTTTGTTTTGTTTAAACTTATAGTCATAGGTCCCTTAACAATGGATATATGTTCTCAGAAATGTGTCAATACCCTAATGTGTCATTGTTAAAGCTTCATATATAGACTGTAGTTGCTCAAAGTAAGATGGCTATGTCACCAAGTGACATAATTTTATGGGACTATGGAAGTATAAATAGTCTCTTATTGACCTGAATGTAGTTATTCATTACCTGACTGTATCTTGATGCAACATCCTTTATGTTGTATAAGTGTCAGTTTTCCAGACTTCTGTTGTGAGATGATCTCAAAATTTATTTCACCCTCCCTGAAAAAAATGGACATCTAGGTTGTTTCCACTTCTTGGTGTTCTAATCAAAATTACAACAGATATCCTCAAACTTGAATCTCTCCCATTCCTATATCTTTTTCTAGTTTAAAATTGTTCACTCAAAAGACACAAACATTTGACATCTAATAAACATTGTCGAAAGATCTTACTCCATGCCTTGAAGGTTAGGCGAGGACAGACAGGACCAGAGCTGTAAGAGGAGGTAGGAAGCTGTGTCCTGGGACTTGTCACTTAAATGATAGCAGAGGAGGCCAAAACTGTAGTTTGGGGACAGACAGTGTTTGGAAGGAACAGACTACCTCAGTGCTCATTGCACTCCAGTCCCCAGTCCTGTGCTCCTTCCTCAAACATACTTCCCTGCATAGCTGCACGACAATCAGGCCAAGGTCAGTGCCTGTAGCCCAGTGCCAGTAGCTCTGTCATCTGGGAGCAGCTTCCAGGGAGAGGGACTTCTCCACTTCCTCTATCTACTTGGAGGTCTTTCAGTTTGGTTGGGTTTTTGGAGGAACTGGTGATTGAACTCAGGTTTACACATGTGCTAGGTAAGTGTTCTACTATTGAACTGTTTCCCCACCCCTCCGTTCTCTCTGTCTAATACAGAGGCACCACCTGGAGGACTGGCTCATGGCCACCCACCAAGAAACACCCAACCAGAACTTGACTCCGACTCCAAACTCACCACCAACGAGACCGCAAGACAAGTGATCTAGCTCTGGACGTCTAGCCCTAAACAGTCACAAGGACAAGAACACAATATGCAGTGGTGTATGTACCATCAGATCCTGTGGTATCTCCTATGCTGTTGCAGGCCATCTGTACCCTCTGCCTTGCCACGACCGTGGCGTAATACCTCTCAGGGAAGAGTCAAGGCAGGGCCTCGGCACCCTGGCTCAGATCTAGACAAAGGTGACTCTGTCTATCTTCCATGAGAGTTGTGAGGATTCACAGGGGCTATGTGGCAGATCTGGCCCCCAGCAAGGACTCAACAGCTAGGTTCTGCTAACATGAATACTTGTGGGTATCACCATAACGTTCCTCACTGATGCGTTTGCACACATCTCTTCTGCATCTCTGAGGGGCATGAGTTCCCTGGGCCTCTCCAAAGTAAGGTGACAGAACCAGAGTCCGTAGCACATAAGCATGTAAGGTTTGCTGGGATGGGAACACAGTGAAAATATTCAAAATGTAAGCGATGGTGATAGAATGAATAGGGACAGATAGAAGCATCCTCCCCACCCCAGGTTGGGTCTTCCCCTTGAGGAAGGAAAATATGTCAAGATAAGGAACACCTTCAGAAGCAGAAGACAATTGAGATGATGGTCAAACTTGGGAACTCAAGCCCTGTGGGTAAACAAAAGCCTTCCAAAGGGCACGAGGAAATACATGTTGTGGAGAGAACTGAAATTCATGGCCTCCATTTTCTTATCATTAAGCCACCCAACGTTGACCCATGGCCGGATATCCCAGAGCCGCGCCTTTTCCACCCGGCCTTCCCAAGCACCTAACCCAGTCATTAGCCATCACTTTGTCATTGTTGATGGTCATTTTTTCAGTGCATGCATCCTCCATGTCGGGGCATGGCTTTGCCCGGTGAAGAGGCTTGCAACACTCCTGTAGCAAACACAGGGAAAGGATACGATCTGTAAATGTCAGGAAGCCAGAAGAGGCTTTCTAACACACCGTGTGGTGTGATGAGTGATAGCCGTATCGGGATTTTTATCATACTCTGTCTGATCAGTGTATCAGAAGGAATTCTGCCACGCACTCAGCTGTATTCTGTAATCGATGATAAGTTGTCAAAAAAGATTTTTTAAATGAATTGCTTAGACTAGATTGTGACCTGAGAAAAATAGCCCTATATTCAGAAAACCTTTTTTTTTTTTTTGACAAAGAGAGAGAGGGAGAGAGAGAGGGCAATTTTGGTAGCTAAATATTTGAATGTACTTAAATATTTATAGATTCACAATGTTAAATATTCAGGTTACCTTTGCAGGCAGATGTTTCTTATCATCAGCCATAGACTCACAGATCCGAATATCTCATTACCTGCTTCTTCAGTTATTCTCACAAGTCCTTTCAAGTGATTTAATTGCTCCAGGAACCAGGACATTTTTATCAGTTCCTGGTTGCTAAATTGCTCAACCTTCCTGCACTGTACCTAAAGCCGAAGTAAGTCTGGAACCATGACTTTCCCTAGCCTTTGTCACCCCCCACCCACCCCGTCCATGCTTCCTCCATCATAGGCAGCCATCTCCAGCCCCGGCTTCGAGCTTATTGTTTCTGACTCTCCTTTTCCTGGCCCCTTCAGGACGCTATAATGAATCGTCCCAAATTTTGTATCTTATTAAGAACAGAAACGTCTTTGTCATTCTTCTCAGGGCTAAGACTCTCAAGGCCAAAGCACCCATAGATGTGGTATCTAATGTGGCCCTATGTCCTGGTTCATGGCTGCTGCCTTCTCACTGTGTCGTCCCATGGTGGACCGGCTTAGGTGACGCCTGCAGGTCTCTTTTTTAAATACTTTGTTGAGATTTTATTTTATTTTATTTTTTATTTTTACATGTATGTGTGTTTGCTTGAATGCATATCTGTGCACCACAGGCATGCAGCGTTTTCAGAGGCCAGACGAGAAATGTCAGGTCTCCTGAGAATGGAGTTAAAGATGTTTGTGAGCTGCTGTGTGGGTTCTGGGAATGAAACCTCGATCCTCTGGAAAAGTAGCCAGTGCTCTTAACCACTAAGCCATGTCCCCAGCTGCTCAGGCCTTTCTTTCATAGAACCACCATTCTTAAGGACTATAATTTATGAGCTTCTGACCTTCAAAAGTTCTCACCTCTTAACATCATCACTTTGGGATGAAGATTTCCACATATGAATTTGGGGAGACACGGACATTCAAACATGACACCTCTACTCTCATGTCCGTCTGCGAAAGAAAGAGACAGCCTGCCCCATGAGTCTGCTTCCTCTGCAGGATCCAGGGGGGAAGGTTAGATACTCTGGGGGTTGTCTTCACCTAAATCTTGCTGTTTAGGCCCAAAGCGATAGAACTGAGCTTGCTATTAACTTAATTACCTTACTTGATTATATATAGCCCAAACGAGTCCACTCCCAACCCTAGGTCCTCATCACTGCTCAACCCTCCTCTGTTACAGCAAAATTAAGCTCCAGGGAGGAACCGAAGCGACGGCATAAAGGTCTTTCCATCCAACACAGTGTTGGATTTGGTCCTCGACGTCCCTGAAAGTTCCTTCATCTTTTGAGTTCATTTTGTAAAATCATCTCCTTCTACCTAGTCCCTTTGTTGATAGCTTGAGTTAGATTTCTGTTCACACATTACACACCATGAGAGGCAATTAATGTGCAGGATGTAAACTCCTACCATTTTATCATCACCCTGGCTCAAGAGCTGAAGGATCTCCGTCTATCTTCTTCAAAATAAGGCGGCCCCACTGATGGGTGCTGCCCGCCAGCCATGCACAGATCTGCGAGCTACTGTCACCAGCATCTATGGAAGGATTCTGCATCCGATATAAATCACTGCCCTCATGAGCTTGCTGCCCCAAAGGGCTCTCATCATTAATTATGGTGACGTGATGGCTGTCACAAGAAAGGAACAAGATATTTGCCAGAGCAGCTGAAAGTAGGATCAATGGTATTCTGTTGTGGCAGCAGGGAAGGCTTTATAACTGAGAAGTGGCATGTGTGTGCCTGAGTGCATACACCAGTGTGCTTGTGGATGTGTGCACACATGTGAGGGTTATACCTATATACAGATATATGTATACGAAGGTCAGGGGTTGATGTCAGTTATCATCCTTAATTACTTTTTACCTCATATTTTGAAAAATGGGTCTCACACTGAACCTGGAACTCATTGGTTCTGCTAAAATGGGTGGCCATCAAGCCTCTAATCGCCCCCGACACACTGTCCCCACTCCCAAGGGCTGGGATGACAGGTCAGTACCACTGTGCCCAGTTGCTTTGATTTTGTTTTATTTTCCTTTCTTTATGTGAGTGGTAGGGGTCACACTCAGGCCTTCATGACTCCCAGCAAGCCACCTCCCCAGGCCCTGAGGAGGCATTTTGTGGGGAACCTAAAGGGTAAGGAGAGTGGACGTACACAAAGATCAGAAGGAACAGTCCAGCCAAAGAGCCGGGAGAGGCAAATCTAAGGACAGCGACGCTCAATCCTGCTGAGCTGTCGTGAGCACAAATGTAAAGTATGAGGAGATACAGTTGGGGGGATCTGCCTTGTGTGGGGCTGAATAAGTTCTCTAAATTTAATAGGCCATGGGAAGAAGTCATAAAAATCTATCTGAGCCAAAGAATGGTTCGATCTGAGCTATACTTTAAAGAGATTGATCCAACAGCATTATGTGCGATGGCTTCAGAGGCAAGAGAGACTAGGGGCAAGAAGAATAAGAAAGCAGACAAAATAATCCTGGGCAGAAGATAATGAGGGATTGAACTAGGCCAGCTGAGCTGGGAAGGAGGAAATTGATGGACGGGAGAGAAACTGCCAGTGCAGAAAACTGACATGATTTGACAGCCCTAAGTAAGAAATCCTTCACAAACATGTGTGCCACTCCTAGTCACTGTTTCTTAGGGCAGCCGAGATCAGTGGACCATCTGTCATTAATGCTAATGAATAAGTCGGATTTTATTCCACATTTAAAGCAGACTGCCAGGGACCCAGAGACCCCGCATTCACAGAAGTAAGGGACTATCTTTTTAAGGTTTATTTTTATTATTCTTTTGGTGTGGTGTTTTGGGGTTTTGTTTTGTTTTGTTGAGACAGGGTTTCTATGTATAGCCTGGCTGTCCTAGAACTCTCTCTCTCTCTCTCTGTACACCAGGCTGCCCTCAAACTCAGAAATCACCTGCCTCTGCCTCTGCCTCCCCAATGCTGGGATTAAAGGAATGTACCGCCACTCTCTGGCTATTTGTATTATTCATTACATAAAGGCGTGTGTTCCTGCATGTGGGTGGGTGTGAGGGGTGCAAGTGCCCTTGAGGAACTGGAGTTACGGACGGTTGTAAGCCACCTGACATGAATGCTGGGAACTGAGTTCACATCATCTGGAAAAGCAGCCACTGGCTAACCACTGAGCCACCGCTCTAGCTCACGGCCAGGACCAACTACCTACTTATACCTGTATACCCAGAACAGCTGTAATTCCCATACCTCTAATCCCAAGAGGAGCATTCGGGAGGTTGTCATCTTGATCCTGACTTTCCTCAGGGTCTCCTACGCCTGTCCTGCGCCAAGAGGTAAACCTGTTTCAGAGCTTCCTAAGGGAGTGGCCTCGAGGCAAGAGACCCAAAATAATCCACAGAGAACAAGACCTAGCACGGAGTAGAGGCAGAGGACATAAATGATTTAGTCTTTGAATGAGTTCCAAGAATCCCAGCATGTCCCAGCGCTCTCTGGAGACCACAGCTATTGCGCTGCTCATCTTCTGAAGTATCCTAGAGAAAGGTGAGCTCTCTCCAGCTTCCGCTGCAACCTGTGTGCACTGACAGGGAAGTAGGGAAGAGGAAGGGCACAGGGCCGAGTTGCAACTTCTTCCCTAGCCGCACCCCACCTCCATCACCAGGGAAATTGACAGCAGTGTTCTCTCAAGGGCAGACAGAAAAACCGAATGCACTAAATAATATCTTTTTAAATTGAAGTCAATAAAGCATTCGGGAATATTTGCAGCATGAACAACTCTCACAACGAAATAGCGTTCCCAGCTCCTTCCACAGCAATAGCTTCTGTTCCAACACTTGTTCCCCTCCTTATCATCCCTCTGTTGCTTCAAGCCATGATTTGATGAAACTCAGCACCAGGAATAAAACAAAACTTATTAAAATGAAGCTGTCAGACTGTTGTCATTTTACTCCGTGGCATTTTCGGTTGTTTAAAAACAAGGTTTGCTCTCCAACCTTTGGGGCCAGGCTTGGAAGCAGCACCCGCCTCGGGTCTTTCTGCTTGTCTCTTGTGTCTACAGAAGGTTTTCCTCCAATATTGAAGTTCACAAAGGTCCACAGGGAGAGCCCTCTAGATCCCCCTCCTCCGACTATCTGCGGGCTGTCATTATGTAGGTGTGAAGCTTGGAGATTGAAAAATGACAGTAATGAGAATTCTGCTACACTGCACTCCAGGAGGAGTCCTTGAAGGCCCTGGGAAAGTCAGGGGGAGGGGGGACAGAGTACATTATGATATGCTGTGGACACACTCAAGGGAAAAGCTTTACCTTCCTCCAGTTACGGCCATGTCAATGATCTTAGACTTGCAGATGAGCCACATGGAAGAGACTCAGGAACTTTCAAGGTGAGCTTAACACTTGTGGTGAAAGGGATGCAACCTCCTAGTCTCCTCAGATGACAATGTGACATTATCAAAGAGTGATGGTGCCCTCCATGGAAACCATGTGCCTACAGTGGTGGTTGGTTTTAATTGTTGGTTTAATTGGATTGAGAACCACCTAGGAGACTAATAAGATATATATCTGACCATGCCTGGGGTAGAGAGACACCAGAGAAAGCTGATATATGGGAACAGCAGCTGGGTGGAAAGACTGCCCAGAATACAAACTGTAGCATCTGGTAAGCTAGAAGCCTGAGTGGGACAAAAAGTATAGGAGGAAGAAGCCAGGCCGTGTGTGCAAACCTCACTCTCACAGTGTCTTCTGCCACTGCCACTGTCTGTGTGCATCCATCCCCAGTGTCTTCACTCTAGCCTCTTACCACGGACCCATACCAGCTAACTTCCAGAAAGACCCCAAGCTTTTGGTTTCAGGTTGAGGCTGCACGCTCCTTAGACTGAGCAGACACTTGGTTATCTAACTTTCACCATGAAGAGTATGAATGTAGCATTATCCAGCCTCCAGTTAAATACATAAGCCAACCTAATAAGCCACCTTTGTGCTCTCTCTTTCTCTCTCTCTTACACACACACACACTTGGTATACTCACTTTTCTCAACACGATGGCAAAATACTTGACATAAGCGATTTAAAGAAGTGGAGGTTAGTTTGGCTCACAGCGTTAAGGTACAGTCCATCATGGTGAAGAAAACATGACAGCGGAAACACTAGCAGCTAGCCACGTTGCATCCACAGTCATGAATCAAAGAGATGAATCCTGGTGCTGAGCTCAGTTTCCCAGAATCCCACTCTATGGGATGGTGCTGCCTTAATTCAGGGAGGTCTTCCCTCCTCAATTAAAAATCTTCCGGAAACCCTATCACAGACACAACCAGAGATATGTTTCCATAGTAGTTTTAAATCCGGCCAAGTTGACAATGAAGACTAGCCATCATGCCTGACCCAAAGGTGGGACCAGCATTTAGAGAGATCAGGTGACCATGCCTGGATGAAGCCATGCCAAGAAAGCTAGAAAAGGAAACAAGAGGTTCAGGAACCTGAAAACAACAGTGGCTAAACTACCTGGCAGAACTTGAGAGAAAACACAGTGACAGCACGGTAGGCCATCATCTCTCTCAGATCACATACACTTCCTCCCTCTTGCGTTTCCACGTGGTGTGGTTTTAATTTGGTTCCTCAATGCCTTTTCTAATAGGATTTAACACACTCACACATAACATCTCTTCAGCTGATACAGGGCCAGGAAAGATGCAGGTATCTGGTCTGGTATAATCAACAGAGATCAGACCATGCCCAGGTCCTTGGAAGAGCAGAGACAGGGGCAGCAGCAAAGAGCTGGGTGCTGGGTGGAGGAGCAGAAAAGAGAACAAACTGTGAGAATGAGGTTAGAGGTGGTGCTGGATCTCCCCCTCATGCTGCAGTACCCCCTCTCCAGCCTGCATGGACTGAAGAGTATGGGCTACAGACTAAGGAGAGAAGCTTAAGAGCACACTTTGCACCCGGATTGAATTGGGCTCCCTTCCACGTTACCTTGAACACAACACTGAGTATCTCTAAGCTTCTATTGTTTTCATTTGTTTACAGTGGGCGCTATATCACAGTCGATTGTTGCTAGGGTAACATGAGATGATAAATGTAAACCTTCGATGGTATTTCAGAGTCAACCCATTATCCCTACTAATCCTAGCAAAACTTGCCTCTTTCTTTGCGGAACTGCATTTCCACTCAGATTTGGGCTACGCTGTCTGGTGAGACTTGCTACTTTTTTATATGACGTTGATGATAGTGACTGATGATGTGCTGACCACGCATCCCAGGTTATTCTAAGCATGGTACATTTCTCATAAGTACCGTCATTGATTCTAGGATGCGCATATAGCTCAAGTACCTGACTCTTTGAAAGGAACAGGGGTGCAGATGTTGAGATGCCTGGCTTTGGTTATCCTGCTTTTCTGTGACCTGGTAATCTAATTTGAATAGTGGTTCTGTGACATGAGAGAAAAATAATTCTGTGTAAGCCAGAAGTGGGATGCTTAACACAACAGAGCCTAAAATATGGGACTGATTGTATTAAAGCAGTTGTCTTTTAGAACTTAAAAAAAAAAAAAAAAAAAACAACATTCTGAGCCCTTCTGGCTTTTCAGATTTCTACTGAGAAATCTGCTGTTATTCAGACAGGTCTGTGGCTGCTAAAGCAGTTTTAACATGTCTGCAATCTTCTGACACTCCTGCCTTTAAGAGGGAGACCCTCTGTTCTTGGCACCTGCCCGGATAAAAGAATAGAAATGACACTGTGTGGTTCCTGGAGTTAGGAAAAAAAACACTGTCGGTCTTCTGCTGCTTCTATAGGACATCCACTCTGTGGTCTTTAGTTCTAAAGAAAGTCAGTCGGAACCTGTCCACCTGAGGTAGAGAACCATGTGGAGAGACCTGCCCAGAGGATCTAGCATGGTGGGTTCTTTTCAGCCTGGCCACTCTTTGAGATGAAGAGACTTTTCAAGGGACCCCAACCAACCCTAACTTTTATCTGCAACCTTGGCTGAGACCTGCCTCTCTGAGCCCAGTAAACTCCTCAGAATCACAAGCACATGATGTATTATTGTATTATTTCAGGCACTATGTGGAGAGCATTACCAAGTGGAAGCAGATAAGTAGGAAGGGGAAGTCAGGGGCCATCATTCTGACACCAATCTTTACTAAGAACCAGTAAAACTAAATTATCAGTTCTGTGTCTGGGGACTTGGCACATGGAGATTAACGCTTTAGGGACTTAATCGAGCTGAGAATGATTTAATGCATCATAGTGCCTATACATTGCAGAATATGAGAAGCTGCTTCTAGAACCAGTAAAAAGAAATGGACATCACCCAAGATATACAACGGCGCATTGTTGAGCCATATTAGGTGGCCTGACAGATACTAGCAAGCTTGAGATCTATTGACGATGGATCCTTCTGACATGAAAAGCAGCTTACGAAGCCAAGAACTGAAGCTTCTAGACTCCATTGTTACTGGGCATCCTACAACCTCCCCATCACCTCTACCAAAACAAATCCGGAGACAGAGGTTAGAGGCAGAGGCCCATTTCATTCAAGTTTGGTGTTGAGAAGATGGGGTAAAGCCTGCCCCAATTCAAGCACAGGTATAACCCATTTTTCCAAACAGGGAATGGTCTCGGGAGCCTCGTAAAGTGATGGATGGAAGACTCATGCACTTGGCAGAGTTCTGCGACACAGACTTTGACTGGAAGGTCTATAGAGTGGTGGTCTCGTCTATCATTTCCTTCAAAGTCATCTTCAGGCCTCACCTCCTATGTCCTTGTTAACACACTAATGTGCAAGTAAAGAAACCACAGTGATAGGCAAAGAAAGAGAGGGTTGGGATTGCCTCTCCTTAAACTTTTAAAAACCATGTGCCAGGATAGTTACAGATGGAACAAAGCAAGGAAAATGGAGGTAGCAAAGCTTTGTTGAGACTGATAAGGAAAAGACTATTTTTTCCTAGTAATACATTGCCACCTTCATAAATTCGTTTTTATTCTCTTCGTTTAATTCTTTTTAATCTGCTCTGCTCCATGTTATAAAAATAGGATCTGAGTCCTAGCTCAGGACTTGTTAGTGACAAGACATTCTGCACAGCCTAGAAGGTCATAAGGTTACTATCAAGCTGAGGCTTTCTGGTAAAGAACAAAGATACACCACGTACGAGTCAGTCACTATGGGCCTGTCAGTTGCTTGGACAGACCCTCTCAGGTTAAGCTGCCTGTTCTAAAGAACTTACAAATACCATAAAGCCTATATAAAAATGTGGGTGGGCACAACAGTCCCGTGGGCCTTTGGTCACTATCCTGGGCGTGTCATGCTTGACCTTGTAATGAATTCCGCCTATCTTCTTTACTACCCTTTGTGTCTCACCTAAATTCCTTCCATGGAAATCTGTTGGGATTGTTCTGATGCCTTATTATTATGCTAATGACCGGCCCTCAAGATACTGGTTACACTAACTATCCTTGTTTTGTTTATCTGCCTAAGACATTATACCTGATTGGTTTATTAATAACCTATACCTGGGTGGGGCAGGATGGGGTAGGCGTGGCTAATGTTCCCTTGCTTTACAGGACAGGAGAATCATGAGAAGTAGATGGATGGGAAGAGAGGAGGAAGGAGAATGCCATGATGGGTTAGCAGGGAGAAGGAGCTACATGGGCTGAGAGGAAGAACTCCAAGGATGGTGTGTATGGAAAAAACACCGAGATGAAAAATATAAGCAAATATATTGGGATTATGGATGGAAGGTAGACCAGATGAGGATGATTAAGGTGGATGGAATTGGATGGGGGCTGGGAGATGGATGGTGAGGTTATTCAGACAGCGTTGGTAGAAATATCTGCCCAGCCCAATGTAATAAGGCAAGTATAAACTCTAACAGGTGTCTGTGTTTTATTATCTGTGATAGTGGATCAAATAATAGTACTGCAATAATTATAGGGCTAATAATAAACATTATAAAAGCCAAAGGGAGACCAGAGTGAGATCTCAGATAACAAACATGATTTCAGAACATTTCAAAATGCTGAGATGGCTCAGGGAGTGAGGCTGCTGGCCACCAAGTCTGATTAGCTGAGTTCTTTCCCCAAAGCTCACTCAGCCAAAGAGAGAACTGATTTTAGAACATTGTCTTCTGACCTCCATACGCCTACTGTAGAAGGCACATACATAAACACACAAATAAATGTTTTAAAAAATGCTGAGTGTGATTGCAGTTTTTGCATGCTACATTTAAATTCAAGTAGATGGGACATGTTTTGAAATGTCTTGAAAGGACTGTGGCTGTTGAGGTGGGACATTGAACAGATAACGACATGGGCTGCACTGGATTCATTTTTATTGTTACCCAGAAACTCTCCCTTCATTGGAAAACAAGCCTTTCTCTCTCCTCTCCTGAGAGGCTTAAGAAACCCATCCTTCCCCTGCTCCTTCTAAGATGGAAGGCTGTCACTGTCTTATAAAATCCTGTCTCAGCAATCACCAATGACCAAGAGATTAAACACCCGGATGTTGGGAGAACTCAGGGTCTGCCCCCACCTCCCACCCTGCTCTGCTCATACCTGAGTGGGGACTCAGCAGTATGGGAGGGAGAGACTCTGCCTTCCCTTCCAGGTGTGAATCTGAGAATTGACAAGTTGAATCTGACAGTGGAAATGGTCCCAGCCCCCATGAACAATGAAGCCTACACTTGCAGGAAGGAATTAGTGGGCCCCAGGAGGACCATGTGATGTTTCCCCAGCTTACTCACACAGCCAGCACTGTTTGATTATCTGCAGCAAAAAGTATCCTTTACCACAGTACCAGTGACACGGGAGCACACCTAATAAATGCTTCCACCTCCTGCTGTTTCCCTGCTGTGCTCCTGGCAAGCAAGAAAAAAGTCACGTGTTTGTGAGAGCATTCAAAGCCAACAGAACTCCACTCAGCTGGGGTCAGTGGTGTGCTTACCTTCCAGCTTCCTGGGAAGCCTTTAAGATGTAGAAATGGAATTCTCACCCCAGACCCCTTAGTAAGAATCTTCAGGGATGGGATCTGGGTATCTACATATAGTTAAGTGTCTATGAGTGGGTTTCTGATTAAATAAACACAGTTGTTCATCTCTACTTCTTCTAAAAACCCACTGAAATGACAGCAAAAGTAGTAAAGCAAAAAGAATAAAAGAGACAAGGTGAAGCCTGGCTTGTTGGCGCACGCCTTTGGTCCCAGCACTCTTGAGGCAGAGGCAGTCAGATCTCTGTGAGTTTGAGGCTAGCCTGGTCTACAGAGCAAGTGCAGGGTTACGTAGAGAAACCCTGTCTCAAAACACATACACACAAAGAGAAAGAGGAGAGAATGTGTAACACAGAAACTCCATCCAAGATGAAAAAGTTTTATTGTGACTGCTTCTAACGCAGTCTCTTCCTCATTTGAGGAAGTCTTCCTCATAGATGACTACTTTCACAGGGGTCATGGGATGCTGTCCCCAGAGGCTTCACCTGTCCTAAAATCCAAGTTGACCTCACATTTAGCACAGTGACTTATCTCTGTGCCTTCAGCCAAAGTTAAGGAGATATAAATAAATGAATGAAGAAAGGAAGGAAGGAAGGAAGGAAGGAAGGAAGGAAGGAAGGAAGGAAGGAAGGCTTTTGTCATGCTTACAGTGACGACACGGGCCCAAGTCAGAAGTCAGTGCTCTTTAGCCAAAGCAGCTCTCAACGGTCTGTTTCACTACCTGGAGAGTTAAGCTGCTGCAAGAAGGAAAGCCCAGAGACAATAAGAAACCCAGAAGAAATAAAGATAATGCAGAAAAGAAAACCTCCATAGAAGCTACAATTAATAGTTACAGATATTAAAAGATAACAAATCAATGAAATAAAACGCTCTTTAAAAACTATTTCAGAGCAAGAGGAATCAAATAGGAAATATGTTAAATGCTTCCAGAAATTAGAATGTTTTAAACAGAGCACTTTCTATGTAGAGGAAAGATGAATGGCCATTCAAAAAGTATCCCAAAAGCAAAAGCATGAGGAAAGAAATTAATCTCCCCAAACAAGTACTAGAAAAAAAAAATTCTTAGAGCAAAGGACTTGGGCTTCCCTCTTATAACGGTAGAAAATAGAGAACCCAAGCCTAGAACCCCCAAACCTCTGACCTCATCACAGGAAATGCACGAGATTGGCACAGGAAGCACGCAGGTACCGGCTGTGTTTTACATAATTTCTACTTCACTTAATCCTCATGATGATACTAAAAATTTGATGCCATCATTATTTCTGTTTGAGATGAAAATGTTAAGACACAAAGAAAGTAATCTGAGGACTTAGATTCAACATTCAACTTACATTCTTTCTCCTAAGCACTGTGCTTTGTGGTTTTGGCTGGTTGGCTGGTTGGTTGGTGGGTGTGTGAGTGACTGGGTGGGTAATTGGTTCTCTGGTTAGTTGGTTGTCTGGTTAGTTGGTTTACTTTGGTTTTTGTTATTTGAGACCTAATAGGTTCTCATTATGCAGTCCATGAAGGGCTCTAACAGGCCCAAGAATGGCAGCCCTGCTCTGGCAGACATTCTCTCCCCAATTACCCTCTCTTGGTAAATCATTAGATTCCCCTTTTTAGACACTTTCATACTCCTAAAGCTAGTCATCAAGGTCCATTTGCTTATTCGGCCACTTCCTTATGCCTGACTCATTCCTCAAGCTAATCACCCAGGTCCAGGTATCAAAATTTTCTATTTGGCTACACTGACTAACAGGACCAATCAGAACAGACCAACTCATCCTAATTCATCTTAGTACAGACCTCCTTTTTTTTCCCATTGAAAACCACCCCTGCAGGACTGAAGAGATGCTCATCGGTTAAGATTGGCCTGCTCTTTAATTAGCTCCCCCTGAGGGGGAAGCAGCATTACCAGGCCACAGAAGAAGACAATGCAGCCACTCCTGATGAGACCTAAATGACTAGGATCAGAAGGAAGGAAAAGAAGTCCTCCCCTATCAGTGGACTTGGGGAGGGGCATGCATGCAGAGGGTGGAGGAAGGGAGGGATTGGGACGGGAGGAGGGAAGGAACCACAGAGGGGATACAAAGTGAATAAAGTATAATTAATAAAGAATAATAATAATAATAATAATAATAATAATAATAATAATAATAATAATAAAAGATTGGCTGCTCTTCCGGAGAATCAAAGTTCAATTCCCAGCACCCACACGGCAGCTCACAACTGTCTGTAACTCCAATTTCAGGGGGTCCAACAACATCACACAGACATACATGCAGTCAAAACACCAATCAAGGCTCATAAAATAAAAATAAATGAATCATTTAAAAAAAAAAAAAAAAAAAAAAAAACAAACCTTTAAAAAAAAAAAAAAAAAAAGGAAACCACTCCTGCAAAGCCATTTGCTGCTGTTGCTACCAGATTCAGATTCAGCCACTTCAGCAGGACTATCGGACGTGCCAGCAATATAAATAATAACACAAAGGCTTATTGATATTTTACTCTAACTTTATCCCAGCTAAGCCTGGCACTACGTCCAGCCGTGTGGCCAGGTCTACCCCTCTGCTTCCCTGTGATGCCCATTCGTTCACGCCTGTGTACACTGATAAATCTCTCGCCTCTCATTTCTTCTCCCAGAATCCCTCTCTCTGACCGGAAATTCCACCTTCCACTTCCTGCTCAGCTATTGGCCGTCAGATCTTCAGTATAGCCAATAGATAAATGAGGAAGGATAAGTATTTACAAAGTATTAGACTGGTGATGGGCCAAAGAAATAACAATAACAAGATCCCGCTGGTCTTTAGCTCTCTGCCAAAACAGAATTAACAACTGAATACACAGAGACACAGATCACACAGTGCACCCCAACAAGCCACCTCATCTCTTGCTTACTAAAGGACCTCTTTAGTAAGTGCACTTTAGTGGTGCACTTCTTTAATCCCAGCACTTGGCAGGCAGAGGCAGGTGGAGCTTTGTGAGTTCAAGGCCGGCCTGGTCTACAAAGAGAGTTCCAGGACAGCCAGGGCTATACACATACCCACCCCCCACCCCCCAAAAAAGAGAGATATCTTTGTGTTGGAAATGGTGTGGTCTGTGCCTCGGCCAGGTCAAGAGAAGAACACCCTACAGTGTGTGTGTCCCTTTAGTCCAGGCTAGCTTTGAACTCATGTTTCTCCTGTCTCAGCTTCCTAGGTTCTGGGATTATATGCATGTGCCACTACGCTCTGCCCATTTTGCTGCTCTGTCCCTTGTCTGTTAACATGTATATACACATGTATGTACACCCAGGTGCACACCGGCCTTAAACTGTGCTATCTCTCTCTTACTTCTCAGGTAGCTGTTAATGAGTATCATTTGGTGCATTAGTTTACTTTTTTATTCAGTCTTCGGAAAGACTTAATTTTTTTTTTTTTTTTGGCCATATTTTAAGTTGATGATTCTCTGCTTTTCTCTCAGGAACTTCACACAGAAATGTGAAAGATGGGTCAGCCTCTCCGTGTGACTGACGTACCAGCTCCCATGGCCCATCAAGCTGCCAAACATTCTTTGCAAGTCAAAACACCCTGGGAAAGAAGTCTTCAGTTTGTCCCATCTACTGGGGTAGGGACCTGCTGGGAAGGGCTTTGGGAGAGTGGGAGAGCTCCCCTACCGGGTGAACTGTGAGGGCCAGCTGGCAGAGTGGGCAGATCCTGACACAAGAGCAGGGATCGTTTTATTTGAAATTGTGAAGAGAAAGTCAACCGTGTCTATCTTTGGGATGCTCCCTGTGTATTCGGCTGGGCTCAGGCAACCCTCTAAGTAAGATCAGAGATAGAAATTGCCACAGAAGGTGGCTTCTGAGGACACTGTATTAAATGCAATCAAAACCTCATAAAATGAGTCAAAAGCTACAGGGCCACTGCACAGCACGAAAAAGGCCATCATCCAGGTGCCACTGGTGCAGCTGGGTAAGGTCCGTGACATCTGTCTGTGTCTCTGTTCCCATAGCGCCTCCAAGGCTCCCTTTCAGCTTTGCAAAGATCTTGCGTAAGTAATGCTTATTTTCTAACAAAGGCCGTCTGTGATGGTCAGCTTGACAGGATCTGGATTCATCTAGGTGACAAGCTTCCAGGCGTACCTGTGAGGGGTTGCTTAGCCTCTGGGCAGACCCGTGAGGGGTTGTGTTGACTAGGCTAACTGAAGGGGGAAGGTGTACAGGAAAAGTCAGTCACGCCATTCCCTAGGATGGGGTTCTAGACTGTATGAAAAGGAAAAGACGGAGCACGGGCATTGATTGCTTTCTTCTCCAAGCTCCTACTGCCGTGACTGCCTCACCCTGATAAACAGCACCAGAGAACCGTGGGTCAAAATAAGTTGTATCCCTTAAACTATGCTTCTCGGATTATTTTAATCACAGCAATGAGAAAAGAAAGGAAGACACCGCCTCTTCTGGATTCTCAGAGGATGAAAGGGCCAGCGGGGAAACTAGGGCTGCTCTAGAGGCTGTGGGTCAGATCTTTACCACTGGCCAAGCCATTGGAGAGATTAAAAAGCAAGAGAGGCACAAACCGGGAAAGGGAGAAAAGGTGGACAGACCAGAGCCACTTTCAGGAAGAGTTGTCCTGCCAGGTCACTGAAACTGGGTTTTGGGTAACATAAGAGCATTGGTTTTTGTTTTTAAGCCTCTACATTTTAAGTATGCCTTTCACTGTTTAAAGGCTAATTTAAAAAAAAATCTTAGAAATCATCTGTATCTAGATCAAATTTCATGAAAGATAGCATTCAACAAACTGGACATCACTAAATCATTCCAGAGTGGATAACACAAAGCTATTCCACTTGAATATTTTTAAATTAATGTGAAAAGTTGATAAAATAATAAGGAGCTGTGCAGTTAAACCAGCTTCTCCACATATTTAGGGAGGTGTTGGATACTCTTTATGAACTGGAGAGATGGCTCAGTGGGTAAGGCACTTGCCACCCAGCCTGAGCACCTGAGTTCAATCCCTGGGTCTCACATGGGAAAGGAAGACTTGACTCCTGATAGATGTCTTCTGACCTCTGTAGGTGCACCATGGCCATGCACAACAACACACACACACACTAAATAAATTACAATGAAACAGTATGTGTAATAAAAAGTCATTTTTATGAAGCAGAAAGACTTTTTTCTCTTTGTTTTATAAGAAGGAAACTCTGAAGATATGGAAAGCTTAGAGATTTGCCCTTGGTCATAGCATTAGCAGTAAGAACTGATAATGACTGAATTAGTGTAGTTTGAGGCTAGAGCTAGACCCAAAGGCCCCTGTGTCAAGGACTTGGTGACCAGCTAGAGGCACTACTAGAGGAGGTAAAACCTTGGGTGGTAGCCTAGGGGAAGGAAGTTAGGTCTTTGGGTGTGTGTCCTTAAGGGGAAACGGGGACTCAAGCCCTTTCTCCTTGTTTCTCTGCCACTGTGAAGTGTATCGGCCTCCTCATGTGCTATGATGAACTGGGAACCACAGGCCTAAAGTAATGGGGCCAAGCAACCATGAACTGAAACCTTTGAACCATGAACCAAAATCAACTTTTCTTCCTCATAAGTCGGTCATCTTGAGCACTTTGTCACAGGGACAGAAAGTCAATTAACGTTGTGCTACCCAAGATAGAAAGCATTTGTGAATGCATCATACCCTGTGGGACCTTCCTGATGGTTCTGAGAAAACAATGTTGCTTGTGGGACCAGTTAACTGAAGCTCTGAAGGTGAGAATTTCCTTTTCCAAGATCTCATGGTATCTCTGACTGGCTCATATAATACCTATATTCCAGATTCCAAAGTCACCCTTTTCCCATAAGAATTCAAACCCAGGTTTCCTGAACCGTGAATCCATTCCACTTTCTGCTAAACCTCTGATGCTTGAGAGGTTGGAGATCCTGAGTGGGATCTATTGAGCCAGATATTCTGAGAGCCCTGGCCTCCCAAGGCTCTGCGTTGCTTCTTCCAGCTCAGTGGGTATGGAAGTCTACACAAATCGATTGAAACTGTTCCACAAACAGAACATACCTTGGGCAGTATGGAAGTCCTGGCATGCCCCTGTGTAGCACAATATTTGGGATTTGAGATCCAACCAAGAAAGACCACAGTTTTTGACGACCTACGTGTATCTCAATGTGTGTCGTCGCTCAGCCATCTACCAGGTCCATACATGAAATTGAAAACTCTGCAAAGGCAGGATCTCACAATGCAACTGGTGAGCAGACATCTACAAAACTGCCCCGCTAACCCCCACACGCAAAGCACTCTCCTCCCAGTGTTCAAAGTCAGGACCCAGTGTGCAAGGATGCATCTATTAACTTGACTGTCACTTTTTTAAAATTCAAAGTTAACTTCATTCTGACATTGATTTTGATGTCTAGTGTAATTTCATTTTTCAAGCAAAATTTAAAGACTGTCATTTCCACATACTTGCACCCAATAAGAAACAGCTTTCGTGACAACTTTTTTTTATTAAGTTTCCTCATGGCCAAACAATAGTGCCTCATTCATCTGGATTGAAAGACAGGGTTGTCAGAAAATCTGTAAGTAGTTTCTGCACAAATCCCCACATGCTATGAATAGAGCCTCTGTCCAGTCCTTTTCATAGATTGGCTTCAGCACAACACTTGGCCCGGTAGGTTTCTTAAAACCAATCTTCAGATGCCATAAATGTCCCTGGGGTTTTCTGTTGACTCTGGAAACACCATCTACTGTATTGAATCTTTTCATGCAGAGTGTTCATTCCTTTACTTTCTACATTCCTGAAATATTGCAAGGTTCTGGTGTACCGGAGGTGTGCTTTTGAAAACTCATGTTGCTCATTGCTTCTCAAATTTGGTGAAAAATAATAAACGCTGCTTTTTTTTTTTTCTGTCGACATTTTCACTTTCCTAAGCAAAGTAAAGGCAGCAGCTATGAGAAAACAAACCTTTACATTAAATTAAAAAAGTTAAAAGTTTTTCTCTTTTTGTGTATCTAATTCTTATGTAACCGTGAAACTGGTTTTCTGTTTTATTTTATCTACTCCTTATGTAACCAGTTTTTTAATTCACTCTGAATCAGTGGAAATCTCGGTCCCACGAGAACCATGAGGGATTTGAAAGAGAAATAATTCCTCTGGCATATGGAGCAAGCCTCTATCTGAGAAGTCACCTTCTCAGGGGGAGGTTTCTCCGAGGTCAGGATGGGAAGGAGGCTGGTCTGTCACCAGCAGCCTATGAAGGAGGCAGAAAAGGTGGAGCAGGTGGGATGTGAGTATTCTCAGGTTATGTTTTTTTTTTTTTAAGCAATTAAATAAAAAGTTAGGAACCCTATGCTTGTTCACATTTGTTTTGGTTGTAGCTGCTCCTGGGAAGGACAGTATTTTTACCATCTGCAAACTGGCAGTAACTCTCAGCCCCTCCATTACGGAGCAGCATATGTTGGAAGGCAGATTTTCTGCCTCTAGCGTGCTTGCTCTGCTCCTCCGGCCCCTACTTTACAGTCACTTTTTCTGTGCGTCCATGTGTGGAAGTCCACCATCCTGCTGTGTAAGCCAGGGCTGGGCGTTTCTGTTTAATCGGTTGCCACTCCGAGTCTGCCGTTCTGCCAGGCAGCTTGGTCCGTTTGTCCATCTCCGTGTTCTCTACAACCCCCAGGGGTGAGTTTTGATGACCCGGCTTGATAGATGATTAAACCAGGGTTCAGAGGGATAAAAGGTGACTCATTCACAGTCAGGAAGCTCATTGGTGGGAGAAGCTGAGAACCCAGGAGTTCCTGATTCCAGAGCCTGGCCCGTCCATCCCGGTGTGGCGGTCCTTACACAACGTGTCACATCCGCTAGGAGATGTGAAAGGCCTGCAAGTACAAAGAGCCAGGGTGTGGTGTGCAAAGGGCACACGGGTTGTGAGTTAGGCCTAGCAGGAACCATCTAGTTCAAGCTTCTATCCCAATAAGCAAATTCTCTCTACAGCATCCCATCCAAACACTGTCTCAGCCTGTGCTACAATTATTCTAAAACACAGTAAATGGCTACAAATAGGAGTTCGTGTAAGCATAAATATTCTCCCATGGTTGAGTTTCCGCAGCAACATTCTGTTTAGGAGCAAGCGTGCAAACAGAGGCACTCAGGTTGGATCAGAGAATTCCCACCCGCAGAGCCCGGCGCCTGGGGAGAGACCATCAGGGAGCTGCAATCAGGATCTGCCCTCCTGGTTACCATTTACATGCCTGCCTGGGGCTCACAGTCTTGAAAGTGGTCCCCCAAAGGGCTGCACAAACAAGATAAGTACAACACAAGCTCAAAGAGGAAGCCCTCATAAGCCCACCAGCCAAAAATCATCTGTTTGTAGTCTTCTTGCTTCCTGCCAGGCCTTGCCCACATGTAAACACGATTTTTAGAGTTGTAATCAAATGTACATTCAATTTTCTCTTCCACTTTGCAATAATATTATATCATAAGCATCCGATGCTCTACACAGACTGCATAATTACAATTTTTAGTGACTGTATGATAGTCCATCAAAATGACATGACATAATTTGCTTAACTACGCACTCTTAAGCTGTTTCTGGTGTTTTCTTCATTATAAATTACTCCACAATGATCATCTTCTTTTTTTTTTTTTAATTGATTTTTCTCTTCTTTTGACTGGTATGCCCTGTAAAGATACATTTAAATGGAGTTTATATCTTCAGGGAGGCAGCACACAGTTCCAAGACCTTAGCAGGGCTGGTGTTGTGTGTGGCTGTTCGTTCGCATGTTACTTAATATTGCGTGTCTAACAAGTGTGTGTTGTAAGCCCATGAAAAGCCTGCTCTCACTGAGCCGACATGCTAAAAGAAATAAAGCTGAGTCGTAGAGTGTTTGCCTGTCTAAAATTTACAAGGCCTACATTTTGGAAAAAGAAAGAGAGACAGAAACAATTTTCAAATCTTCACTAATCTTGTCATCTTTCGGTGTGTGTGTGTGTGTGTGTGTGTGTGTGTGTGTGTGTGTGTTGGTTGGTTTGGGAGCATTGTTCTGTTTTGTTGAGTCTTTCTGTTTTACAGTGTTGGGGGTTCAAACCTAATATCTTGCACATGTTAGGCAAATGCCCTGCCACAGAGTGTCTAAAACCCCAGCCCCTCACTTTTTCATCTTTAAATTCTACCATATTCACTTACCTTTTCATAATATTTGTTTTACTTTTAATTGCATGTGTGCTCACACACACGAGTCGAAGAATTTGTAGAGGCAAGAGGTACCGGCTTCTATGGAACTGGAGTTACAAGCGGTTGTGAATCACCCCGTATGGGTGTTTGTAACCAAACTCAGGTCTTCTGCAAGAGCAGCATTTCCTTTTAGCCACTGAGCCATCTCTCCGTCCCCTGTGTGCAATGTTGGGGATCAAACACAAGCCATCATGTAAGGTAGGCAAACATCCCACCAGCTGGGCCACACACTCAGCCACGTTCACTTCTTACAGCTTCTTACAGCTTCTTACAGCTTCAGACACAGGCTTTTAAGCATGACGTTTTTGTTACTGGATCTGTTGTCAGAAAGATACTGGACGGAGCAGAGCTTAAAGGTCCAGTTAGGAGACCACAGCGACAGCTCAGAGAAACTGGATTGGATTCTGGAGATGCGGGATGGAGAGGGGGCTACAAGCCCAGAGACATTCATAGAAAGGCAACAGGCTCGAAGTCCAACTCATCCACTGTGCAGATGTGACAAGTTCACTTGTTTGGTAGCTCTTGGGGGTTGGGGACGGGTCAGAAAAATGATCCTGCCCTGGTGTTGCGTATAGGACACACTCTGAAATCTCTGTGCTTGTCTGCCAAAACCCCAGCACAAGGAAGTCATTTCGGCTGACATCTAGCCATCAGCTCCCGAGTACCAACACATTCTGTTGTTCATAAAGTACCCCTGAAGTTGGGGCTCTGAGCCCTAGTCTTTACTGAGTGATCATGGCAAGCCACCTACTGTTTATCTTCCCAGTAGATAAAATACCTTCTGACTGTCTTACTAGTTGGCTCCAAGCATCACGTGGAATCAGGTATGAGATTTTTCTTGCCAACTCTGATGTCTACAGAGGTTCTGGGTCGGGGTTGGGGGATGAGAGGGTTGAAAGGGGAAGCAGCTAGCTGTGTGTCCCAAGCTGAACAACAACAACAACAACAAAAAGGCAGAGCCCTAAAAGAACATCCTGTGAGGTACATAAATGCTAAGAGTGAGCCAGAAAGGTTGTACTGGTTAGCTGGCTGTCACAAAAGACCACACACTGGTTGGCTGGACAGCCCAATGTCAAGGTGCCAGGGCTCTTGGTGCTGGCTTTCTACCTGGCTGAGAAGCAGCTACCTGCTAACCCTGTCTTTGCATAGAGGACAGAAGGAACTCTAGGAAGACTCCCTCTTCTTACGAGTGCTGTCGTGAGGGCCTCATCCTCGGGACTTACTGACATCTGATGAATTACCTTCCAGAGCTGTCTCCTTCGCTAGGGTAGGGCTTTTAGATTTTTGTACGTGACAAGACTTGATTTGGGAGGACAGAGCACTAACAGGAACAGACTTGAGTGGGAGGCTGATGGGGCGCTGAGCCCCAAGACAAGGAGGACTGAAGGTGGAAAATGAGTTTGTGAATGGTGGCTCCATCACGCCCCCACCCCCACCCCCCATACCACCCTAGGAAGCTACCAACTTCACCGCACGTTGGCCATTTCATCTAGAGTGGAAACTCCCTTAGTCTCCACCAAATATTTTATGGAGTAGCTGCCGAGTGCCAGCAAGTGTTCTCAGTGCTGGCAGATACGGCGGAGCAGGCCCTGCTTAGCGTGCAGCTCATTGGATGCTAAGGTGACCCAGGGGCACTCAAGAAACACATGGTCTAGCCCATCAGGCCCAGTGGCTGTGCAGGGTACAGGCTCTAGGATTATTATCTGGTATCCATTTCACCATGTTTTCTGGGGCTGGTCTTGTTACGATGTTCTCTGAAGAGAACAAATGAATAGAAATCAGAGGCATTAACCCAGAGGTCTGTTCACACATCCCATCTGTTTGTATTTACTCTGTGGATAGACCTTCCAGGGTCACCCCCACACGGCTCCCCTCACTGAGTAGCCAATATCTGTGTATGCTGTTTAACTATTCTCTAGGCTCCCTTCTTTCAGCAAGTCCAGAAGGGCGTTGCTTATTTAGCAAATGACATGTTCCGAGTTATTAATACATTCCAAATATTAAAATTTCAGTAGAAGCGCTGGGAAAATCATGGCAGGATCATAATTTAGGGATGCCAGGTGGCTAATGAATGCTTAGTGCCCAGGAATATCTTGATTCCTCTGCCCCTCTCTCCCAATTAACAAAAGCGCTGATGATCTCAGGGCTGTTTCTGGCCAGCTGGAATAAATCAGCCCCCTGGCAGCTGTCCAAATGATATATTTTAAGGGCGCAGGCCATGTGGCTCTCTATTGCAAAGCAATTGGGGTCACTGTGTTTGCATATGGATTAAGTCAGTGCACAGGGACCCTACCTACTAACGGTGCCCGCTGCGGCTTGACACTCAATAGCTATTCAGCAATGATAAAGAGGAGGCCGACCTAAGGACCTTTCGGAATGCTTCCCGTATTCCTGCCTCACCGTTCCCATTTATATTCCTTTGAGCAAGAAGAATTCAGTTGTCTTCCCCTCTCTAGTCGCACTGTTCCTATTCTTAGAAGGAGTTTTCTACAGTTGACCAAAAAAAAGATAGCCAGGTGAACACGATCAGAGAAAATTCAAAGGTCCAGTCAGACGGGATTTGCAAATTGTCGGCTGGGGTTGCTAGTTCTCAGTGATTCCAAGGCAAGAAACATGCAAGTTAGAGTAGTTTTGAATAAACTATTAATTGGATGCGCTGTCCTCTAGGGAAACCCAGGGCAAATCCCAGCGAACTCAAGTGCTGATAGCTCAGCTATAAGGAGTGTCGAATCTAGGAAGTCCTGAATATTCAGTCTCTACTCCCTGGAGCAATCCCCAGAGACACAGAGGAGGCAACTGACTTAGTCCCTGTTCAGCCACTCAATAAACATTCGCCAATGGCCTAGTGTGCTCAGCACACCGTATCAAACAAAGCAAGGATGCAAAATGCTCTGAGAGCGACCCTAGCAAGCTAGGAGCTTGGTGTTTAAGAAGGATTTAGAAGTCCACAAGAGAACACAATGTTGCCAGTGTGCACTCATGAGATCTGTCGACCCAAGTCCTGAATTTCCTAGGCTTGTTTTAACACTTTATTTTCTATGCTGTGGTCCCCATAAATCATTGAGATATCCCAAAGGTTCTTCTTCTGCCTGGAAGTGAAACCAAAAACTTTTGTCTAACACTGAGTTCTTAGTTTTAGTCTTTATTTATCTGAGTGTGTCATACGATAAGGTGACAAAGCCACCCAAACTCTGCGAACAGGAAACACGAGATCTTTCGGTGAGGTCTGCTGTCCTGTAGCTCGCTCTTGTCTGTGTCAGTTAATTGACTAAGCACCGGCCAGGTGAACAACAGTGAAGAAGGCACAATTCTGAGTTCCCAGGAAAAGCGACATATGAACATATGGACATGTGAACTGGATGTACTTGAGATTTGCCCTTTGACCTTTGCAGTAGCAGCACTGGGAACCGCAATGGGAGCTTAAGCAGATGCTTCAGGGCCTGTGAGCTGCGCTTTAGAAGAGTTGATGTCACCACAGCACAGAGATAGGCAGCGGAAGTGGAAGTGGCCTATCACATAAAACCCCACGGAGAGTGGTCTGAAGGGACTTTTGGTGTTGTGCTATTTCTGCAGTGCTGGGATTTATCCCTGCGCTCCTTTAGGAAGGTGTGCTGCCACAAAGCTAGGCCACTCCTATCCTTTCGTACTTTTTTTTTTTTTTTTTTTTTTTGAAACAGGGTCTTGCTAAGTTGCCCAAGGGAGCCTTGAACCTGCAGCCAAGGCCCTTGTCTCAGCAGGTCTGTGCCATTAGGTCCAGCTGTGAATTCAGGTCTTGAGAGAAAGCATGTGGTATGAAGGCCACAAGTCACCTCCAGGAAGGCAGGAGACATTTGTCTCAGCCCTGTCCCCAGCCTCCCATCACTACAGGCTACACACATTAGCACATTCTGACGTGATGGAGAGAAGGAGGCAGCTTGGAGGGGGAGGGGCTAACGTTGACTTGAAGTTAACCCTTCTAAGCGGGCCCCACATAAATGTAGAAAGTTCTGAGTTGGCTGAGCTAAAGGGAGGAAACCGTGCTTTGACGGTCCCTAAGAAAGATAGTAAACAAACCCGTCTTTCTCTTTAGGGCGTGGTATTCTGTTTTCTGGGGTATATGTACCATCAACGCAGTATTTTATTTTTATTTTATTTAATGCTGCCAATGTGAAAATGTTCTCTCTGTACTAACTCCAAACAGCCTGGGCAGTAGGAAATGGGAAAGAGAAAGCGAATAAGACCCACGAGGCTCAGCGCACCGGAAGGGGAGGGGGAGGAATCTGGGAAAACGCACGGGACATTAATTGCCGGTGACAGCCCCTACACCAGTGTCCTCCAAGTCCCCGTAGGTTGTATATGTCAGTGACACAATCAGAAAATTCTAGAAGTGGCATGGGGATGTAGCTCGGGTAGTAGAATGCTTGCCTAGCAGGCACAAAGCCCTAGATTCAATCCCCGGCACACTGGGTGTGGCTAGTCTCCACGTTTGGCATGAAGTGGGCAGGATCAGCCCTTCTTCGCTGAGCCGGTCACTCCTCATCTGGGGCGGAGCCTCAGAAGACCCTCTCCCGCCTCTGCTGGGATGCTAACCGGATTGACCCTGTGCAGCTAGCCGCTGGGAGTTCATGAGTCAACTGTCACGCCCTGTGCAGAAGGCCGCACTACACAGCACCGCTCCCCAACCTCCGGCTCTTCCGCCCACGTTCATGCGGCGTTCACTGAGCTTCAGAAGGTTAGTATGACTGTCTCGTTCAGCAATCACTCAACAGCCGTTTGCTCTCAGCCTTGTTCTGAGATCAGTTCTGAGTCTGCGAGGACTGCCGCCCACTGTGAAAAGATCGCTCCTAGCCGGATGTGGTGGCGCGCGCCTTTAATCCCAGCGCCCGGGAGGCAGAGGCAGGTAGATCTCTTGAGTTCCAGGCCAGTCTGGTCTACTGGGCGAGTTCCTGGACAGCAACAAAGACTAGGGTTGACATCAGCACTGATGTATGGGTAAACGTAAGCATTAGAAGGCAGTTAGACAACGTGCCGATTTAACAAGACAACAGTAGTAGGTCCCCTTACCAAGGCCTGTGACTTCCCCAGGCATGCATGTTTGACCATGTTTGCAGTACCAGGCAGTAACTTCCTCCGGTGAAGTAGACCTCCAGTTAGAAAACAGTTGGCTATACCTTCTACAGTGATGTCACTATTGTTTTAGTGGGCACATGTTGCCTGACAGGTTCTTCTGTGAATATAATCCCTGTGTTTTTGCCCCTCTGTTCTGTCAGGCCATGATCATGAAGCCAGTCCTTACCTATTCTAGATGTACAGTGTGATACGCTGTTTCACACACATGCAATGGCCTCCTTCATTTGTGACTAACTTCTCGGTGAGCATCTTTTCTGATATTTGGTGAGTTTCTTACAATCAGGAGCCACACGTCATTGCTAATGCATGACCCCATCCCAATCACAACACCCACGTGGAAGGCAGAGTTGGAGTCTAACAACGAGCCTGATCTGGGTAGGTGTATGGGGCAGGCAGTTATCCGACCCCATTCTCCATGGGCCCCCAGTCTTCCTTCCGTGTTGTCTTCTCCGCTCTCATTCACAAATCATATTCTACAAATACACGCTTGACCTTCAAGCCGCCAAATACATGCCAACTTGACAGAATGAGCTCAGAGAAAGCAACCTGCAGCCCCTACCCTTCTCAACCCAGCTGCTTGTTCTCTGTGTGAGTTCGGGTTCTGTGGATGTGGCAAGATCTTGCATTCTCAAATCCTCACTCTCTCCTCAGCGCTGATGTGCCTCCAATCCACCTGTTCCCCGCTTGCTCCCTCCACTCTCTCTCCTCAAAGTTCCCCTTCTTGCTTAACTGTAGGTCCATTCTCTCCTCTGTTATTATTGTTGTTGTTATTAGCGGAGTCTAATGATAGCCCAGGCTAGCCTTGGATTCACTGGGTAGCCAGGCATGACCTTGAACGGCTGGTCCTTTGCCCTCTGAGTCTCTTCATCAATCCTCCTGATTTTTTTTTCCTTCTTCCCCTTCATGCTAGAGTTCTTAAAGAGAATTGCTCCATTTTCAGCCTTCATCTCCTCCCACCCACTCGCTGTTATTTATTATTTTATGCGCACATTTCTTGAATAGCTAATACGTGCTTTCAATTCAGAGTTTAAAACACTGCAGAATATGCACAGCGAATCCTTGTCCTTCCAGCAGTGTCCCAAGCCCCACACTCTCCCCAGAGGCAGTCCCCGAGTCCAGCGCCTTCCTTAATCTCCATAGATCATGTGCGTATATGTTTATTGGAATCTTTATACAAACAATGGCAGCTATAGATATTTTCTACCCTTGGGGTTTTATTCATTTAAAATGTTTTAGAGGTTGTCCTGTGTCAGGATAGCCAAATCTGCCTCATTCTTCCAGACAGCTGCCAAGATCTCCCTGTGAGGTCATGCCCTCAGCCCTCTTCCCTGGACACCGAAGCTCTCTCCGTCCTTTGTTCTAACAAGCACGCTGCCGAGAGCATCCTCACGCGTGTGCGCTTTCTCACCCTTCCGGGCGCCTTTTACAGAGTAAAATCCGCAGAAGGAAGTTGCATTCTACATTTGGAAATCGAATTGCTCTCCACAGAAGTCAAACCATCTCATCAGCCCACAGCAAGCCCTGGGAAGGCCTCGTTTCCCCTCGGACTATGCAAGAGACTTTTTAAAACAACTTTTTACTTTTGCTAGTTTGAAAGTATACTTTTTTTTTTTAAATTTCACACGCATTTAATTCTTTACCTTCTCCTTCCCCTTCAAATTTCTCCTGTACCCCCAAATCCCCCTCTCGAGCTAATGTTCTCTATAATTTTATAGCTACGTATGCACGTGTGTCTGGATTCTAGAACCTGTGGCTAGAGAGTTCCTAGACCCTTAATTCCATTTTGCTAAACTGATATAATACCCGACTGTCTTCTGAATGTGTATCCTCATCTTCAGATCAGAGCAGCTCTCAGCCCTTATCAAAGAAGCCTCATTTCGAAGCAGGCAGAGGCTATTACAGAGCGCCACAGGGAGTCAAGGTACAGAGGATAAGGGACAGTAGGGAGCACAGCCCCAAGGAGGACCATCTATAGTACAAGCCCTGCCCCTGGTGTTCAGAGAACATCTCGGAAGAAGAGGTGGAAAGATTGTAAGAGCCAGAGGCCGGGAAGGACCGCTGGAGAGTGGTGTCTTCTGAAATGGTGTCTACTTACCTGCATGAGACTACACCGGACAACCTTCCACAAGCCCTAACTCTTGTTAAAAAGCTGTGGAAGGGCAGTGTCTGCTGGGGATGGGAGACTCAGTTTGCTCCATGGACAATCTTCCTGCTATGCTGTCCATGCCCAAATAGTCATCCCTACCCTCAAAAATGTGTGGGAACACCAAAGGCACTTTCAGTCTGCATGGGTTTTTATGGATATACTAAAGCACTCTCATTTTTCAGCCTTTGGAGTTTCTCCCTCTGTTCCTATCTTGGGCCTGGTTGGAGATGGTCTTTGATGGATCCTGGGACCACGCTAAATTAGAAAAAAATCAATTCCTTGACTGTGATATTAGTGGCACATATTTTTAGTCACTGAGTAACCTTCTATAATACACATTATATGCCCAATAAAACAAATGCACCTACTGTGCTATTTGTTTCCCCTGCCTTCTGATGGCAAAAATCCAAAGCCTTTGTTGGCCCTCATGCTCTTCAGCACCCAGCTCTGTTGGTCCATGCTGTGAACAATCTCTTTCAACTACATGCAGTCTGGATTAAGGCTCGCCTCCTGCTTCTCTGTCCTGTCTCTTTGGCCTCCCTGGAACTCCTGAGACAGAATCCTTGGAAAGGCCATCTGCTCACCCTCGCTCAGCAAAGACAAGGAAAAGCCCAGCTGGGTCACACTGGGCCCTGTCCTGCACCATTAATGGGATGTGCAGACGACTGTTTTACACGCATCTATAGGGTGTGCAGACAAGGGCATCACACCCGTCTAGAGGGTGTGTAGACAAAGGAGTTACACACATCTTGGAGATGTACAAAGGTTTTTACACACATCTGGGGCGTGTCCAGACAAAGCGGCGTATGCTGCTCACCAGACTCTTTTTGCCTCGCAGCAAACTTCACAGTCTAAAAATCGCCCCGCGCAGCTCTCCCCCACTGGGCTTCTGCTACTCTCGAAGTCCTGGTAAGTCTGAAACTGTGAGCCGAGGCTCATCCAGGGTTGCCTATCTCTGCTAGGGGCAGTCTCTCTCATCCCTTTCTTCCCTTGCAGCCCCACACCCCTGCTCTCAGCAGCAGCTCCACAGAAGCATGCCTTTCTTGACCCTTTTCTTGCTGTTTTTCAAGACAGGGTTTCTCTGTGTAGCCTTGGCTGGCCTTTCTTGATCCTTAAACACTCCCCTGCTGCAGTCCTTGGCACACCCATGCTCAGGAAACTTCATTCCCTCCCAGGCACCAGCCCTGGGTCAGTCCTCAGCAGAGAATTCTGAAACAGCTAAGCTCCCTAGTGTGGCTTGGGGTACCCTGGCTCCAGATGAGGTACCACGACAGAAGAGTCCTTCTTCAAATGTGAGGAGAAAAAAAAAGGGCGGGAGGTGTTCCCCGGTGGAACGCATTCTCAGGACCACACAAACCAAGAGCATTGCCCAACACCTGTGATCGGAGAACTCCAGAGGCGGTGGCAGGAGAATTCCAAGTTTAAGGTCATCCTCAGGTACATATGGAGTTCTGGGTCATCCTGAGCTACATGACTGTCAACGACGACAGAAAAGTAAAATGTCTTCTCTGTTCACGTAATGGCGCTGTTTACTTACGTATGTTCGTACGACTTGTACAAGCATCTCGTTTCTTCCTTTGGCTGCGTCCCATCAGCGTTTGGGAGAAGGGTTTCCTACCGTTTCTGTTTAATTGTTACCGACTTAACTGTAGGTGTTTTTTATTCCCGTCTCCCCATTTCCTCTGCTCCAGGCCCCTTCTGCTTGGGTTTCACTGTTGCTGCAACTTACACCCCTCCCCCTAGAGAATCCAGTGGCAGAAGGCCATCTCTGAGAGTCTGCCCCACGCTCTAGTTCCAAGAGAGTCCAGCCGTGTCCCCCCGCCCCCGAAGCCCCCGACCCAGTGGAAAGGTGTCCTAACATGCACTTAGGCCAGGGTGGCCGGAGACTCAGAATCCCTTGCACACTCAGAGTTAGTTGTCTGGGCTTCGGACTGGGGACAGTGAGGAGAGGGCACATCTGAGAGAGCAGGACAAGCCGAGTAGGCTGCTCGGGGTGGAGGGAGAAGGGAGGGGAGAGGTGCGGTGCTGGAAGGGGTGGGGACAGGAGGGCTGGCCAGGGCAGGAAGCTGCCGCGGCTACCGCTGTGGGTGCAGGGGCATTCCTTGTTGAGACAGCACAACAGAGGACCCCCCCCCCCCCCGAAGTCGCTTGCTTCTCCACCTTGGGCCATGGCAGAAAACTCGGACAAAGTTCCTATCACCATGGTAGGGCCCGACGACACCGAGTTTTGCAGTCCCCCGGTGAGTACCTCCTGAGTCCCCAGTCCTGGTGTGGAGCAGATCCGGGCGCAGGGACCCCGGCTGCGTGTGGGTGCCATATCCACTTCTGGGATCAGGGGCCTGTGCCATTGAATGCGTGGTGGCGAGGGAATCAAAAGAGGGTGCCCGGTGTGGGGGTGGAGCGGCAGGGCAAACAGGACCCACCGCGGGTGTGGAGGGACCCTCAGAGGGTGCCGGTCTGCGGGGCTGGGGCCCTGCCTGGGGGAACAGTCTGCCATGGTCCGTCCACGCCCCGGGAGGCAGCCATGTGCGTGTGCCCGGGCCAAGGCTTTCTACTCCAGTCCTCGGGGGTCCCGCGAGCGTGGGTGGTGCGGCGACCCGACCCTCTCCCGCTCCGCAGGCGTACGCCACCGTGACCGTGAAGCCCTCCGGCCCTACACGGCTGCTCAAGGTCGGAGCCGTGGTCCTCATTTCTGGCGCCGTGCTGCTGCTCTTCGGGGCCATCGGGGCCTTCTACTTCTGGAAGGGGAACGACCATCACGTAAGTTCGAGGAGCGTGGCTCCAGGGGCCGTGCGCCCGGAGCTGGGACGCAAGGGCCGCCAGGACCCCCTAGGTGGAGCCAGAGCGCGCCAGAGCGCCGCGGGGCGCAACTTGCAGCTTCCTTTGGTCCCCTGGGTCCTCTTGGGACGCCTCCCGTCGTGGACACAGGGCACAGAGGAGACAAACCCAGGGTCTCTGGGACGAAAACAGGAAGGGAGAATGTTCGAGGACGCCCTGAACACTACGGGAGAAGCCGTTCTCTGCCATCTCTGCCTAAGGCAGAAGCCGCCCAGGCAGTTGGGAGACAGTGGGTAGGGCAAGCGGCCTCTCTGAAATTCTCATCCAGAGAGAAAGAAAGCAAAGTAAATGATCCTGAAGGCCCGTCCCGGCTGAGAAAAGCTATAAATTGTTAAAAGGCAAGGGTAGAAAGAATATTGAGACCCGAGGCAGGGGCTAAATCTTTATCTATCAGGTTTTCGTGTGTGCGACCTTCTCTGTGTTAAAACAGAAAGTCAGACTTCCTTGGAGGTGACAAATCTCTTTTAAGACTCGGTCTGGTCACCTGTGATTTAATGGCAAATGTCTCGCTAACCACTCTCCTACTCATTTATATTAAGGCTGGGTAGACTCTCAAGGAGTATAAAAACGGCTTCTGTCTGAACTGGGCAGAATTCCAGCGTGCTCTCTAAATACCTGACTGTGTCCACCTATGTAAAAGGGGCCATTTTATCTTGATGACCATTGCCACGCCAGGCGTAAGCTTATTTCAACTAATGGAAAAGAATTCCATCTCCAGGGTGCACACAAAGGGCTCTTTCTTAATCACTGTCCTCCGAGCCTCGCTGACTGCTGCTGTTTCCTCCTCTTCCCATGAAATTCAAAGCATGAACGAATTCCAGTACTTAGAGAAAATGGTGCTGAAAGCAATTCAACCATTTTACACATCACATCTTCTGCAGTCACTGCATAATTTGTATTTTTAACTCAAATGCCTAATGTAGATAAGCATGCCATTTAGCACTGAGTCTGTTTTAGAGAGACTATATCAAATTTACAAGCATCAATTTGTAAGATCAGAATTGCGCTGTATTTTGTGCGGATTTGAAAAGTGCCTTAATGTATTTGTGTTTTAAATATAGATGCTGGGCCAGATGCTCATACATGAAAGCAGGGAATTTGAACATGAGAATGTTTTCAATGTCTTCATCCCCATTAGGAGCAGGGTTGAGATCGGCACCCTTTTGGGAAATTTGATGGTGTTAGAATGTAAATATCTTTTAGGTAACAAAATCTCAATAATGGAAGTCACTTGGAAACAAAATTAACTTTGCTTTTTAAGGTTGTTTGTTTGTTTGTTTTTTGGTAAATATTTTGGCCATGAAATGCATGAAAGCAATGCTATTTGGCATTTAATTATTCAAGATAAACATGGCTGGCCGACAAGCTTCTTGGAGAGAGTGAGCCATCACACTGAAGAAGCGGGCTCCCTTTCCTTATAGCTTTCATTTTACTGTAAGACGTTTGGTTGTCTGGTTCAAGAGCGCAGGATTAAATTCTAAGAATACAGAGGAATAGTGAATCACATTTTTATTGTCAACAATCAAAGTTATTGCTATTTCCTACGCGGACAGAAGGATGAAGAAAATCATGGCAGTTCTTTTTTTTTTTTTTTCTGGAAAAAATTGTCTAATGCCGTTCCATATTATTTAAGTCTGGAAAACAAATCACAAAATTTGAAGTAGAGTACATTTGGCACTGCCTATGCGGTGCACATGCACAGGCTTGGGTCTGCTTTCTTCGAATAGAAATCTAAATAACCCAAAGACTGCACAGTCAAAAAGGATAAGTCTCTATCAAGCAGAAGCAATCATCAAACTAATGGACACTCCATCCTCTGGAGAGTTTCCTGTGCTTTCTGCATCAGTTTACAAAGGAGAGCCGGCTAGGAAGCCCTTGCCCCTCCCTTTCATATGGCTCAATCCCCAACCACAGGTATGATGAAATTTAGCTGGAGGGCTACCAAGCACGGAGTACTAATAATGAGGGGATCACTGACTGCGCTCAAATATTGAGGCCATTTTTCATCCACATTATTGTAAATGGAACAAGGCACTGAAATATGGGAAATTCCCATCAGTGCCAGATAACTGACAACTCTACCCCTTCAGTGAGGGAGGAGACAATTGCTTGGGGCCCTTTTCTTAGATTAATTTTTCCAGACATTTTCCCAAACAATATGTAATTAATCTTATAGAACCAAGGCCTTATTAAAAACTCATTAGCAAATATCCTTGGCTGTAAAAGGCACCATATTGAGCAGAATTTTGGCAAATAATAAACTTCATTGTACTAGGCGAGAAATGGCCTGAGGTGCCAACAGCTCCCCGGGCTTAGAGCAGTTAATGTAATCGCTGCTCCAACAACTCAGCTTCCTGCCCTGCTTAGGGCCCAGAACTTTAGAAAGCACAGACTGCCTTCTACCCTCCCCATCACTTCAAGAGGGCACAGGCATTTCCTGTAGCCACCATGGTGAGCATGCAGGTGAGGCCAACTCTGTATTTAAGGTATGGAAGCTGTGGCTAAGGAGCCTTTGCTGACGAAAAAAGTGGAAGTGATGGAAAGAGAAATTTGGACTGGAAGGGTCAAAGCCAGCCTGGCTACATAATATGATAAACCCAAGACCACCTTGGGCTGCATATTGAGACAGAGAGAGGGAGAAGAGGGAGAGAGGGAGAAAAGGAGAGGAAAGGAAGGAAGGAGGGGGTGGAGGAGAGGGAGGGAGGAAGAAGAAGGAACTAACCAAAAAAGAATTTCTAAATGGTTAACTTCTTTGATGTTGCACTGCTTTAGTTTGTTGTCACCTGAGAGGAGGACAATGGTGCCAGCGAGAACCCCATGCCAGGTTCCTCTGACAGTCATGACTAACCCGTGTGTACAATGGTTGCTCTTAGCTCCTGGGGCAGAGCAGAGCCCTCTTTCTCAGCTGGGCTGTAGAAAGGCCTGGCTCCACCAAAAACAAAAAGCAAAACTCCAGGCTTCCCTAACTAGGCTGCTTCTAGGGGAGAAGGTGAAACAGGCTGTTGGGCTCCGCCCTATCGCTGCTAAGTCAGAATCCTACAGGTTGCCCTGAGGTCAGGGTGGCAGCATAGGGAACTGGAGGTGTCTGAGTTCCCGGAAGGAGGCAAGTGGGGCCAGGATTCGAGGTGGTGCTGACATTTCTTCTCTTACCAGACAAAGACGGGAAGAAGAGTGGGAGTGACAAAGCCATTTCCACATCTCTGATGATAAAGTAGTGCTCTACGGATCTAGTAATAACGAGCTTTCTTCAAGTAATGATCCAGTAACAACAGCTACGTTGTTTACTAGTGTTTATCCATGCAGTCGTCACTCTTCGTAATGAGGGAGAAAAATCAGACTTGAATAAAATCACAGCTATTTGCAGTTCTGACTGGCCGACCCGGCACAAGGTGGAAACTCTTTCATCCATTCTCCGTCTTTTGCCTTTGAAGACTTGCACATATGTATTTGTGCATGAGCGTGCATACACGTTATATGTCAGATGGATAGTAACTAGATAATGGACAGTTAATGGAGACAGGTAGATAGAGAGCAAAAGTCCAAGGAAGGAAGGAAGGAAGGAAGGAAGGAAGGAAGGAAGGAAGGAAGAAGAAAGACGAGCCCCACCACATACAGAAAGATCTGGCAGGACAGCAGCTGGGTGGGAGCAGTGTATAAATTATTTTAAGCTATTGTAGTGATAAGCTGTCCCAACCAAGAAAGCCCTTTGGAGCATGTAATTTAGCGATACAATTTTGGTTTTTTTTGTTTTCAGAGATAGTTTCTCTAGGTAGCCCTGAATATCCTGGAGTTTGCTATGTACATCAGGCTGGTCTTGAGCTCATAAGAATCTGCCTGCCTCTGCCTTCCAAGTGCTGTTTTGTAAAAGACATAACCCAGTCCTGTCTGCAGTCCTTGCCATATGCTACTCTTCATATCTAATCTTAACCAATGAACTTTAAAAATCAATCTTCAAACAAAGATGCCATTTTTTTTTTTCAGCAAAAACCTTTCCATCTCTCTGTGGTTGGTTCTCAGTCCAGCTGCAAACAGAATTAAACTTTAGAAAACCAAAGATGGATGCTCAACTCCTAACTGCACAGGCTTTGGCTTAATTGGTCCAGAAATGGTGACTTCTGATGTATAGCCAAGATCTGGTCTTTGAGCTATTTAAATAGCTATCAATACCACCAAAGATTTTACTTAGAATGTATTTTAAAACAAATCAGACTGGGGAGATGGCTCATTTGGAAAAGTGCTTGCCATGCAAACTTGAGAAACTGAATTTGATTTCCCAGAACCACAGTGTAATCCTGTCACTGGGGAGGCCAAGACAGGCTTGCTGGCCAGCCAGTCTAGTTGAATTGGTCAGTTCCAAGTTCAGTGAGACAACATGTCTCAAAAAAGTAAGGTGGTTAGTGATTAAGGAAGACACCTGACATTACTATCTGGCTTACACACACACACACACACACACATGCACACGCACACACACACAGGGGGCATGCATTTATCCATGTGCACAAATACATGCATCCTCATACACACACACAAGAAATCGTTGTAGTAAGTGACTGGTGTATGAACAGAGTCCTCAAATGTATTGCAGTTAATGGTGTCTTCATGTATTTGTGAAAAGATGACCCTTCTCACACATTTTGGGCTTAAAGATAAGCCCCAAATTGCTGGGAGAGTGCATCAATGACTCTTATGCTCACTTCTAGATTTACAATGTCCATTACACCATGAGTATCAACGGGAAATTACAAGATGGCTCAATGGAAATAGATGCTGCGAATAACTTGGAGACCTTTAAAATGGGAAGCGGGGCTGAAGAAGCGATTGAAGTGAATGATTTCCAGAACGTAAGTACATTTTACGAATTTAGAGAGTCTGACAGGTGAGCCCTGGCTTTTCCGGTTGGAGGAGAAGCAGCAGCTCTCAAGTCCACACCATGGTGCCTGTTCTTCACAGCAGCTTCGGTGCCACCAACCCATCTGTATTGTGTAGCTGCTGCTCCTTTAGGAAGGGCCTGGTCTTGCCCTCCATGTTCTCAAGAGGAAAGACAAACATGGGAGAATACACAAAACAACAAAACCCTTTTGGGTGCAGTAGGCCCCACTGTTAGGGAGGATGACACAGGAGGACATCACTCAAGCCCAGGAGTTTGAAACAGCCTGGGCGATATGAGAGTCCCATCTCTAAGCAAGAAAAAGGGGGGATTTAAAAAGGAAACAAATAAGGCAAGACAAAACAGTTCATGCCCTTGGAGAACTGTTTGAAAAGTGAATTTATTTCTAGAAAATAAAAGATACATGAACTTGGAAGTCAAAACAAAGTTTTTTTTTTTTTTATGGGAAAACATAATGTCATTGACAAGAACAGAGTCTTCTTGGAACTGCACAAAGTTCTCAAGAAGGACTCATGAAAACTAAGTCACTCCAAGTGATCTTCTAGAACTTGGCATACAAAATGCTCAAATAATCTTCAAAGACAGTAAGGGCAAAACTTTGGATTTCTAAAGAACCAAGACATTTTAATGACTAGATAGTTTGTCAACAACAATGAGTTCTACTTCCACATTTTTCTAATTTCCATTTAATCCAGAAAATAAGGATGGATGAATTCCTATTAACAGTCCAGGTTTTTCTGGCATGGCCTATTAGAAAAGAAACATTTGAGTCCCCTTTTTGTTTTGACCGAAATATAATTTACAGGCAATTTGAGACATTGGACTGTTCACTGATGCTTCAGTGTGCATCTGCTAACAGAATTGTCACTCAGGCTGACAAAATCTCATTCTCTTATGTTCTGTGATGAGGAAGAAGCATCAGTATTTGCTAAATCTGCAGACGAAGGAGGTGAAGCTTCATAATGAAGGAGGGCTCTTGAAAATAATGTCTCTTCTGATAGTTTATTGGTCTACAAACATCTCATCAACCCATCTTTCTCTTATTGATGAGACAAACGAAAGAAGCTTTTCATTTACACCAAAGCACTCCTCTTGTGGGAACCAAAACACGCTTCCCAGGCCTTTGTGAATTCCCAGCAGATGCTAGCGTTAGTGCTCTGAGCTGCTGAGCCTCGACGCTGACAAGGCCTGGCTGTGTCCATAGAGGGCCCTGCCCCGGGGACAGGCTCTGCAGCTCTGCGTGCACCCAGCTGCACTTTGTTTGGTTACCACACTGCAAATGGTTCTGGTCTGTGCACAAGTATAATTTCTCTGGACCTATTAAATGCTTTTACTGCAAAACCCAGGACAGGAAAAAACATTTTTTTTTTCTCTGCACTACTCAATATAAACCCATAAAATGCGGCTCCACCACACGCATCATTCAGTCTAGAGCAAAATGGAATACCTATGCTGTGCCACAATGCCAAAATATGCAAAGAGGGCTGTGAGGATGAATTATAAAAGGCCCCTCACTCTGAAGAGGTCGATGTGTCAAGGACATTCTCTGAAAATATTTTAATCCCAAACCTATATATCTGTTTTATAATCCTTTGGTTCTTTCTAATAATGGTATTGATTGTGTTTTGTTCTCATAGACCAACAGGACCACAAATATTTTATAAACTGATCAATTCTCTTTGATAGCTTCTACATTTCTCTAAGTCAAAACTGGTGAGTGGAACATTTTTTTGATGGATAGTGCCTGTTATGGGTTTAAACAAGCCTGGACTTCTGAAAAGTCATGAATCAGCCTCTGTGGTCATCTCCTATTACTTTTGCCTCTATTTTAAAACATCAGTCAAACAAAGGAAGTGTTGATTGAGGTTCACTGTATGCGGGGATGGTGTTAAGCACAAGGGATTCAAGATGACTGACATTTATCCTTCAAGGACCTTCTGGTCCAGTCGAGGAGAAAGACGTACACACAGAAATGTCTTAGGTCAGCCCAGAAATGTGGCATGATGAGCTATGGGCAGAGGGAGCATGGTCCACAGGCAAAGGCATCCCTGCCAATTAGAGGCTTTGCACAGGCCTGGCAGAGGTGAAGACACAGTAATTGAATAACGTCCTGAGGAATGATTTGTGGTGCTGGGAACTGAAGCAAGGGCCTTTCTCATGCTAGACTGGCACTCTGCCACTGAGCTATAGCCCCAGCCCTTTTGAGAAATGCCTTGAACTTTAACAGGGTGGGCTGGGAAGGATACTACGAAAGGATTAGCAGTCTGCCTCCCAATGTGGTCAGCTCGGTCAAGGATGGGAATGGAGATCGATGGAGGTTCGGGTGGGGCTAGATCGTGAACAGTTCCGAACCGTGAATTGATACCCAGGACCCCAGTTTTTTAACAGAGCTCAACAGAGAACAGACGCTTTAAGAGAGAGGAGCATTGAAAAAAAAAGTGCTCTAAACTTTGTTCCCTGAGACAAAAGCAAAACAAAACAAAAACAAAAAACAAGACAGGGTTGATTCACAGTGCGTGATTTATATTTTAAAAGATTACGCCCTGACAAGCATCCATGCTATTGGCTAAAGCCAAGTTCCTCAGACCTGAAACCATATTTTAGTTTTAAAAAAGGCCATGAGTAGAAACTAAGAATAGACAGTAGCAGTAAGTGAGTATGAGTATTCTGGGTTTTCAGAAAACAATTCTTTTAATATGTGGATATTTGAAATTTGTGATTTAAAAGCTGGAGGGGGAAAAATACAGCATAACGGTAGGCTATTGATTTCAAAAATCAATATAACCCTCAACTGTAATATAAAGGAACAGTAAAATGAAGGTAATTTGTTGTGAAATATGGATTTCATATGTACATGCTCAGCCAGACACATTAGCTGACGTTAATAAAGTGAAGTACATGCACTGGTCATTCAAGGACTTTTCAGTGCCACGCCTGCAAATCAGATGGTCACACGTGTGCTTTGACACCTAAATGTTATGAATCTTTCTCAAGCAGTAGGGCTCAGTATTGAGCTCTGGATAGACATGGCTATGCATGCCTGCCATTCCGGAACTTGAGAAACTGAAATGGGATTGTGAGTTTGAGACAAGCCTGAGAGTCTGTCTGGAAAATAAAACAAAAACTAATTTATTTCCACTTCTAAGCAACTGTTTACAGGAACCTCACTGTGCTGTGAGCTATGCCCAGTCACTTTCATATGTAAAATGAAAAGGGCCTTCTGTGCCAGGAGAAACACCTACAAACAGCTTCGTTTTCGAGGGCCCAAGACAGTTGGTTCTATGGGAATCCAGGACTTTAGGGGACCCACCAAGGCCAGACTACCCCAATCTTTATATCAGACTCTCCCAAAGATTTCTGAAATGCCTGTTGGTGGGGAGCAAGACATCCTTCTCTCCTTGAAGCCCTCCCTTAGGAAGCACAGCCAGAGTGATTATCATGTGGCTCTTTTGATGAATAAGTGTTAGCTTTTTTATTTTTTGTTCTTTTTTTTTTTTTTTTTAATCTTCACTTGTTGCCTTTGTTAGCAAATCTCCTCATTATCACTGGCTTCCAGGGCCCTGCATGCTTGCTAACACAGGCGGTCTGCTTGACTTTCTTGTACTTCTCCATATGTTTAATCTCTTACTATATCTGTCCACTTGTAAATCTGCAGCTAGGCAGGATGGCTACGTGTGAATTTCTTTCCACTGGTCCCACCCTGTGGGCTGTCAGCAACCCGTGCGGTGTGTGCACCGTCAGAAGTAACTCAGCGCTAGGCCCACTTTCAGTGTCTCTCCGGGTGTGCTGGAATGATGTATGGTTTCCTCCCAACACATCTCATATTCAGAGAGCATGTGCATTTGAAGCTAGAAAACATACCACATAGGTTAAAAACAAAAAAAAAAACAAAAAACCTTCTCTCATTTTTTAGGCTGCAAGTCCTAGGTTTCCGTGCAGAGCAGGAGCAGCAGAACTTTGGGAAATAGCATAGCAGACACCAGATACCTCAAGCTGTATTCTTTGAGGTAGCAGCAAGGCAGTCTTTGAGGGCTTGCTGCAAATATAAACTTCGGACACACTGAATCAGAAAACCTCCCCTGGGCTTGAGACCCAACCCTCTGGGTTTTGTCCCAGTGACTCTGGTACAAACAGATGCTTATGAGCCCCAGGTACAGGAGAAACTCGAGCTAAAAGACTGTTACAATCATTTGAAAAACTACTCTGAACAAGTTTCCTTTGCCCTAAACTGCTGGGCCTCAATTCTAGCTGTCCGTCATTGACATCTGGTAGGTTAAGAATACTCGGAGACTGAGCCCCACATTACAGTGCAATAAGACTCTCTTGGGACAGCCCAGCAGCTAGGTTCTGTTTTTAGGTTGCTTTAGCTTGTTTATTTTGACAAGATCTCATATACCCTAGGCTGGCCTACATGCTCAACTATATAACCAAGGATGACCTTGAACTTTTAACCCTCCTGCCTCCACCTCCCCAGTGCTGTACTGCCAAGCCCGTTTTTGCCCACTATGTTCTTAAAATCTCTCCAGGGGACTTTGGTGCCCAAAGTAGACCTCTGTAGTCAGACATGCCTCTGGCCTGTGCAGGAGCTGGGTCAGGAGAAACAAGATAACAGGGCTTTTAATGGATGTATGATCAAGAAGACCTCAAGGCAAAGAATGGGCCATACAGGAAGACTCATCTTCCCTCCTTTATTCCAAGTCAGCCTCCGTAGTTTTCAGGTCCTGAGTGTGACTATGGTTGGCCCCTGTGATTCTCCTCCAGCATGACTTCATTGGAGGTCAACTTCATTCTCCATTTAAGAATCCCGAGCCTGCAGCACTGGATTTGTGCTTTCCTTCCCCCACTCATTAGCACTGACTCAAACAGGTTCATCCTTGTCCTATACTGACCTCAACATGACAGGTGGCCATCAAGGATCAGACATGTGGTGGAATCTACACTATTAAGTATACATTTTATGACCTTTAAGAATATTCAGATGCCTCTAATTCATCATGAGCAGACATCAGCAGAGTCAAAGCAATCGCTCTCACGTCCTCTGCAGGTGAAAGCAGTGCCCAGCCATCAACTCGAAAGGAGCTCGGTGCCGATGCGTCCCTTAAGGCTGGTCCCCAGCCAGGAGGAGACAGTGTTTATATCTCAGAGGGGACAAAACAAAACTCTAAGTCCTTGGGTAAGGGTTATCTCCTGGTGCTGTGTAAAGCTTTCCTGTTTACATCAGACTCAGCAACTTGGGAAAGCTCAGAATTAAGGGAATTCATTAATTTGACCAGCATCTCATGAGAAGCTTTGCAGGATCACAGATGCGCACACGCACATGCGCACACCGGATGCTAAGCTCAAGAAGTTTACAACTGAGAGCCGTAGATCAAGTGCCAATGCGCACACCGGATGCTAAGCTCAAGAAGTTTACAACTGAGAGCCGTAGATCAAGTGCCAAATGAAAGACGAAGCTTTGGAACAGTCAGAGACCAAGAACGCACCCAGGCCACAAGCTCAGAAAAGGCTGCGTGGATGGAGGGGCAGTTCATCCCAGCTTCGGGATGGATGGATGGAGTAAACTTGAAGCAGGTGGCCCACATAGCACCCCCTCACAGCCACGCCTCCTGAGGGCGCTCTCTGAAGCACCCTCCTCTGCCTCTCCTAGCCTTTTCATCAGGCTTATTTTTCTCTACAACTCTTCTTTCTACCGCAATTTATAGTTTCTTCTTATTGGAGAACAACGCTAAAGGTAAATTCCATGAGAGTCAGGATTTCATCTTGTGAGTTTATCCCTATACCCAACAGCTGGGATGGTTGGCGTGTAAGACGCATAATGAACCGAGTCAATAAGTGATGGACGGATATGCTTTTATCTCATAGGGTATCACCGGGATCCGATTTGCTGGAGGAGAGAAGTGCTACATCAAAGCACAGGTGAAGGCTCGCGTCCCTGAGGTGGGCACTGTGACCAAGCAGAGCATCTCCGAACTGGTGGGTATCACCACACGTGACAGGCGGACACTGAAGACACCATCTTTTTCCTGGGCAGGTTCATGACTACAACCTACCTTTTATTTCTTCTCTGCCAGAAGAATGTAGCTGTCCTGCTGGCTCCAGGCGATCTTTCTGCTGTGGTGCAGCATAGTTAAAGGTTGGGGAGAGCCATGTTTTAAGGTGCCTTAGGTGTGACAGCTCAGTGAGTAAAGGCACTTGCTGCCAAGTGTTAATCCTAAAACTCAAGAGAGAGAAAAAAAAAAACAGTTCCACAATTTTGAGCCAAATTTGAAGCAAGCTTTAATTAAATAGTGGCCACGTTGATGGACTCTGGTCAGGTCCATTCCTGCCTCCCAGGGAATGACCACAAGTCACATTTTGCATAGGCTTAAAAAAGGCAAAACCCACAATTCACTGCATTTCCCATCAGGTCCAATCCGGTCCAAGCTTACATCGTGATGTATTATTTCCTTCCTACAGACCTCCCTCCTATATCCACATCTGGTACAAAGAAACTTGTTTAGGAAAGCAAAAACAGTGGCTTGGGCAAGCAGGGCTTACAGGTTAACTTTGTCTCTTACACAAGCCTGACAGCTTGAGCTGGATCCTGGAACCCACGTGGTAGAAAAAAGAAACCAGCTCCCTCAAGTAGTTTTCCAACTGCCACTGTGTGCTATGGTCATACCCCCCCCCCCGAGTGTGTGCATGCACAGACACATGCACACACACTCACATACATTCAAGTGCACACACACAAATAAATAACCATAAAAAATGTTGAGGTGCATTAGGGCCTTGGCATATAGATGGCCCTTATTTATCCAATGTTAAATGCTATCAAATCAATGGCTAGAATTTCAAAATAAATAAATGTTAAAGTCCACAAGGGAAAATCTTCATTAAAGGGACTTTAAGAAGCCCCCTGGCCTCAGCCCCACAAAATGTAGGAATCCTTCCCAATATTCTGCATAGCTGGTCATGCAGCCTCTTCCAGAAAGCTGGGGCAGAGCACTCTCTCATGGGTGTTTTGTCCAGCCCTGAGCTGAGATACTCTCCTGCAGTTCTCCCCTTATGTCCAAGTCAGCTTAATGAAGCTGGACACACCCTGTGGGTTGTTTTTCTAAGCAAGAAAATTGAATCAAAGGTCTTGCTAGCAGGGCCTAAGCTATATCCCTGTTTTTTTTTTTTTTTTTTTTTTACACACAGGCTCTCACTAAGTCACTCAGTGTCGAGGTTAGCCATGAAAGCTTAGGATAGGATAGAACTCACTACATAACCCGGGCTGACCTCAAACTCTCTACATATTCTAGAAAGCACACTCCTCCCATTGGTTATGAGTAGCTTGCCTGGTGTTTTGTTGGTTTTGTGTCACTGGCACTTGAACTTAAGGCCTCACACATACTAGGTAACCACTCCACAAGATACACACACACCAGTCCTGGACGCAGTTAATAATAATGCTTCCCATCCTACACCTTTAGGGCCTACAGAGTAGTCACACCCAAGACTGTCTTTCTGAGCTGAGGCGGGGTGGTAGGAGGAAGGCACACTTGGGCACCATGAAAACATCCAAACCCCAGCTCTGCCACCTGCTGCAAATGTGGCTATAACTCTTTGGGCCTCAGTTTTGTCATCTTCAAACTGTTGCGTACACACTGTGTGCATGGCCTTAGAACCTTAGAACCAACCAGAAGGAGAATGGGAAGACTGCTGCTCATAATTGCTAATTTTATTATGATCATCTCTGAGCCTTCAGTATCCCAGAGAGGGAAGTGAATGGAGTTCAGATCCCTCAGGGCCACAAAGGGAAAAGGTGCCTGGAAACCACCTAATTGTTTGTTCCCATGGGAGCAGCAGCAGGTGATGTCAAAACAGAACAAAACATAAACTACAGACAAACCTGTGGCCTTTGAAAGAGGGCTGGGATGTCCCCTGTCACATCTTGTGTACAGCCAGGTACCACAGTGTTCTCACTGTGAGATGGCAGCCGAACCTCCACTCTCCATTCATTCTCCCTGTGAGCTGTGCTGCTCAGAGTCAAAGGCCATGTGCTCAGTAAGAACTCACAAATGGCAGCCTAAAAATGGGTGGGAACTTGATAAGCCAGGCAGTGGGGGCATGTGCCTTTAATCCCAGGACTCAGGAGGCAGACGCAAGTTTGAGGCCAACCTGATCTACAAATCTAATTCCAGGACAACCAGGGCTAGACAGAGAAACCCTTGGTAAAAAAAAAATTGATAAATACATGGAAGTGTAGGGATGAGTATCACAACTACATAATGTTAATAGTTGAATTTTGAAAGTCTTTTAGCCAAATATTTTGGGTTCCCTCAATTTCAGATAATAGTACTTGAAAGTAATTATTCAGCTGTGATAATTTTTTGTATTTTAATTTTTGCACTTGCTTCTTAGATGAAAGTAGATTGTCTCAAATTTTTTTTGTCACTTACAGCCTGCATGGTGGATCCTATGATAGATAAAAATAAATCTGGGAAGTGCAGTTGGGTAAATCAGCCATGTTTGTAGCCCACATGCTCTAAGACGGACAGCACTCCTGGTTCACAGAACGCATCTGCGTGGAGCATCCCACCACCCCCATCTCCACACTCTTCAGGCTATGACGGGGCAAATTTATGTGCCACTTGCTCTCATAAATTTTTCAGCAGTTTTGAATAACTTTAAAAGGCTCCTGTGCTCAAAGAGCATTCATTTCCTAGTTGGAGCCATTTAATTTGAGGTAAATAACTGGATTACCTGAGTGTTAACTTCCTCCAATAACTTCAAGTTGCTTAATGCAGCCCTATGCCTGAGGGAGAAAACACAAGTGAAGTGCTGCTTTTACCTCAAGTGAGGAGAAAATATTTTAATTTCTCCAACCTACTGCAAAGTAATAAATACATGAAAGGAACAACCTGGCAAAAATAAATTTGTCTCCTGGGTTATCAAGCAGTCCTCAGCATCTCGCCGTAGAAGGAAATCTGAGGCTTAGCTTTGAAATCTCAGTGGCGCGCTTGATGTGAGGAACATCTGAGATGTTTTGCTATAGCTGGGAACCGGAGAAATGGTTTATGTTAAATAATACTTTGAACTGGAGACATTAAAGAACCAATCACTTGCTTTTTCCATTGTTGTTTGGAAGCTGCAGAACAAAACCCCCAAAAGATTTTCACTTCAAATGAAGGGTTCCTCTATCCTTTATAGGATTTCAGACTTTGTTCAATTGCTTTTCCTCAAAAACATCTTTGATCAAAAACATCAGATTAACCTAAATCTCAAAGTTGGTATCAAGCAATTTTCACTTCGACTCTAAACACGTCTATTCACACATTACAGCTGTCAGGAAGCAGGGTGTTGGGAGGTGTGCTGACTACTGGGAGAGCTAGACACTGGACCCTTAAAATGTGCACGCATAGTAGGTGCGCACACAGAATTGTCCCTGAGTTTGCACAAAGCAAAATAATCCTTCTGTAGTCTGACTCAACAAGCAGCACGCTCCACCGTCCTCTGCTCACATGCATTTTCTTTTTACAGGAAGGCAAGATCATGCCAGTCAAATACGAAGAAAACTCTCTCATCTGGGTGGCCATGGACCAGCCCGTGAAGGACGACAGCTTCTTGAGTTCTAAAATCCTTGAACTCTGTGGCAACCTGCCTATTTTCTGGCTTAAACCTATGTACCCAAAAGGTACGGTTTTACATAATAGTTTCCTGTATAACAGAGCTTGGAATGCTCCCTGTCACTATGGCTCTTGGGAGCCTCCTCCGCCTGAGCATGGGACCAAAAAAAAAAAAAAAAAAAAGGGGGCAACCTGGAACAATTGTTGGCTGAGTGTTGGTAACAGGCATGAGAGATAAAAGAAAAATGATGGGGTGGGGATGAGGGAATGGGGATGGGGCTGAAGGGGTGGGGTGGACTTGCAGTGTGGAAAGAAGCACAACGGGGTTCACAGGAGGCAAGGCAGGAAGACAGAGCACCTCTGTATACCTGCCGCTTTTATTTATGACACCCTTGCTTCTTCCTGCTCTGCCCCTTAATCTCAGCTGTTTGCACCTTCCAATTTTACATTTCTTTATTCTCAGAGTATAGCATCAGGGGACTAAGAAGCTGTCATGCTGCTGCTGCTTTATTATATTCGAACCTAGAATTATGGGACAGCCAAAAGCTGCTGTGGGTATAGGCTGAGATTCTTCAAGTTCAAGGCTTGAGCATCTGCTTCAAACCCAAAGAAAATAAGCGCAGGGTCCCCATGGCGTCAGGCTGAAGCACACCTTTGGGCATTTCTGGGTGACAAAGGGCAGGTGAGCCCAGCGGGCCTTACTTTCTCTCATCCCCGAAGGGCCTCACACTTCATTTCTACCATGGTCAACACACTGGTTTCCCCAAGGCCTACTTTGCAGCTGTGGCTCAGGCGGAGGGGGAGACCATTCTCCTTGCACATATGAGATAGGCTGTTTTCAGAAAGGTTTTATTCAATAGTAGAAGACAGCAATGAGGGAATGGGAAAATGCAGGCATTGAACCCATTACGCTTGGTAGGGCACTGTTTAAAGAAGAAAGAACCATATACCTTAAAAAAAAACAAACAAAAACAGCTCCGTGGATGGAGGGTGGTGATGGTTATATAGCCGTGCTGGTGAATGTGCTTAATGCCCTGAGCTATACAGCTAAAACCCACTAAAGTGAGCCGGGGCTGGTAGCACTGTTGTTAACCCTGGCACTAGCAAGGCTGAGGCAGGATCCTCAGTTGGAGGCTATCCTCAGCTACACAGTGAGGGCAGCCTGTGCTATATGATACCCTGACCCTTGCTATGCTTGCTTTACCACAATCAGAACAATACCCTACCAGGCATAGAAAGTATAGATTTCTGATTCTACTATGATTGACTAACTGACTGTTCACAAGTGTCACCTTGCTCCAAAAGTGTGGAGAAGATGGCTACTCAAAGCCCACATCAAGTAGTGCCACGTCACACCCGTCAGAGGGTAGAGAAAGACCCTGAGGCCACAGGCAAGGCTCAGTAAGAAACAATGGCCCAAGACTGTAGAGCTAAAGCAAGACCACAGAGTGCACTCGCTGCATTCCTGCCATCTCTGTCCATGTACCTCAATCCCATGGCCACAGCCCGCTCGCCAGTCCCCACTACTGTGATCTAGTTGGGACTTTTTGCTTTCTACCACCCAGAAATATCATGTTCTCCATTCAAGGACTAGAGTCTACCCACTACCACGTACAGCTCTTCATGATCTCAGGATAAGCCTCAGAACTACTTTGCGTTCACTCACTCATTTACAAAGTGTAATTTACAGACTTACATTTATGAAGGCCTATCCTGCGCCATGTCACCTGTTCTAGGTATGAGATGCATCAGGGACCACAACAGAAAGCAATCTATACTCTCAAAGAGTTTCATGTTGCAGGGCCGGAAAGACAGCTCAGTGGATAAGGATCGTGGTGAGTACCAGGTCCCAGTAAGAAACCAATATTTAAGAAAATGCAAAAACAAACAAACAAACAAAAAGGTTGATGGCTCCTGAAGAACAAGGTTAACCTCTGACCTACACACATGCGAAAATATGTAGACTGTGTAGTAACAGGAGATGCTAAGCAAAATACACTGCAAGCGACAGGGAGTGAAAATGGAGTCTGGACAAATGGCAGTACCAAGATGAACGAACGACACCACCCCTAGAAACAAGCTTATTCCCCTTGTCTAAGATGCCCCTTTGACCCTTCTAGCATAAACACATGATAGGATCTTTCACACTCAGTCAGTACAATATCTACACAAGATTTACTGAAGGTGAAGGCTGGAGGTAGAGAGCAGAGTACTTGCCTGGTTTGATACCCAGCACCATAAAAAATAGACATTACAATGGAGACTTTATATAAAAATGCCTCAGATTAGCGAAGGACTAAGTAAATATTCACATGTACATAAGAATATCATAGGCATTAAAATGAGCTTCCCCCAGTCTGTGATAAGTGCAGTTGTACTTTATGATAAAATGAAGAAATTAAATCTCTCCCCTGGGATGCCCACCTCCTGTCTGGTTCTAGTAAGTCTTGCAGCCCGAACGCTGTTGATGACAACAGATCAGCATCACACTGATGGATAATCAAAGGTGGATGGTGGGCGGACACAGAGCAGAGATGGACAGCCAATGTCCTAGAGCAACACACTTTGTCCTCATTTATTCTTTACCAACAACTGCCGACACAACTACTCATAGACCCAAGATCCAGAAAGAAAGATACTAAGATGAAGAGGGACTAATTTGCCTGAGGTTCTTCAACTAGCTGAGGACATGTGAGCTGAATTCAAGTCTGCTTGGTGTTTCTCCCATCAAGCTAGCTACGGCTTCAAAGCACACCTAACTTCTCCAAAATAACAAATCATAGGAATGCTACCAAACATTTGTATGCTTATTACATGCCAAGACCCTTAGATATGGTTTTCTTTAGCCCTACTATTACTCTATGAATGAGGTACTATCTCCATTTTAAACAAAGAAATTAGGGCTCAGAGAGACTACAGTAAATGCTACGTGGACCTTTCCTCTGTTACTCACCTGTCAGCTGCACTGCAGGATATGTGCCGAGATGCTTAACCGGAGCGCTGGGTTGGAAGCAAGGGTTCTCGTCTAGTCCTTGCTGTCATTCAGTCTGTGATCTTGGCCAGCACCTTGATGTCTGCACCTTGCTGCCCTGATACATAAAAGCATCTGATTTTTTTTTTATCCCATGGGATTTGTTTTTGAAGAATTAACCTAGACAATGTCTCATGAAAATGTACAGCTTTATATCTATGTAATTGAGTATATATATTCAATTAGGATTACATAAGGCTGTGGGTTATAGCATACTTGACCAGCATGATTTCAGTGCTCAGGCTGTTTTGTATACTTATAACCCAAAGTCAGTAGATACAAGGTTTCTGGCATTGTGGCCACTCCATGACACCAGAAGTCTCCTTTTAGCTTACCATTTTGCTCTCTGTAGCATCTACCTTATCATCCTTGTGCTTATTTATCAGTTCCCAATTCTAGATAGCCCAGCTACACCCAGGAAAAACACACAAAAACAACTTTCTGTCCTCTTTTATCAAAAAAGCAAAAGCTTTCCCACACACAACGCTAACCTATTCTGCTTATATCTTAGACTTAGAAATAGCTTGCTGGCTGCTCCTCGCTGCAAAGAATGCAGAGAAAATGGGTAATGTTTTATTTTCCCCTATAGTGAAGTAAGGAAAAGAAAAAGGGCTTGTAATAAAAGCCTGTCAAACAACCACCAGTGTCTGCTCCAATCGGTGTTATAAGGCTGAATGAGAAGCCAGTGTCTGGCTCATACTGCAGCTGTCACTCTAGGACGCAGGTCTGGCTGCCTTAATTGTTCATGTAAAAGAATAATTAATAGCAACTTTTGCAGAAACCCAGAGAGAGAGAAGAGAAGTAGTGAGAAACATTCTTTCTACCACGAGGAGACCACAGAGTGAATCTCGAGGCAACCCAGGCCCTAGAAGACAGAATAATGAGACCAGGCCCAGTGTTCAGGACGACGCAGAACCTTTCAACCCGGACAACCCTTACCACGTGCGTACCAGTGTTTTCATGCCATGGCCAGACAAATACATTACATGTGATGCTGAAAGGGCATTTCTAAGTGGGGCTTCATGCAAGCATAGACATTCTCATGTATTTGGTGCAAATTCAAAGTTGTTTCCTGTGCCTTTTTTTGGGGGGAGAGGGTGCAGGGGGGAGGGTGTTGTTCGTTTTTATTTGGTTTTATTTTTTTGGTCTGAAGGAAAATCCATGAAAATAAACACTACCAGGAATCTGATCATTTAAGTGTTCCCAAAAGTGTGCCCTCAAGGCAACACACAGAATGAAAGTATTCTCTTTCCCTGCTTACATCCATTCCGTTCATCCACTCCACACACATTTGTGGATTTCCTGATCTTTCTCAGGCCCTGTGCCCAGAGAGTCGACTCCTACTTCTGCCCTCAGGGCTCTCAGTCCAGACAGGGGATAGACTTACACTGTAAAATACTCTAAGCTGAAGTGCTGAAAACTGGGGCTTGTAAGAAGGGCACTAACGGATTAAAACCCCAAATCTTTTAAGAGATATTATTTCCCATTACTATACTTAGCAGAGAACAAAAATAGAATATTTATATGTGTAGCTAGTTTTAAAACTAAGTATAAGCACACTTTTAAAAAATAGAATTAAAATATACAGTGAAATTGAGCTTCCAAAACCTTCTACCCCAGACATCTTCCCTACAACAGCTTATTAATGACTATTTGTTCAAATTCTTTGCAGGAGTACACACAGAGAAAAGCACACCCTTTCAGTACAAAAATTCCCTTCTGTCTTTCAAGTAGAATATAGTATTTTGAGAAGTCCTCTGTCCCTTTTTATATTGTACCACCCTCAGTTAATGGCTTTTATCTAGTTAGGAGCATTCTAACAAAGAAACAGGTATGTGCTAAAACTTAACTCATTTGGCTGTAGTGGGCTAAAAGCCGCTCCCTCTCATTCACTACTGCTAATGCTGTTGTAGAACACCTCTGCATGAGATCTTAGCGTAGAGACACTATGAGGGAACTATGTTGCTGGCATAAATACCAAAGCATAGTTCTGACACATAAAGTAGATAGCAGTTGTGGATATTGCTGGAGCTCTCCAAACTGTTTTCCAAGAGACACACCATCTATGTGTCTGTAGAAGGTAATGGAAGGTCCCAGTTCCTACCAGACTTTCCTGGACACATGGCACGGCAGGGACTACTGAATCCAAGCATCTTGCTTGCTAAGTATAGACCCTACCACTGGCTCCGCTCCCAGTCCTATTACACCTTTGCCACTCTCTTGGGTATATAAATTATATCTTCTGCCTATTTATCTTGCCTGTCTTTAATTATATGTAAGGTTGAACATCTTTTTACACACCAAATCACTGGTTCTCAATCCATGGGTCAAGATCCCTTTGGAGCTGAATGACCTGTTCACAGGGGTCACCTAAGACAATTGGGAAACAAAGATATTTACATGATAATTCACAAGAGTAGCACAATTACAGTCATGAAGTAGCAATGGAAATAATTTTATGATTGGGGTCACCACAACACAAAGAACTGTATTAAAGGGCCTCAGCATTAGGAAGGTTGAGACCTGCTGCACTAAATCCTTTGTGTATTCTCTCCCTGCCCTAACAGTTTATTCAGTCCTACACTGCTTCACATATTACAAACATATTTCTAGTTTATCATTTTAGACTAATGTATTTTAGAAGGATTTAGAGCAAAAGGCATTCTCTAAATAACCCAAGGCTTATCAGAAAATTCAGAACACCATAGTACTTTATTCCCTAAGCTCTGAAAATAACAGAAAGTATAATCTGAATAGGCAAACAAAATTTAATATCGTCTATTCCCCAGGTAGCCAGGTAGATGGATTTGTTCCTGGTCTAAAGCTATCAGGCCTTTTCCAGAAGGGCAGGGTGTGACTCTGCCCTGGCTACTGATTTGAGTAATCCACATCCCTTGACAAATTCCCAACCACAACTACGTCAACTTCCTCCTTTATCACATGCTGAGTTTTAAGCAAAAATATTTCAAGCATTTTCCCCAAGATCTGACCTTCATATGCTCCTCTAAGGAAAAATCCTAGAGCAACAGCTTGAGATTTCCTCCCAATTTCGTTAATCCTAATGAGCCTCCCTATGAGGAAACACCTCCATTACCACCTCCACCCCCGCACCCCCAGAGGTCTACGATTAATCAGGGGCTGTCTGAGCTGTCTAAATGAGCCTATTTCAGGAGGGAAAGCGGAAAGTGGTCCGCAGAACTGACAAATGGTCTGAGGGAACCAAATAGGCATTCTGCAAACAGTACCTGAACGGATACCTCAGACAGTGCTTTAGGAATTGCTCACTCTCTTTAGGAATTGCTCACTCTCTTAGGTGTGACAATGGCAGTGAAGTTGTGTAAAAACTATTCATTCCTTTTAGAAGTACTTCTTCTACTTAGGATTGAAATGTCACGATGCCTTCAACCTTCCTTAAATTCATATCAGAACCCTCTTTACAGTACTTCAAAAAAAAAAAAAAAAAAAAAAGCAAGTAAACTTGATAACAGGTTAGCAGCTGTCAAAATAAGCAAGTGTACTGATGTTCCATAAAGCTTTTCCCACTTTCAAGAAAATTTTAACTTTCCTCAAATTGACTAGACTTTAAGCAACAAACCAATTCACAGGATAGAGCCAGCTACCTCCAGGATGGATAATTAAATAAAGAATTTAAATAGAGAATTTAAAAATAAGGATTTTGCTGAGTGTGGTACTTATACTATAGCCCAGACATTCAAAAGGTTGAAGCAAGGATTGCTCCAAGATCAAGGCCAACCTGGACTACAGACTAAGTTCAAGGCTAACCTGGGAGAATGTGAGATCCTGTATCACCCCATGTTCCCAAGTAAAGAGGAACAAGGGCTTCTTGCCAATATAGTCAATGCATATTTAAAAACATATAGAAACCTGACCTGTAGATCCTTGAAAGGATTAACCAGATATAAAATTGAGCAAAAGGCAAGTCCCTTCCAGTATTGTGATCTAACAATGACAGGGGAGTTTTATTTCCATATGACCATGTTTGGAAACACTGAAGGCCTCTTTTTCCCCATGTGCTCTTGCTGATATACAGGCAGGAGGAAGTAAATGGCCCAACAGTGTTCTGGGAGCAGTGGGGAGTGGAATTAAAATATAGCCTGGCAGCAGGGTGTGGTGGCACACACCTGTAATCCTAGCACTTGAGAAGGCAGGGGCAAGCAGGTCTCTTTGAGTTCAAAGCTAGCTGGTCTACTAAAGCAAGCCCAGGACAGCCAAGGCAAGGCTATACAGAGAAATCCTGTCTTGAAAAACCAAAAACCAACCCCCTCAAAAAAGAAAGGAAAAAAAAATAAGAAAGAGAAAAGAAAGAAAAAAAAAAAGAAAGAAAGAAAGAAAGAAAGAAATTTAGCCTGGCCCCAGATCACTGAGTTTAAAATGTGCACTCAGAAACCACTGGCCACTGCCTTAAACTTAAACTTAGCAGTTAGAATAATCCTTTTGATTATGCTTCCCTTTTGTGTTATTTAAAACAAAATGAGCCACTACTGAGTGGTAACCATGGCTTTTTACAGGCACGGAGGAACTTCCGGATATCATTAAAATATGGTACAACTTTCTGCTGGTGACAGGTTAAGTAGGCAAAGGTTCCTTGATGTCAGAAGGAATTCTGAGGGGTGTCAGGTTACAAGTTTAAAAACTTACAACTGATTGTGGTGATTTCTTGGGAACTCATTTTAAAATAACATGCATGATGTAACCTTAGTAGAAGGAAGAAAATAAAAAATTGTCTTTCATTACACAGCAGCAGGAAGGAGAAAGCATGACATTCGACCCTAGACTGGACCATGAAGGCATCTGCTGTATAGAGTGCAGGCGGAGCTACACCCACTGCCAGAAGATCTGCGAGCCACTGGGAGGCTACTATCCATGGCCTTACAATTACCAAGGATGCCGTTCAGCCTGCAGAGTTGTCATGCCATGTAGCTGGTGGGTTGCCCGCATCTTGGGCATGGTGTAAAACCATTTCATCTACCAGGTACTGTCAATCATGAATTAACTTTAGAGTTGACAACCAAAGAAGTGTAAAGCATGTTCAGGCCAAGGGACCACAAAGTATTTTATATCAACCTGAATGATGCTATCGCAAGTGCTGCAACAGAACCTCTCTACTGTGTGTGCAAATGTACTGAGAGGGTAGTTTAAATCTACAATTATTATCCCGTTACTCTTTGCTTTGCTGATAAAGCCCACTGCAAGTCTTTAAGAGCTACTTTTGAAATAAACATAAAAAGTTATTTACAATTTGTCCCAGATCTGTCATATACTTGAATTCCTTTTAATCAAATCATGACTGAAATCATCCCAGTGGTTCTATTGTTTATATGAAGTTCAAACATTCTTAACCTTCATTGTACTGTTATTTTCAGTCATGCAAATATGCCCAGAATTCTGAGGTGGGGCCGAGAGAAAGAAAAAGAAATAAAAAAGGAAAAAAAGAAAAAAAAATGAACTCAAATAAAAAGGGGAAAGGGGCGTATAGAATGGAACTCACTTAAAAGCAAACATTGGAACCTTCAATGGGTACCTCATCTGGAATTATTACCTATAGTTGCCACTGGCAAGTGATTAACGAGAGGCAAAACTATGTTAAAAGCCACCTTCCAAGCTGGGTGGTGGTGGTGCACAACTTTGATCACAGCACTCAGGAGGCAGAAGTGCAGGCAGCTCTGAGTTCAAGGCCAGCCTGGTCTACAGAGTTCCAGGACAGTCAAAGCTGCATAGAGAAATGTCATCTTGAAAAAAAAAAAAGGAAAAAAAGCAAAGAAAGAACAAATGAACATCACCCTCCAGAAAGGAAGCAATAAGATAAAGAACAACACACAAGAGGGTAAATGAGACACATGGGAAGAACTCGGCAACATTCTGAAAGCACGTCTTCACACTCCTGTCTATCTGTTTTCAATGAGCAGCCAGAGTAAGCAGTGCCATGGTTTTACCACTGTAGAACAGATCAGGCGGCCACTGTAGTCCAATTACCAGGCAGTTACTCTCCTAGAGACGGGCCTGGGAGAGTACAGCTGGAGAGGAACAGCTTAGAATGACACAAAGGAAACCCCTCAGGAACAAGCACCGTCTTCAGATATTAGATCAGGAGGATACGGAAGAATTTTGTTATTGACATTTTAGTTTTGAATCCCATAGTTTGAGAGAAAAAAGAACAACTTGCCTGAGAAGAACTTTTACCCAAACAAAATTCTGAGATAATAGAAGGGTCTTTTTTTTTTAATATTTATTTATTTATTATGTGTAATTGCTCTATCTGCATGTACTCTACATTCCAGAAGAGGACAACAGATGCCAGTATAGATGGTTGTAAACCACCATGTGGTTGCTGGGAATTGAACTCAGGACCTCTGGAAGAGCAGAGAGTGCTCTTAACTGCTGAGCCATTTCTCCAGCCCCAATAGAAGGGTCTTAATGCTAACACATTCTGAACAAACCTTGTCTTTTTAGTGTCAATTAAAATCTGTAAGACACAGAAAATTTAAAGCCTAGTTATCAAATGCTTTTAGTTAGTGGGATAATCAGATCAGCGCCTGAAGAAGGAAGAATGAAGGAATACATGTGTAATGGTGTCATGCTGTGCTCAGGCAGAAGCTACTGTCTGAAGTTTAATTTTTCAAGCCCAATCTTTAAGGTGGTTGCTTTCCTATTAACCAAGCAAAACATGGGCCGTATAGTTCTACCCATGTTTGCACACCCACAGAGCCTCACACTCGGTTCTAGAAACAAGATCAAAGAGATACAGATAGTCAGTATTCAAAACCCTGAAGATGGAGGCAATGGGATTCTTGGAGAATTCCTACGTGGAGGGTTTCACGTTAGCAAGAACTAGCCTATGAAGTGAGAGAGCGGGTATTCCAAGCAGAGGCAATACGTTGGGGTAAAGTAGGGGGTGTGACACCTCATGGGACAAGCTGAAAATGGAGCTCTTAGGCAGGAAATCTCAAGATGGAATAACAGCCAGAAGCTACACCGATGTCAGCTTGATACAGAATTGGGAACCAATCAGATTCCAGATAGGGAGATGGCTGGTTAGATTTGCATGTTCCGTGAATAGCCTGGGTAGCTTTCCTTTGAATGGGGGCAATCCAGAAGCCAAGGAGCAACTTAGCAAGGAGCACAGGTCACAAGACAAAGCTGTCTCCTGCAAGAGGCTTTCCTAGATGGAAATAGAGGTGGATTGTTTATATTTATTTTTACAGATGAGGGATCATTGTTATAAAGTCACTGAATACAAAGGACACCAATAGTTGGAAAAAAAAAAAAAACCTGTTGGTTGGATGATAGGAGACCCAAAGTGGTCTTTAGGGGAAAGGAAAAAAAAAAAAAATCTAAGTTCTGCTTTGAAAGAGAAGAGTCAAATGAGAAGAAACACATTTAGTTAAGAGAGGACACAAAAAGCAAAAGTTTCCCATGAATTTTTACTAATTCCCTATTGGCTCTAAGCATGCCAATCCCAAGCTGCAAACACAGCTGATATTTCCTATGTTGAATTTTGACTGAAACATATCAGTGTGTACAGATAAACACTTGTATTGCTATTAACATTTTAGACACTTATTTCTCAGTGGTGGTGTAGGCTGAAGGTCCTAATGTGACCCAGAATAGAACAGTAGGCTCACTCAGGCTTAGATGTGGTAGATGTCAATGGACACAAAGAAACGAAGGAAAGGCCCTACTAGGTTTCAATCAGAATTGTGGTCATATTAACTTACATCACTGAAAGTATGCCAACATTCACCACAGCCTGTTTAAAAACGTGTGGACCTCATCCCTACATTTCTTCTACCATCTCAAACAATTTTAACATTGAAAAGATACACTAAAATTATTCAATCCACTCAACCATTTATTTTACATCAGATTTTATTACAGTGAAATACAATCTCCATTTTACAAAACACAAATGCTTTGAGTGGTTTCTGTATAAGCTGGCTATATTGACTAGTTCAACAGTGTGTACTTAATAGAAATGACCACACTTTTAAAGGTAACTAATTTATTCGGGAGTAGGAAAAAAACCTACACGCACTGCTGGTTTTGAAAGCGTATCACAAAGATGCAAATCTGAGCAATGACTAACCTTAGTAAAAAAAACACGTACATGCAGAGTGCTTTGGTTGTGAAGGAAAGGTGAAATCCCTGTTTGTGTTTTGTGTGTGTATACACATGTATATGCATGCTCATATTCTACATGAATATGCAAGTGTATTTCATTTTGAAATAAAGATTTAGTATTAGAATCAAATTTACAAAACAAGTTAGTTTTAACTAACTGGAGGAAATCACCATAGGTTTTATTTAAACTATGCATATTCAAAAGGATTTAATTTAGTTTTTAGATATTTAATGTGAGGAAATATACATATGTATATATATATATATATAAATATAGATTTTTGTATGTATAATCTAAGCTTAGCAAATAGTTAACAGTATTTCCCAAGACATTTATGTCATTGAACCTTTTATACTTAGTTGTCTTTACATAAAAATATATGAATCAGTCCCTTGTACAGTCCTATATGTTATCAACAAAAAGCAAAGATTATTAATGGGACTGGAAATAATATAACTATACTATGCTAAAATAAATCAATATTGAAAATGCCAAATTACAAACTGGGAATGGGGGTGCACACTTTCAATCCCATCACTGGAGGCAGAGGCAGATGTATCTCTGTTGAGTTCAGGGCCAACCTGGTCTACACAGAGTTCCAGGACAGCCAGAGCTACAAGGCCTCAGGCAACAACGAATTTAGACACAGCTCAGGCAGGAGTGAAGAACTTGCTATCCTTGCAGAGGACACTGTTTGGTTTCCAGGACTCACTTAGCAGCTAGTGACAACCCTGTCACTCCAGTTTCAGGGGGGATTTGACACTTTCTTCGGGTCTCCATGGGCACCAAGCATGCACATGGCACTTATATATACATACATACAAGTATTCAGTCACGTAAAATCTTTAAAATAAGAACAACTTGAGTGGTTATGCCCCAATTGCCGCTGATTCATTAAAAACAATGTTTCCTATTTCTGCTCCCCTTTTGTGCCTGCTCCTCTGTAAATGTTCCCTCACCTATGATTTGTAACAATTGGTTTGGGAACCCCGAAAAAATGAGTTTTTCCTACCCTCCTCTGTGGATAGCTATGGAACTTCCAAAAGCAACCAGGAAGTCTGGAATACCTTTTAACTGACCTGTATGCAACTTTACTTGCAAGTACTTTGCTTTTTGATACATGGCTTTTGTGGCTTTCTATTATTCTGCTTTCCAAGTTGTAAATTATTTAATAGCTAAGAATTTTATTCTCCAAAGCCTATATCCTTACTTAGCCACACTCTTACCTATCTTTTTATGAGTCTAACTTACACTGACAGAGTCAAAGACCTGGAACAATTAGTCAAGCATGAAATTTCTCTTAGCAGGACATAATGTTGCTAAATGTAACTCGTTTGTTTTCCGTTAATATCATATTCTAAAAACCAGGGATGGCCCAGTGTTTGTAATCACAGCAACTGGGAGGCCAGGCAGGAAGACTGCTAAAAGTCTGATGCCAGCCTATTGCAGAGACCCTATCCCAAATCCAAAACAAACCAAACACATTCTATTACTAAGGGACTATTATGTGGAAAAGAGATCTCTGTAAGGTGCACACTACCACGCTAGCAGCCCACTCAGCGATCATTCACACATTAAAATAGTCACTCTGTACCTATGCATTACATAGGCAATAATGAGAGTTGGGAAGAAATAGTGCCTCGTTACAAATCAGTATCATAGCACAGCCATCTGCTGTTCTCTGCTCAATCTAAATACAAGACACTGATAAACTTCTGTCCTGCCCAAATGCAGAGGCAGGTTTCCTTTCACATGTAGTGCCAGACACTGACTCAATGACTTCATCCTAAGGTCCCCAAAGATCAAAATAACCACTGAGCAACTCTCCTCTGTCTTACAAGAACAACAAAAACCCCTCAGTATCATTGGGAATTGAATCCAAGGCCTCAAACACTAGGGCAAGTATTCTACCAATAACTTTTATCGTCAGCCCTTACTTATTTAATGCATTTCCCTACACGTGGGTATGTGTACTACATGAATGCCTGGTGCCAGGCAGGCCAGAAGAGGACCTGGGTCCCCTGGAACTGGAGTTATAGCTGGTTGTTAGCTATCATGTGGATGCTGGGAATTGAACACAGGTCCTCTCCAAGAGCAGTAAGTGCTCTTAACTCCTTAAGCAGTCTTCCTTGCCCCCGCCCTGTCATTTAATTTCCATTAATTAGTCTGAGCCAAATTCTTCAAAGCTGTACTTTTTTACTCTCTTCTAAAATGGCCAGAAGGCCCTAGAGGTGATGAATGTGGCCTCATTTTTTTTTTTAACCTTCTCCTTTACTAAGTGCTCTAAATGCCACTCTTCATGGGCACCTGCTTCCGAATCCAATGACCCAAATCTTCAGGAGAGAAACCAAAGTGTACATTTCAAAATGAAACAAAACCTCTACGCTTTCCAGATGAACCCTATAGTAAATATTACGCGTAGCACCTTCCCAATGTCATAATTCCAACTGTCTGGTATTTTGAGAACTGTGGCATCACTAGATGATAAGGTGAGTTAAGATTCACGAACTGTTAGGAAGACAAGGCCATGACTGGGTGTGTGTGGAGGGGCTGTGAAGGCATCTGTAAACAAAGGTTTGGACTAAACAGTATTTACGATCCACTCTAGCTCTAAAATTCTCCGTTTTCCTTTTGTCTCTTCATCTTGACAGGCAGGGAATGCAAAATAGTTAAGGCAATGAAAGATTTCCAAACTACCTTTAGTCTTAGCAGATGGGCCATAAAAATGTGCTCTGCTGATATGGTTTTAACAAGACCTTTAAATATAAAATCCTATACCACACTTATCCTTACAGCCCTGCTCACAACCAGTCATTCTGTGTAATCCAATTTCATCTCTGTATTTATTCTGTTACAACGGTACTTACACTGCAAAACAACTGCTTTTGTAAGCAAAGCCTACAATGATGTGATATTACTTGTCATTTGGTATGTAAGGAAGGGCAGAAATAAGATTCAGATTTTCCTGAAAATACACCATGAATTAACTTCTATACAATTAGGGTATTCAAGGCAGAGTAAAATTACACTTCAATTCCTGATAGATGTACAAATTCCAATTTTTATTCCACCTCTGCCACGTTAACATTTACTCTCATTCCCAACACTGTTTGCGTACCGACACTTGGGCAGGCATGCTTGTGTGCGTGTGCGCGTGGGTACTTGCACACAGGCTTGTGTATTATGAAATCTATGGGGCTCCTTTTCCAGATTTGCTCACTATTACAGTTTCGTAGCTTCCTTAGCATGTGGCAAACACATCAGGCAACCTCCGGCTTTAGGACCTGCCAGGCTGGCTTTGAACTCCTAAATTCTGAGGCAGGACGGTTGCCTCAGGTTCAAGGATAGGTTGGACTATGTTAATAGCAGGCTAGCCTGTACAACACACCAAGATCTGACCTGGGAGAGGAGAGGAAGAGCGAGCAAGCCTCACATCAGCATCATATATTCTACCACAAAGCTCTACCTCCAGCATCAATTCTGTTTACCTAAGCCACTGTCTTAGGTGTACAAATTATATCTTCTGCCAATTTATCTTGCCCGTCTTTAATTATGTATAAAGCTGAACATCTTTTCACAGGCTAAATCATTTGTGTGTTGCCTGGCCCCCACAGCTTATTCAGTCCTACCCTGCTTCACTACAAATATATTTTCTAGTTTATCATTTTAGACTGATGTATTTTAGGAGGATTTGGAGCAAAAAGTATTCTCTAAATGACTGAAAGCTTATCAGAAAATTCAGAACACCTGTGGTACTTTATTCCCTAAGCTCGGAGAGAAAAAAATGGAGAGAGAAAAATGGAGAGAGAAAAGGTGTGCAGCAGATGTGGCAATGCCACACTTGGAAGGTAGAAGCAAGGAGGATTGGAGTTCAAGGTCAATCCTGGTGACAGTATACTGGAGACTGATTTAAGACACTAAAAGAAGTAACACTTGAGAAATAAACAGGGAAATCTAAAAAGACAACAGGTTTTTGTTTTGGTTTTTTTTTTTTTTTTTTTTTTTTAAAAAGGGTATCAGTGAGAGATGCATATTTAGAACTCTGTGGGAACCTTAGAGGCTTCCATTATCTGAAACAGTAAGGGAGAAGCAGTACTCTGGAATGGGCACTTTTGGATAAGTCTGGCCCATTTCTCAAAATTCCTTTGATGGATAAATCTAATGTAGTTAGGTACATTTTATAATGCTTTTAGTCATACATTAGGAAGTCCATTTACTCCAGCAAAATCCTGAATCTCAACAATGTGAAGCAAATATAGTTAATGGATAAGCATCTGTATATAATATAGCTTTAAAAATAAACGCAAAAATATTACTAGCTATAAAAAAAACCTCTTAAATGGTAAAACTGACATTTACAAATTTTTAATTAATTCTAAGATGCTGGATATTATTTAATAAAGGAATTAAAATGTAACAGGCTTAAAATTGGGGCTGGAGAAATGCCTCAGGCCTTAAGAGCACTTGTTCTTGCAGAGAACCCAGGTTTGGTTACCAGCTCCAACATGGAGGCTCACAAGTGTCTGTAACTCCATTTCCAGTGTATACTGTGCCCTCTTCCGGCCTCTGTGGCACTGAGTGTGCACACATGCACAAATGTACATACATTCACGCGACACACATACACACAAAATAAAAATATCTTTTTTGGGGGGGGGGCTTAACTGTTGAAAATTATAAAGTGAAGCTGGGTGGTAGTGGCGCACCCCTTTAATCTCAGTGCTCAGGAGGCAGAGGCAGGTGGATCTTCTTGAGTTCTAGGACAGCTTGGTCTACAGAGTGAGCTCCAGGACAGCCAGGGATACACAGAGAAATCCTGTCTTGAACAACCAAGGGAGAGAGAGAGGAGAGAGGGAGAGTGGGGGAGGAAGATTATGACGTGAGAGAGATTTGGACTTCAGATTCTTGTACAGTGCTGGAGTTGTCCTGGCTTCATTGCCTCTGTAGCAAGCGTCCTTTCTCCTTAGGATCAATAACACTGAGAAAATTTAACATCTAGAACATAACCCACTATCGTTTCCTGAAGCAGAGAATTCTTGAACTCCACTCAGCAAGAAGTCAATTTTACCTTTCCCTTTAAGGCTCAAGAACAAAGATGTTTCACTGCAGCTTTATGTGGGCAAAAGGACAGTTAGAACCCCAGCATGGACAACACTAATAAACAAAACAGATGGTGTGAATCTGAAATGCCAATACCAGCACTTGGCAGGCACTGGAAGGCAAGGCAAAAGAACCAGGAATTCAGAGACAAGCTCCAGTGTCCTTCCAGAAGCTGTTAACAAAGGGTCTGGGACCAGCTCACTGAACCTGTATGAATGCTCTAAATACGTCATACTGAAGGGTGAAGAGGAAGGAACTAAATTCCTACACTTTCTACAGCTGAAATGCTTGCCATGTGTTTATCCTTCACTTCAGGGTCAGTTCTGAGGTCACAAGGGAGTGCCTGGCCACAAAAATGATGCTGACTCTGCAAGTCACCTGTGATATGTGCATTATTACAGAAATAATTCTAGTCATAGAATGCAGTTTTTGGTTTGTTATAAAAAATAAACTATTCTTTAGTCCAGCATTCAACCATTCCTTCTCTCAGCTGTTAAAAACTCTGAACTTAAAGACATCTTTCCATTTTTGTTACCCTAGAAGTATCTACAGGTTCTTTCAGTGTCTTTCAGGCACAAAATAGTAAATACATGCACATTGATTTACTCGTGAAATAGCTAAAAACCAAAGTATTGAAACCAGTACAAAGGTGGAAACAGTGGAGTTCGCTTCCCTAGAGCCTTCTTAGGCTCTGCTTAAGATAACCGCTAGAAAGTTAAATCTGTGTAGTGTTAAACTCAAGAATCTATGCTTTATTCCACAATTTGGAAGACTGCAATTCCAAATACTCCTCATAAAAACTAAACGAAGGAATTCTCTGCAGTTAATTTCTCAAAGTTCTTAATTAAAAACCTAAGAGAAAAGTAAATAAAAGACCCTTCATAGAAAAATTTACAACACTCATTCAAAAGCAGCTCTTAAAAGTAAATACAACACTGAAGAGGAAAATTTTATGCCCACAAAAGTTGCCAGGTCTAATAAATTATTAACAGAACACCGCAACAAAAATAAGGCAATTATCCAAGATGTCATTAGAGATTTCTTCACTTCATATCTAGACAGAGCTGATCTATCTAGGAGCAAATGACATTTCATTCAGTTTCAGGACATATGAAATCCTTAAGGATAGAAATGATAATATGTGATCCTCACTCTTTAGAATATTTGCAGGAAAATCATTTCTAAAGCACAAAGAGGCAAGGAGGTTTAATCTTTCAAAAAGATACTGTTTGAAACTCAAGAATGTGATAAAGCACACAATGGGCACTCGCGAACAAACGCAATCCAGTGATAGCAAATAGATTTATTTAGTACTGTTTCCATTCCATGTCATCAGGAGGGTTGATTTCAACTTTTCTTTTACCTACATCAGACCAGTTGGTACTCAAGACTGTACCACCAGACTCCATCTGCAATTAAAAGAAAAAAAGAAAGGTTCATTTCTGTATTATATATCAAAATACAATCTTTCCTTTAAATGAACCAAACATGCTCTCCCAAATATAGGCTACTAAAAATAACTCAGTATAAACACAATACTTTTATTATCTTGGGCTTTCCAGAGAGGTCAGCAAGTTTGAAGACACCTGGCTAAAGACAATCCTAGAGTAATTAGGTAGGCACAGCCTGTACACATACACTGCCATATTCAAGACCACATATTCTTCCATTGGTAGAGGCATCATATGGAACATTTCCCTTTAATAGAAAACTAAATTCCTTTCCCCCCAAATTACATAATTTTATTTTGCTAAAAACAGTAAAAGCCAGGAAAAAAAAAAAACCTTTTTATGCCAGTTAAACAGAACTTTAAGGATCTACACTTAATGCTCCCTCTTTGCCAAACACACTCTAGTGTACTCTGAATTTTAATCTTTTTACTTAAGACACATACAAAAGAGATACACAAAGCCAACACCTTGTGACCTGGTTATCTACTTACATTGCAGTGAATATACAACCCACCAATAATCCTAGCATGTGCACGAAGCCATACCTTCCTTTAAACTGTTTTGGTCAACAATGAATTGTACTTAAAATTGTGATGTCATAGGATTACAACAAATAGATGAAGAATTCTGGCTGCAGAGTGATATTGTGGCCATTTATAATATCCATAATATAATACACAACTCTAGTGTCTACGGTGATACTTGTGTAGTCAAACTCATTGAATTGCTAGCCATATATAAGAACAGCTCATGCAATTATATACAGTACATAATAGGTGAAAACAAATATTATTAGTTTATTTACTAAACTATATTTTTGTAATATTAAAATATACTTCTACACTTATAAAAGTCTACTGTCAAATAATATTCTGTTACAGTTGCTGCAGCCTCAAACATCTTATATTCACGAAAACTTGATGACATTGAAAAGTCACCTCAGGCTGTGGGTACAGATGAACACGACAGCACATGCCTAGCATGGGCAAACCCCTGCAACACACACCAAAGAGGCTACATCAAGTGACTGACCTATACTATCCAGATGTATGAACACACCCAATGGTGTTACCTAACAAGGAAATCACCCAACAACAGAGTTCTCAGAACATGGCCAACTGTAAGCAATACCTAGCTGTGTCAAAGACTTGGACTGGAGAGCTATCTCTGCTGTTAAAGGCTAAGGTTCACACTTCGAAAACAGACAAAACTTCCATGTATTTGTGGTAAAAATTCACTGATGTGGATCAAAGCAGAGTACAATGTAAATTCCTAAAACCTACAATCTTTTAATTACCTGTATTCTGACAAATGCAGGAAGTTATTCACCCTTCTGAACTGGAACCTCAAGATAATCAATGCCTTCTGCAAAACTCCTTTGAGTTCCATTGCATGGGTGCTACTCTCTAGCCTGGTTTTTAGACCTTATCTTCCACGCATGAATGTCTGCACCTCTTGGTGGGCTTTGACTCTTATTTTTAAATTACATTTAGTTAGTGCATGTGCAAGTACACCTGTGTATGGGCCTGGGTATGCCACAGCACAAATGTAGAGGGCAGAGGACAACTGGTAGAAGTCAGCTCTTTCCCTCCAGCACAAATGGACCCAGGAATTTAACTCAGATGATCATGACTGGCAGCAAGTACCTTATCTGTTGAGCCATTTCCCCAGCCATCTTTCTTAAGATTCTTAGCTACCAGGCTGTAATCCCAATCTATCTGCTCTATAACTACCATTAATACACATGGCACCTTTGCAATTTAAGGATTCCTATCTTTTTCTTTTTTTTTTTTTTTTTTGCGTCTTGCTATGTAGCTCAGACTTGACCTTGAACTCAAAACCCTCCTGTCTCAGCATCCCAAGTGCTGGATTACCATCATATCCACTTAAGAGTTTGACTCTATATGTCTACTTCTCTTTATTGACTAGAACAACAACAACAACAACAAAAACAGTTCTTCAAAGGCATGAACTATATTTCACTAACATAAATATCCCTTGTTATCGACAGAGGATCCAGGCATGTCTTCTTCCACATACAACACTGTCTGCAGATGCTACAAACTTCTTATATAAAATGGTTCAGAATTTTCATATAACCTAGGCACACCTTTTCACTATGCTACAAATCATCACTAGAGTACCCATAATATCCAATGTTGCAGAACTATCATGTTGCCGACATATAGTGTTATTTGTGGAATGACAAGAAAAAAGTCTGTATAATAGGTACTCAATATAAATAAAACTCTTCCCCCTAACACTTTCAAATCACAAGTTAGTTGAACCCACAGATGTGGAATCCATGCAAAGAGCCGAATGTACTTACACTGCAGTCCTAATCATATGGCCAGGCACATAGCAGGCTTCAAATAAAATGACTGAATTAAATGTGACAAGTCTGTAAAATAAGCTACTCCTAAGAGGACTCTCAATTCTAAAACTCACAGAAGTGACTCTAGTTGATAATCTGGTCATATTTACTGAAGACAATTTTCCTTTCTCTCTTTATAGAATTTAGCATCTCCTCATTATTTTGTATGTTGGTCTTACACAATTAGACTGAAGAAAGGACAGTCTTTTGTCTTTCCACAGAGACAGAAGCAAGCTCTGCATTTAAGGTCAATGTTGCCACACAGATAGCTTACTTTATGGATATATTTCACTCTCTTAACTATCAATTTTCTGTATGAAAATAGATGTGGATTCTGTAATGCATCTTTTGACCTGACATATGGTCATTTTCTCTGGCACACTTTTTAAAAGTCAATAGTAAGGGTAAGTTTCTTGCCTGGAAAGACATGAGTAGACAATAATGTTCCTGGTAAAATTCATGGTTATATCTTTAAGAAAAATAATTATTAGGTAAGATGGCCCATTGGTACTTGGGAAATGGAGGCAGGGGATCAAGAGATCAAGGACATCTATAGCTACGCAGCAAACTCAAGGCCAGCCTGGGGCAACAGAAGGGTTCAGTTCCCAGTATCTACACAGCAGCTAATAACTGCCTGAAATTCTAGTTTGAGTAGCTCCAATTCTCTTTTCTGACCTCCAAAGGCACATACATAAACACAGACATGCATGTACGCCAAACAAACACACAACTTTATGTCTAAATAAACAATTTATGCAGTGTAAGAACAGTCAATGGTCAAGACCTCAGAACTGGAGGCCTGATTCAGATGGTAGTTAGGCTACTCTAGCAAAAGCCCAAATTCTCTTAATCAATTGAGAAATTAAGCCACTGAATAATAAATGGACACTTTCTACTAAGCCAATACTATTCTAGAAATTTCCATGCCAGAAAGTTCTTCATTTTAAAGAGGAAAACATATGTATGATTCTAGAAGATAAAACAGAGGGAGCTCATTGAGCTACTGTGACAAATTCAACTAAACAGTAAATTTCCACCAATGCCCCAATTTTAGTATTTCTTTGCTTTCTAACTCCTAATGCACAAGCGAGTTAGAATAAGCCACTTGTTTCTCATCCCTTCTGTAAGTTTTGGACTTCCCCAACCACTACTTTTAAGTCTAGAACAAGAAAAAATAAATGTTCAGCCAAAGTCTATCAAAAAAACTCTCCCAGCTATCTGGGTCATGCAGTTTGGCCACAAGCTCACTATTTGTTCTTACTTAAAATGTCTAAAGTTCACTCTTATAAACATATTCTTACAAATGATTTGTTCATGGCACGCTTCACTTCATCAGAACCATCTGAGTAGATCTGCTGAAATAACTTGTTTAAAGCTGCATCGCCCTCCAGCTTCTCATTTTTTTCTTCTTCTTTGATTTCACCAACCAATTTATCCCAGTTCCTGGTATAATGAGATGATGATGGATACAGGTTCTTTACATCTACAAAGTGAAAAGACAGAAATGATTAATCAGCATGTTTGATTATGTCAAGAAATATGTAAATGCTGTGACCACAGTATACAGAACATCTTAGCAAGTAGTTTAGGTCACTGAATTTCAAGTGTGCATTAAGTGTCTCTTTGCTATACATACCAATAATTAGATCTGCATTTCAAAAACTGAATCAGTTAGCATCCTACAAAATCTAGGACTTCCTCTAAGCAAAATAACAAAGTGGATGTTTTTGATACAATACACAAAGCTAGACTAAAAACACTGTATGCTAATCACAGGAGAAGCTGGGTTAAGTAGACAGAACTTCTTGTATGAAAAGTTACTCAAGAAGCTGGAGCAAGAAAATTGTAATGTAGTCAGCAGGCTGGGCTACATGATTAAGATTAAGGTCAGACTGCACTTAATGAGAACTGTCTCAAGAAAAAGAGAGGGGAGAAAATTAAAAGTTAAAAGCTGGTTGGAGATGGGTGAGGAGCCCCACAAGCCTAATAACCCAAGTTCAATCGCTAGAACCCATGAAAGACAGGGACTCTACAGTGTTGTCCTGTGACCCCCAACAAGTAACCTTTAAAAAAGAAGCAAAGGCTTGAAAATAGCAGCAAAGGGTAGCTCACAACCACTCATAACTATAGTTTCAAAGCCCACTTCTGACCTCCGGAAAAACCAGGCACACAAGGTGCACAGGCATACCTGTGAGCAAAACACATACATCAGGTAAGTAAACCTTTTTTTTAAAGGTTTAAAAGGTTTCTAAAATACCAGTGCGCACACATACCCTTTTAGGATGCTCCATATAAGAGGGTAGGGATGTTGGTCAATGGCAGAATGAATGCCTCCCATATGCAAAATACTTATGTCAATTCCAAATACTACCAAAAAGCTTACCTCATCTTAAAATGTCTAAAGCTTTTTGTAGAGAATTTTAATCCAGCAACATGGCTGCTTTGTTGGGAATACAGACATGCCTTTAATCTCAGGAGACAGAGGCAAGCAGATCCCTGAGTTTAAGGCCAGCCTGGTATAGGTCAAGTTTCAGGTAAAGAAAAGCTTAGGTCTAGGAGTGGTGGTGCACACCTTTAATCCAGTGCTCAGGAGACACAGGCAAGCAGATCTCTGAGCTCTGTTCAGGGAGTTCAATTGAGTCTGTGAGTTGAAAGGCAGTGCAGTTGGAGGTAGGTTTGTGGCAGTTCAGATCGTGGAATTCAGAGACAGTTTTAACAGGACAGTTATACAAAGACAGGTTGAAGAGAGAACAAGCTAGACACAGGCAAAGACAGAATGAGCCAGAGAATAAGAATGAACCAGAAGATTAGAACAAATTTCTAGAATTAGTTTAAAGCCAACCAGAGCTATCAGTGAGAAACTGAGAGAAGCCAGTTTGAATCAGTCAGCTCAGAAAGGAGTTTAAGCCAGAACAGCTGAGTTGAAACAAACAGCCAGAGTTCAGAAAGAACTGGAAAGGGTGAGCTTATTCAGCAGTAAGTCTCAGAGGCTGAAACATTCTAGGACTAGATTAAATTATACGGAGGTTAGAAGCTTCCAGGACGAGGCCTAGGTTAGTAAGTAAGCTAACAATTAAATCAAGTAAATAAAAGATACTTTTACAGCTTTTTTTGAGGTTTATTTGTACCTGTGTATTACATATATGTACCCTGTGTATGCAAGTGCCCTGAGCTAGAAGGTATCAGATGCCCTTAGAGTGTTGGGTACCAAACTTGGGTTTTGTATGAGAACAGCGAGTGGGCTAAACCACTAAACCATTTCTCCAGTAAACCTCTCACGATTGTAACATTCGAAATGTAGCTTTTCTATGAGATACTTAAGTATCTTCCAAAGCAGAAAAGCTCTAAAAATAAATGTTACCACATACTGAGTTAATGCTCCCTTTCCTAAACATACACACAGATCTTACATCAATAGAAAATATTAAGTAACTCTATGAGGCTAAAGAAATGGCTCAGAAGTTAAGTTGGCTGCTTTTCCATAGGACCCAAGTTCAATTCCCAGCATCCACAGGCAGCTCACAACTGCCTATAACTCCAGTTTCAGGGAATCCAATACCCTTACACAAACATGAACGCAGGCAAAACACTACTGCCCATAAAATTAAAACTAAATAAAAACAAGTAACTGCAAGTAATTACTTAAAAGTAATTCACTTACTTGCATACTCTTCATACAGCATCTAAAAATAACATATAAACTTATCTACATAATATAGAAAACAACGGAATTTGTATATCTATTTGGATAGAGATACTTGCATACAGAAGCTACTGGCCCAGCAACTCAAGGGATCCTCTAAGACTAAGAAAATAAAGATCTTGGCACACAAATAACTGGAAAACAGACAGACAAACAAACAAAATGACTAGGAGGTCTAAGACTGCTCTGTTCTTAGAAACTACAGTAATAGCCAGAAATGTAATCCACATACACACAGGACTTAACAATTTTAGTACTGTGTTATTAAAAGGAGCTGAGACAGTTTTATTTCACTTTAAAAATTACATGTATTGGGAATTGGAGAGATGGCTCAGCAGTTAGCAGCAACTGCTGCTATTGCAAAGGACCAGGTTCAGTTCCTTGCACCCACCATGGCAGCTCACAACTGTCCTAAGTCCAGCTCCAGGGGATAAACCACTCTCCTGACCTCCACATGCAACAAGCACAAACATGGCACACATACAAACATGCAGCCAAAACACAAAAAATGAAAAATAATCATTTTTGAAAATTACATTTATAGCTGGGTGGTGGTGATACCTGCCTTTAATCCCAGCACTTGGGAGCCAGAGTCAGGCAGATCTCTGAGTCCAAAGGCCAACCTGGTCTTCATAGTTCCAGGATACTCAAGGCTACACAGAAAAACCCTGTCTCAGAATAACAGAACAAAACAAAAAAAATTAAGTTGGTGGATTTTTTGGTTTTGTTTTGTTTTGTTTTTCCAAGACAGGGCCTTGGCTGTTCTGGACTTGTTTTGTAGACCAAGCTGGCCTCAAACTCACATAAAATAAAATTTTAAAGCTTCACTCATTCATTCATTGGGGGAGGGAGGTCCTCACACTCAAACTCCTGTCATTGTCAATAAGCACCTGTTTACTTAATCATCACCAGGCCCTTAATGTGCTCTTTAAACCTAACAGAGCAAGAAAGAATAGTATTTCAACACAAAGTCAACTGGAAAATACTAAAACACATTATGCTCCTTTTTTATATATATACATCTTAAGAATTGGGTATGCATTTCACATCTCAATGCATACTAATCCTACTTCATATGGTCAATAGCCAAGTAGCTACAGTAGCAGACAGCGTTGCTTACAGAGCTTTAAAAAAAGAGAGAAAAGAAAACAAAACGCTGATCCTAAATTTCCCTGTCACACTGGAACACACTAACACTAATCTAAATGTTCCTTCTTTCTATTTCCCTTTTCTAAAGATGATTGAGAAACTACTAAACAAACATATTCTGTTTGCCAGTGCCTATAAATAGGACCACTTTTTCTTTACCCATCCTCCATCAAAATAAATTCCAGGAAGACCTGGTATAGTTTCACTTAGGATATACATATTGCTTTGAAGAGCCTAAATGTCACTTCCCACTACTGGAAATGCTATTTGTACATTTTACTGGTAGCCAAGGAAAACAAAATATATATGACACGGTTAAGGAGCTGAGAACATGGATTTAATTAATTCTAATGCTGACTCCCAGGAAGAATGGGAATGAAGTTTTAATCTCTACTCCACAGATAAGAAAGCTGGCCCCGATAGGTTAAGTGACTTGCCCTTATCTACAGTTTCCAGCTTGCAGTACACAGGATCGGACAAGCATATTAATTCTTCACACAACACAACAGGACAGGGAGTGCATCCTGAATTTCTAAAAGATTCAGTTTAGAAAAACTTTTACGTACGCATGCATCCACCTACACATGCATGAACAACTTGAATAACTGGAGATGGTAGGTGAACTAGTGAGAGCAACCTAAGCGTCTGTTCACTCACTTTTCAGACAACTGTGCCGGCAGAGATCACCTCTACTGTTAGAAAAGGTATCCCACAGGAAGCAGCAGCAGTTGCCAGAACCACTCCCACACTCTGTAGCCCTGCATTCCAGTCCTCCACAAACCCACTAGGTGATCTGAGCCTATAAAAGGAAAGAGCTAATACTGGGCTGCCTTTTAATATGAACACTGTATTATACAGCTGTTCACTATATAAACCTCAGCCCCAAACCACTAGGAATCAGTCCCAAGAGACGGCCTTAAAGCTTTCACTCTTTGAAGAATCAACTAGAATCATCTTTGTTGTCTTCTCCTGGTTTTGCTAACTTTGCTGCTGATTAGTTAAGATGCTATCACTGGGTGTTTCAACTTCTATACATAGATGAAATTCTGAGACATACACACATAGAAGCTGTTAATAACCCACTTTCTAGAAGTTGTCACAAGCAAATATGTTTTCTACTGTAACAAAAGGGTTAAAAATCTGAAAATGGCTGAAATGCAACATTGGCTTGTTCCAGCCATCAACTCTGAGTATTAAATAACAAAAAGAAAAATTTCCCTATTCAGTAATCAGGCAATTACAATACACTCTTAGGTTGCAATTCTAAGAGGGTCCTGCAGATTAATTATTCCACTAGTAAAAAGATGCTTAACTGCTGATTATATATGCTTAGAATGGACTTCAACACATAAAAGGCTGTAGAATCAACTCTATTTGTCTCTTCTTCTAGGCCCCCCTTTACTGGCTTGTATTAATAACAGAAATAGCTCAAATGCCCTGCTCTGTGAAATCTTGAAATTCTAGGAACTCAGAGATGAGAAATCAGCTGGGAAAACAGAAAGGAATAAAGGAGGAATAGGAAGGGGTACATGAGCAATGCAAACCACCTCAGTATGGATCAGGAACACAATAGGCAGCACAAACAACTCTCAATGTAAAGCATAACGGCAACAGGGCAATTCCAACCCTGGTGGGGCCTTACCACCATTTGTCTCTGTTCAAGCTTTGGAAAGGAGAATGACTTTCTTATACTCAAAGTATCTTTTCTTCATAAATAATGAAGTAGGGACAATGCTCATTATTATTTAATTTCAACTGTACACTGAACTTAAACCCCAGCAAGGCCAAAATACAAACCTGCTGTGAACTGTTTTGGTGTGGGCACATCTCCTTGTCCCTCTAGCTTTTCCCATCTCACAGCCTCTGGCTTTTTCATTTTAATTTCAATCTGAAGGAAACACCAAATAAAATCCATTACTCAATATAAGATACATAAAACAGTAAAAAATGCAATTTTCTTAAATCATCAAAGTTTTATAAGGATTAATAGTGTCTCTAACAGTTTGTCTAAATCATATAAAGTTAAATCTGAAGAATTATGAAACATTTACTTTGTTTCTACTTTTAAAAATTTACCCCTCAAAGACAACACCCATATCATAAACTACAATCAACAGTCTTGAAATTCAGGCTGATGAGAGGGCCCAAGGGAAAAGTCATGTGGCTAAGACTGACAATTCATGGAACCCATGCGGAGGAAGAATGAACTGATTTCCAAGGTTGTCCTCTAACTTCTGTATGCATGTGTGTGTGTGCACTCGCTCTCTCCAAATAGTTTTTAAGGGTTTTGATATCTAAATGTTTTATTTTTCTTCTACAAAGGTGTTCTTAAGCAGGAAGGAGTCTGCCATTCGAGGCACATTTGACAATAGCAATAGATACCGATCTCTGCCCTAAGGTTGGTAAGTGGAAGGGGGATACAGACACCCACTGAAGAGGCTAGGGAATCCTCGCAACCCCTGCAATAGATTCATACAGAGCAAAGTTGGCAATGCTATCCGGGACACTGCTCTGAGGTTTACATTCACATGTATATTTCACTTGCTCTAAGAGATCTTACTCCATGTATAAAAACAGTATACTAATGTTGACAACTGTATAATTAAACAGATCATTTCAAGCTGAGACTCTTATTTGTTGCAATATTTGGAAGTCTAGACTTTTTTTTTTAAGATTTATTTATTTATTATTTATACAGTATTCTGTCTGCATTTGTGCCTGCAGGCAACAAGAGGGCATCAGATTTCATTATAGATGGTTTTGAGCCACCATGTGGTTGCTGGGAATTGAACTCAGGACCTTTAGAAGAACAGCCAGTGCTCTTAAACCTCTCAGCCATCTCTCCAGCCCCAAATTTTATATTTTTTTTTTTTTAAGATTTTTGCTTTTAAATAGTATGTCTTAGGATTAGGGCAAAAGCTAAAACAGGTTCATTTATATTTCAGATAGATACACAGCTTGCCAATCATTTTATACAATATAGCTGGGCGTGGTGGTGCATGCCTTTAGTCCCAGTACTCGGAAGGCAGAGGTAGGTAGGTCTCTGTGAGTTTGAGGCCAGCCTGCTTTACAAAATGAGTCCAGGACAGCCAAGGCTACACAGCGAAACTGTCTCAAAAAACCAAAACCAAAACAGTTTATACAATAGTTTTAGGGTGCATACATTAAAAACATTTTACTTTTATTTTTAGTGTGTGTATATGGTGTGTATCTGCACACGCTCTGTGTGCACATGTACACCTGCAAAGGATAAAGGAGGGAGCCTAGTGCCCTGAAGCTGAAGTTATAAGCAGCTGAGAGCAGCCAGGTTGGGTGCTGAGTACCAGGTTGGGTGCAAGGCACAGAGGTTAAAAGCACTGGTTGCTCTTTTCTCTAATCAGATTAGGGTTGGGCCCTAGAACTCGCCCCTTACTCCTTACACACTCAATGCTTCTAGGGAAACAAACAGCTATTGACCTCAACCAGGGTCTTTCAAGAGACAAAAAGATTGCATACAAGTCTAGCTTGGTGAACTAACGACTCCCATCAAGTTCATGTACATACTCATTAAAAAGTTCCTTGAATAAAGTGTAATTAATAAAAGTTAAATAAAAAAAATTAAAGTTCCTGTTTCACCTGAAAAACAGCACATATTAGCCCTCACATTTACTGAAAGCTACTGTAACCTGAGCATTTGTGCAGTATGAACAAAGAAGCCTTATAAAGCCAAATCTCTTAGCAACAACCTGTTTCAACTGAAACAGCTGACTTGAACTTGGAGGTATCCTTAATTCATTCATTATGACAGAAGCAAGCATGCAACAAACCATTTAAGACATTTTTTTTTTTAAGTTTAAAAGGTGGGTAGAACTGTGAATTCTTTTTTATTCAGAATTTTTAATTTGTACATGCTTTTAAAAATGAATTTTAAGTCTTGATGATTCTGGTAGAGACTTCTAGAATTACTTGCCCAGTTTCAGAAATGTTTTCACTGTAACCATTAATAAACCAACTCATTTTTACTTAAGTAACATTTCCTTAAAAGTTTGAGAAGATGGCTCAGTTGGTAAGTGACTGCTGGTGCCCCCACAGGCCCAAGGACCGAGCTTAGATCCCCAGCACCCATGTACAAATGGGCATGGAAACATGTGCTCGTGAGGGCAGAGGTAAGGAGATGAAGACGGGATCACTGGGCCCCAGGCTCAGTGAAAGACCCCGTCTCAGCAAGGGGGATGAAGCAGACGGCAGGTGTTGACCTTTGCACACATGTCCCACCCAACACAAACCATCTTTGATGGTTTATGTAAACATTACTCTCAGGTGCACACGAGGTTTCCAAGATAGCGTCTTTCAGAGCAGTGTCTGCAAGCCATCTTTAAGAGCCCACACTGCTGGGTCACCAGTTCTCAGATCTACACCACCATCCCCTTCTGAGGGCTCTCTCTGTTTATGAGAATTTATTACTTTTTCCCAGAGGACAATTCCTCCACCACTACTCCTAAGTAAGCATAGCATTCAGACACTGCCTTCTTAAGAAGCCATAAGACCCCTCTCGGCAGCCAGTATAGACTGGTGGTAGAAGGCTCTTTCACAGGGCCTGAAGAGCTGCGGCTATTTCCTGGCAAACTCTGCAAACCATTTGCTTCACAGTTGCATTTAGCGACTGGTTCTTAGTCTTCAGGAGAAGCCTTGCAAGCATTTTCTTACTGGTCCTTTACAGTTAAGTCCTTTGCTGTTAGAATAGTAGCTCAGGACCCCATGAGCTAATTCAATTATCTACCTTTATTTTTAATATTGAATCAATTAATCTTTTTTTTTACATTTTAGTTTTGCTTTCCATTTTTGTGTGGTGAGGTTTGCATAACCATGTACAGGTCAGAGGGCAATTTACAGGAAGATAGTTCTCCCCTCCTCTTCTAACTGCTTAACTCTAATATTCACTAAATGCCAAGACATCCTATCAGTTGTCTAAATGCCAGGGCAACCTATCAGTCACAATACAAAGGTATCATCATATTCTTTCCTCCATTATACATTATGACTTACACCAGAATCCTTGTTTCATATTACTCTTCTTGAAGACTCTGCCTTACAGCAACAACATTCCAGTGTGTTTCATGCATACTGAGAAATAGCTGTTTTCAAAAAGAATGTATACTAAAATGTCATCAGTGAGTGCAGTACACATTAAGATGCAGATGTCTAGATAGAAGCATGCTAAAATGTCATTAGTGGTAAAAGGGGTTACCTTTCAGTGCTTTTGTATGCTTCTCTGCCTTTCATAAGCTCTGCATGTACTGTTCTTTAGCCTGAATATAAAAATCTGAATTATGAAGGTATATAGTATTTGTTGAACACTCAGTATGTCCTTAGTGCTTTACATATGCCAGCTTATTTAACAGAACCATCTAAGATTACTATCTACATTTTATTTGCATGCCAACATGGCGTGCGTGCATATGTGTATGTGTGTATAATAGTATCAGGTGCCCTCCTCCATCATTCTCTACCTTCTGTCTTCACTGAACCTAGAGTACGGCATTTGAGCTAGTCTGACAAGCCAGCTTACTCCCTACCTCCACCTTCTGTGTACCGAGTCAGAAGCAGCCACCACACCCACCTGATTTAATGTAGGTTCTAGAAATCTGGTTCCTCACATGAGTGTGGAAGATCTTTACCCAAGGAGTCACCTTCCTAGCACTAATGTACGAAACACTGCCTCCCTCTGCTGTTTGAAAAGGAAATAACCAAAGATTTCACCACTTAATTCCCTACGGATACAAAATTACAATAAAATTTCACCTTGTTTTTTTGTAGAACAGCAGTCTAATGGTTATATATGCAAAATATTTTGATGCCAGAGTCAGAACACAGCTTCTTCTAAATGCAGGTCTCTCAAACCTATATCCAGCTGTGTAACTGAATTCAGGAGCCACAAAAGCTTTGGCAATACAAATGCACAACAACCAAGTTAATTCAAAACCAAATGTGAAATGAGCCCAGGGTATTTGGGTACCCCTTGCCAATACTACTTTGTACAGTATCACTGCAGCCTTGACTCTAAAACACAACATGCACACTGTCTGCCCTGTGCAGTCATTACATGCTACATCAACTGAATACTGCCTGAAACACTTGAGCTGAGATTCAAGACTAGTGCATGTTACAAACTGCAGTAATTTTACTGCACACATATTTTCTTTTTATTATTAGTTACATTTTGTTAACTCTGTATCCCAGCTGTATCCTGCTCCCTCCTTCCCTCCCAATCCCACCTTCCTTCCCTCAACTCCTCCCTGCCCCTCTTCAAGTCCACTGATTGGGGAGGACCTTCTCCCCTTTCATCTGACCCTGTTTTATCAGGTATCTTCAGGACTGGCTGCAAAGTCCTCCTCTGTGGCCTAGCAGGACTGCTCCTCCCTTGGGGGGTGGGGAGGTCAAAGAGCCAGCCATTGAGTTCCTGTCAGAAACAGTCCTTGTTCCCCTTACTATGGGAAACCAATTGGTTACTGAGCTACCACGGGCTACATCTGAGCAGAGGTTCTAGGTTATATCCATACATGGTCCTTGGTTGAATGTCAGTCTCAGAAAAGACCCTGTGCCCAGATATATTTGGTCCTTGTGGAGCTCCTATTCTTTCCACGTCATATTAACTCCCCTTCTTTCATATGATTCTCTGTACTCTGCCGAAGGTTTGGTTATGAGTCTTGGTATCTGCTTTGATACACTGCTAGGTAGAGTCTTTCAGATTCCATTTGTCTAAGTGAGGATTGATCATCTTACCCTGTATCCGCTTTCTTGATTATCTTCTTTAGGTGTACAGATTTCATTATGTTTATCATATCTTGTAAAACACATATTTTCTAATACTAAAAAAATGGTGTACTTATAGAAATCAAAGACTTTAACATACTGCTTCTATCATACCTCAGCATTAAAGTATCAAACTATGTATCCTGGGACTTTATTGTTACATTGTGTTTGAGTTGCCAACTTGAGCACCACTAAACAAACAAACAAATAGACAAATTTTGGCTTGGGATTAGAACAGAATTTCCAACACTTTCTGAAATGGCCCTAAAAGTACTTGTCATTTTGCACTATGTATCTATGTGAAGCAGCATTTCCAGAACTGACAATTACAACTCTTAGAAAATATCTAAGACATTCGACACATCAAGTAACAACCAAGTTTAACTCTTCATGCAAAAACAAACAAGAACAGCAACCTTAAATTTGTTTTTATTTTAGTAAATGGAAAGGTTTTATGTATAACCAAAGAGTTTTTTTTTTTTAATAAATTTCTTTAAACTTTATTATCAGTAAATGCTTGAGTTATATAGCTATATATGCCCAGGACATTTCTCAAGCAAAATGGTTTAAAAAGCTGTAGCTGTAGCTCAATCTGGGCCAGAAGGGTAGGGTGCATAGACTGATGAATCAACCAAGGACAATGCATGAAGAAGACCTAGACCCTATGCTCAGATGTAGCCCCTGGGCAGCTCAATCTCCCCATATGGGTTCCCCACTAAGGGGAGCAGGGGCAGTCAGTGGTATGAACTTAGCTGTTCTTTGATCACCTCCCCCTGGCGGGGTGGCCTTACTAGTCCACAGGAAAGATGATCCAGACAGTCCTGATGAAACTTGATAAGCTAGGGGCAGATAGTAGGGGAAAAGGACATCCCCTATCACTGGACTAGAGGAGGGACACACACACACACACACACGTATAAAGAAAAAAAAAAAAAAAAAAAAAAAGCTCTGCTTCAGAACACAACCTTGGAATCTTAAGTTCCATTCAGAAAGAAAAACCTAAAAATCACTGCCCATAGCTGGCAGTCAGAATTTAATGTGCATCCTGGGCCAGCCCAGACAACTGCTTATTGATTGGTTTCATTTGTTTGAAACTCGGTCTCTACATAGTCCAGCTGTCCTGAAACTCACTTTGTAGGCCAGGCTGGCCTCACACCAACAGAGAACTGCCTGCCTCAGCCTCCTGAGTGCTGGGATGTGTGTATGCCACCATGCCCAATGAGCAATTATTCACTACAGTGTAAATTTGAGGAAAGCATTTTGTTGGGAGCCATGATTCCAGCGGCCTGCTTTGATATTTAAATCTTGGCCGAGAGATGGCTTTTAGCAGGCCTTTACTAATGGCAGAGAAGAACTTGCAAGTCCATCTCCTTTTGTTTGTGACAGCAGGTGGATAGGTTGTGAGGGTCACACCTCTTCCTCAGGCTCCTTGTCAAAATTAACCCATTGTTCTGAGATGTTTTACTGGCTAAAAGTAAATCCTCACAAAAAAAGAGGTCAGAGGGCTGGAGGCAGAGACTTGAGACTTGCTGCTGTCGAGTCTGGACCTTTAAAAAGTTTCCTGTGTGCTGTGTGTTTATTTTATTAATTTTAATCCTCACTTCCGACTCAAGAACCGTTCGACTCTGCTGGCTGGCTCCAGCAGAATTTAAAACCCACGAGGCTGTTTTCTTTCTCAATTTTGTAAAACTAATAGAACATTTACTCTATAAATCCACAGGGCTAACATCAGACTCCAATTCAGATTCTCACAAGAATACTATGTATATTGAAGGAGTACCATCAAGTTTAGCAAATAAAAATAAGTGTGAGCATACTTAGAATAAAAAGTTATTTGGTTACTTGAAATACAAACTCCATTTGGGTGTTAAACATTACATGAAATACAACTTCTTAAATTATTCAACTCTTCACAGAAATCAATTCTTTTGTTGTATTTATGTAGTGTTTATTAGAAACATGTGTCATACATACTGTCCACCTGTGGAATAAAAGGATATAAACAAATTAATTTTTGACACAGGGTTTCATGTACCCCAGGCTATCCTAGAGCTGTGTGTGTAGAGAAGGATGATTTTGGACTGATGAGCCTCCCACTTTTATCTCTGAAGTGCTGGAATTCCATAGTGAGCCACCATGCCCAGCAAACAGCTGTGAAGCTGGTGTGTGAGCAGTAGTCTGTATGACCCTTAACTGTCTGTGAGACTTAACGACAGTCTTCAACTTGCCATTTAATATACTGAGACTTTTATAATAGTGATCACACCTTTTTTTTGTGTGTGTGGGGGGGGGGGGGGGGGGGGGTGGCAATAGCATCTCATGTAGCACAGGCTGGCCTGAAGTTTTTGTCCATGGATAACCTTGAAATTCTGATCCTCCTGCTTCTACCTTTCTAAATTTTTATTACAATTTATTCACTTTGTATCCCCACTGTATTCCCCTCTTGTCTCCACCATGTCCCACCCTTTTCTGCCCCTATGCCCTTTTCCTACACCAACAGGGGAGGAACCGTTTGTCGATCTTGTTTATTTTCTCAAAGAACCAGCTCTTGGTTTCACTGATTCTTTGTTTTGTTTCTAGTATATTAATTTCAGCCCTGCTTTTATTTTCAGCTGTCTACTCCTCTTGGGTGTCTGTTTTCCCACACCCCAGGGCTTTTGGGTGACCTGTTAAGTTGCTTGTATGAGATGTTTCCAATTTCTTTATGAAGGTACTTGCTATGAACTTTTCTCTTAGCACTACTTTGTGTCCCATTAGTTTGTTGTGCCTTCATTTTCATTAAATTCTAGGAAGTCTTTATTTCTTCCCCGACCCAGCTGGCATTAAGTAGAATTGTTTAGTATCCATGTGCATATGGGCTTTTTGCTATTCCTGTTGGTGTTGAGGTCCAGCTTTAGTCCATGGTGGTCTGAAAGGATACAGGGATTATTTCAATCTTCTTGCATATGTTGAGGGAGGTTTGCTTTGTAACCAACTATATGGTCTATTTTGGAGAAGGTTCCACAAGGTGCTAAGAAGGTAAATTCTTTTGTTTGGGTGAAAGGTTCTGTAAACATCTGTTAGTGTCATTGTTTCTTTAATTTGTTTTGTTGAGCTATCCTTTGTTGAGAGTCGGGTGTGAAGTCTCCCACTATGAATGTGTGGGGATCTACATGTAGTTTAAGTTTTATTAATGTTTCTTTTACAAATGTGGGTGCTCTAGTATTTGGAGCATACATGTACAAAATTGTGATGCCTTCTTGGTGGAATTTTCCTTTGATGAGAATGAAGTACCCCCCCCATCTCTTTTTATTGAAGAGTTGAGTCCACTGATGTTGAGAGAGATTAATGACCAGTGGCTGTTAGATCCTTTCATTTTGATGTTGGTTACAGTAGTGTGTTCCTATGCTTGGCTACTTCTAGTTTTGCTGTAGTGAGGTTATTTATTTCCTGTGTTTTCCTGAATGTAGTTAGCTTTCTTGGGTTGTATTTTTCCTTCTATTATCTTCTTTAAGATTGGATTTATGGGTAGGTATTGTTTAAATTTTTTGTTGTTGTTGAATATCTTGTTTTCTCCATCTATGACGACTGATTATTAAGTGCTGGGAGGATTTCTTTTCTGTTCTACTCTACTAGACCTCTTATAGAGGGTTATAGGCCTCTCCTTTAAATTGGGAAAATTTTCTTCTATGATTTTATTAAAATATTTCCTGGGCCTTGGAGACGGGAATCTTCTTTTTCCTCTATTCCTATTATTCTTAGGTTTTGTCTTTTCATGTTGTCTTGGATTTCTCAGTTTGTATCAGGAATTTTTTAGATTTAACATTATCTTTGACAGATACATCAATTCCTTCCATTATTATCTTCCACACCTGAGCTTTCTTCCATCTTTTATAGTCTGTTGGTTATGCTTACCTCTGTAGTTCCTACTTTTTTTCCCCAAGATCTTCCTCTCCAAGATTTCCTCCATTTGTGTTTTCAATTTTTCCAATTCTACCTTCAGATCCTGAACTGTTTTTTTTTTTTTATTTCCTTCACCTGTCTGACTGTATTTTCCTGTTTTTCTCCAATTCCTTCACTTGTTTGTTTGAATATTCCTCCTTCTTTTATTTCTTTCAGTGATTTAATTATTTCCTCTCTAAAGGCCACTCGCTGTTTGGCTGCATCTTCCTGTATTTCTTTATGGGTGGCCATAATCTGTTTGACTTTATCTTCTTCTATTTACAGATTTTGTTTCCTCCATTAGCCTCTTCATAAGCATAGATGTAAAGTCATCACGAATTTCACTTACATTAGGGTGTCCAGGGCTACTTGCATCTGGATAAGTGGGTTCTGGAGATGCGATATTGATTTGGCTTTTGTTGGTTGTGCTTTTACGTTGGCCTCTACCCATCTGGTTGTCTCAGGTGTTAGCTGTTAGTTTCTGGTGCCTACTGGAATCCTGGGGTGGGGAGAATCCCCTGGCAGGAAGTTAGTTGTTCCTGGAGGAGGCTTCCTCACCCTTTTGGATATGGTCACAGAATGTCTGGTGCTTCTCAGGGAATTGCCACAGCTCACCTCAGGTGTATGGACCTGTAGATAACTGGGCATTGGTAGTCAGGGGGCTCTCCTCTCACCAGAAGTCCTGGAGACAGCTGCCTTGCCACTGGGTTTCTTGCTCTTAAATTATTGAGCTGCTGCTGCTGCTGCTGCTCTTAACCTATGTTTGCTGGGCACAGCCCACTTGAAGAACCAGGAAGCATCATGGTTTGGTCAAATTAACTAGAGACAGGTTGCACCTTGAAGCAGTGTCTCGGGGCTGATCCTATGGATCCCAGGCTTCTGTAGATCTGAGGTTAGAGCTCTGTGCCCCAGTACCCACGTGTTAATCAGTGCCAGGTGAGCGCAGCACTCAAGTGTGTGGTAGGAGGCTAGAGCCCAGAGCCTGTAAGAACCCAGAAACTTTTCCGGGGATTAGCTGGGTGTTCTGAGGTTGGACCTGAAGTTTCTCTCTCCGTGGGGTTTCCTCCCAACAGGGAAACCCAGTCTGTGCTGTTTTGGGGTCTACAGTTCAGTCTGGGATGGTGAGTAGAGCACTCAGGTACAGATGGGTGGTTCTATGCTGGCAACTGGGTGCCAGCAGGAATCCAGAACTTTTCCAGGGAACTTTTTGTGGTGGTGATGGGGGTTCGGCCGGGTGCCCTGAGGTCGAAACCTGATGTTTCCTTCACTGTGGGATTTCCTCCCAACAGGGAAACCCAGTCTCTGCTGCTTTGGGGCCCACAGTTCTGTCTGGAATGGTAAGTTGGGAGCACAGGTAGGTCTCTGGGCTGGCAGCTGAGTGCCAGGGCACTCGACCCTTTCCAGGGATTGTCTAGGTGACCTGAGGTCGGTCATCCCTGATTGCTTCCTTCCCTGTGGGGTTTTCTCTCAACTAGAAAACCCAGTCTCTGGAGTTGTGGGGCCCATTGCAGTTCAGTCTGCAATGGTGATCAGAGCACACTGGCGTGTGATTCTGGGCTGGCAACTGAGCACCTGCGGGGACCCAGGAACTCTTCTGGGTTTAGCTGGGAATGGACCCGATTGCTTTCCACACTGTGGGGTTTACCTGGGAAACACAATCACTGGTGTTTTAGGGCCCAGAGTTCAGTCTGGGCCAACAGAGTTCTCTTGGTTGCTGTGCAGTCACTGCTGTCCTGCTCTACAGATACAGTGTCCTCTCAGCCATCTTGGATAGCCCCAGAAATTTAAATTACTTCAAATGGACATGAGTAAGAACCTCTCGGGCTGGGAATATTCCTAAGTGTAGCATATCTGTGACCTTGCACAAGGCCCTCAGTTCAATACCTAGCAATAGGAGAGAGGAGGAGGGAGACAATAACAAAAGAACAGTATCTGAATTTCAGCATTCAAAGGCCAATGCAGGAGGATGAGGATGACTTAAAAACCAAAACAACTAAAAAATGCTTAACAGAAAATACACAAAGCCAAACTCACCATTTCTTCACCTGCCTCAGTTTTGTGACTCACTGCTCAAAATTCTATTATTAAACAAATTTAACTCTATGTGGACAGGACTAGTAACTAAAAATGGTCAACCCCTTTTTTCACTCTGTTTCATCCCACAGAGTGCTGTGTAATGCAGCTGCCCATAATTAACCACCTTTGTTCCTGACAAACCATAGGATTATTTAAAGGGCAAAAGAATTTTTTTAAGTAAATGCAAACACTACTTCTAAGCTTTATTCTCCCCACTCCAACCCTCTGCCTCTATTCTTTATGAATGAAGGTCATCATCCTAATTCAAGGAATAGAGAAGCCATGTTGGTTAATAACAGATTATATTGTAAAATGCCCACCTATACAGTTCCTTTTTCATTAACTCCTTTATGATATGCTTTTATTTACGATAAACTACTTCATAGTTTTACCTGAGTATTTCAGGATGCATTTCACCCATATTATTTTATTTTCAGTTACACAAGTCACATGCTTTATTTACACTGTATTTTTTTCTCTTTTTTTTGGGGGGTGGTGGTCTCACTCTAACCCATGATGACCTGAAAATCACTCTGTAGCCCATGCTTGCCTCAAACTCATAGCAATCTTCTTACCTTAGTGTCTTGGATGCTGGGATTACAGGTATAGGATTACATATCCTATAGTTTTTATTTTTAATTTTATATTCTTTTCTAAGTTATACTACCACTTACTTCTTTGGAATGACATTTAAAATACTATAAAACTTATTCCATTGTGTATTCTTATTTTTTAAATATATAAGAATCTAAATTATATATTCAAACTACAATTGAAATATATTCATCATTTCCTCTTAATAAAATAATCTAAAGCCGGGTGGTGGTGGTGCATGCTTTTAATCTCAGTACTTGGGAGGCAGAGGCAAGCAGATCTCTGAGTTCAAGGCCAGCCTGATCTACAGAGAAGGTTCCAGGGCAGCCAAGGCTACACACAGAAACCCTGTACTCAAAAGAACCAATAAATAAATAAAATAACCTAAAATAAGATTGACTAATAAATTAAAACAAAATGCAGATTCATCCTTATAGTACTTTGTTATAAATTGTGTGAGGGAGTATTTGTGTATCAAAACTTAAGAGGCTAGTTAGAACTGGCTCAGTGGGGTACATACTGTTCTTGCAGAGGTTTCTTTTCCAAAATCCATACTGGGTGACTCACAAATCCACTCTGGCCTCCTTAGGTTCCTGCACTCATATGCACGTGCCCCAACACAAATACATACATGATTTTAAAAACACTAAAGTATAAAGTGTTGGCTCTGCATGCATGAGGACATGAGCTTAGCTTCCCAGCACCCACAGAAAATGCAGCTGTGTCATTTGTTCTTAACCCCAGAGCCTGCACGCCAGAAACAGGTAGATTCCAGGAGTTCACTGGGCTGTCAGTCTAAATAAAACAGAAAGCTATGGTACAGTCAAAGACCCTATGACAAAAGATAAGGTGAAGAGCAACAGAAAAAGAAACACACCCATCCTTAACCACCATCCTTGTAGGCCAGGAAAGTATCATATGCACACGATAACTGAATAGGCTGGAGAACAGATCCACGTTAAATAGAAACCTTTTTGTAAAACTATTAATCTATGTTAACAGACACATCAACAAGCACGTGAGCTAAGTGGATTGCTACATCCATTGCACTAAAATAACAGCAGGCAGCCACATCTAACACTCAGAAATGACTGTTCCTGGATCAGTGAGATGGCTCAGTCAGTAAGGCACCTGCCACTACGCCTAGCAACCCAAGACTGATCCCCTGGACACAACGGGTAGAAGAAGAGAACCAATTCCCACCAGTGTCCTCTACCCATGAATGCATTCATGTAACCACACATACACACACACTTATAGGCACACACACATTTAAAATTTTAAATGTAATTTTAAAATTAGGGGGAAAATCCTTGTTTTTACCCATCCACTTTAACTTAATGGTATGTGTCTTAAAAGGAGACAAGGTCTGGGATGTAGACTCACGGCAGAGTGCTTGCCTAGTGCACACAGAGCTCTGGGTTTCATCCCTAACACTCTGGGATAGAGGCAATGAGCCGATCATAATTTTATAATTTTGTCTACCAGTATTTGTTTTGCAGACGGTACCTTTTTCATGTTGCAATTTTTCAGCTTGCTTACCTTTGTTGAAAGTACTTTAAATGTGCTCTGCTCTGGTATTATGGGGTGAAGCAACCTCAGTTTCAAACTGTAATCTTCTCCAGAAGGAAGTTTCACCACAGCAGACAACTAAGGAAAACAAGTTGGTTGTACTTTGTAAATATCTAGAAGACTAAGCATTTAATATAAATACAAATTTAGGCAATGTTACAAATTAAGGGTTCTACATAGAAATCATATGTATGGGGGGGTTGTCACATGACAGGTTTCAGGAGTCTGCTCTCTCTCCCTCTCCCCCGTATGAAGCCCTGGGACTGAACTCAGATGGTCTGCCTCACCAGGCTCTACAATGTCAAGTGTAGGCACTTCAAAAGAATATTTTTTTCTTCACATTTTATCTTTCATTTGAATCCTCATATACAGAACCAAATGGCAGGAAATAATGTTGCACAGTATTAACTACTGATCTAATTACATATACTTAACATTCAAATCAAGAAAGTATAACACACAAGAACAAAGTTTACATAGCATATAGCTTTTTAACAGAGCATGTACATACAAGCCAGGAATGCTGGCCTAAGTAAGAGAGTGCACAGTGACATGTACTCCAGAGGCAGAATTACAACAGGTGCTAGACCAGCCCTAGCTACAGAGCAAGACCCTATCTCAAATCAAGTACAAGCAAGCACATCTAAAGGCAGCCTACGGCATACATGTTCTTAGCCCAAATTTTAAAACATTTCAAATGAAAAGCAATGCTTCTAATTCATTTAGTATTTTCCATATTATCTCAAGAAGAAAACGAATTTATCTACTAGCCTGGCATAAGTTGTTCTGCAATATACTAAACTTACAAACAGTATTAAACATCTATATAATGTAAGGTTCAAAGACTAGTTACCTCTTTTTCTGAAAATTCCACATTTACATCATTCTTCTGAACATTCTTGATCATAAGCGTAATGATTACTTGAGATTCTGTTTGATACCAGTCATACCTATTTAAAGAAATATCTTAATATAATTTTTTTATTCTCTTAAAGTTGCTTGACAAATTAATAGTCTGATAAGCAGCAAGAGCATCACCTTGAGGAAGAAAATGACAAAGCAACTGTAAATAACTAGTATCACCAGTACTGATAGAGCACTCTAGGTAGCTGACATCAAACCTTTCCAGCAGGTGCAGCAAATCCCCACTTTCCTAAAACTGCTGTGCTTAAGCCAAGCAGAAGATGAAGATTTAATGGCTACCAGTTATAGGTACCCCAACACTATCTTTACACCTAATGCTAAGATAAACACCGTTACCTTTTAACTCTTAAAATCAGATTTTTGAGAATGCTAGCTAAGATGAAGCTTCTGAATCAATCAGCAGCATTGATACAGCTGACACTGGTCAACCTGTATCAACACTCTTAAGCTCTGCTCACTGAAAATGGGAGCAAATACAAGGAGGACAAAGACAAATGAGTACAAATTACATAGCTCTCCCACAGTGCCAACACATTATATATCGTTCCCTTTAATTCAAGTTATGAGGGAAGACAGCGTGTCTAAAGAGATGTATTCTACATGTCCTCTCACAATGAAAAAAATGTGGCCACTCACCTCCAGACTGGACTAGACTATAATCTCACAGCAGGCAAAGCTGATTATCCTGCACTATTATATTTCTAAGAAGAGAAAGTGCCTGCTTCACAATATACTTAATGAACTGTTCTGAACTGCCTCTCACCTTCTTAGATTAAAATAAAAGCATCTTGATTAGAGAAATGCAATTCCAGAGTCTCAGCAAACAGCTTCACAACTCAGCAATAGTCCAAAATTCTATATCAAACCATCTTGTGTTTCCGTTATAGTCTTAAGAATACAAGTTGTTTACATGGCTAGTGAATAATTTGTGTGTCTGCTGTGTGCATGTATGCATGTGAACAAGTGTATGTATGTTATGCATATTGATCAGTGAATGGGGTGTCTTGTTTCCTACCTCATTTTTTGAAACAGGAGTTTCTTACTGAACTTGGAGTTTACCAGACGTCTAATCAAGCTGGCTGGCCAGGAAGCTCCAGGGATCCATCTCTCTCTATCTACTCAGTACAAGGATTGCAGATGTGTGCTACCATGACCAGTCTGTTTGTCTGTTTTTATGTGGGTGACAGGAATCCAAACTCAGATCCTCAAGTTTGCAAGGCAAGCACTTTATTGACTAAGCTACAGTCAAAACCTTGTTTTTCATTCATTACTGTAACTACAATACTAAGCGAACTCACAGACAACATTCCTAAGAAAAACTGATCCAAATTTAAGACGCAGGAAAAGGGCAGAGGATAGAGCTCATCTACATGACATTTGCATGGGATGCATGAGGCCTTTGCTGGTTCAGTCCTCAGCACCTCTCTGTCATTCATGTGCTCGCACACACGCACACAAGCACACACACACACACACACCAGTAGCATGGCAAATTTCAATTCTGTGTAGCCTACTATTTCTTTACATATATGAGTATCAACTTTACAGGCAACATAATACAGAACCAAGCTAAGCAAGTTTAGAGATAACAGTTATTTGAATTCATTTAAATGTTAATACTAATTAGTAGACAGCGTTAAAGTTAAAATTTTCCAAGGACCGTAACACAATTTTTAAATTAGAAAATATTTAAAATCTCAGTTAAGGGGCAGCCTTCTGTGAAACCAGAATTTTCTCCTCTTTAAGCACATTTACCACACACTGCTTTATAAGAAACACTTACTTGATTTTTGACTGAGTCCTCTGAGATGCAGACTGGTTTTGGCAAGTTGAAAGAGAAAAATTTTACATGTTAGTTTAGTTAAAAACTCATGTATTATTAACTAAGGCCTACAGTTCTTTAATATGGAAAAAGCACAAAGTTATAACCTCAACACTTGGCAGGCTGCTTGGGAGGAGGAGTGGGGTTACAAGCCAGCCTCACGTACACAGTGAGCCTGCAACAACAAACAAAACTTTCCTCAAGTATGACAGGAAAAACTGACTTATGTAGGAGAGCCAGTATTAAGACGCAGAACTTAAAAACTGATCAGGTTAACATTCTGAGGAACATTTTTGGCAGTACACACCTATAATCCTAGCACTTGGGAGGTAGAGTCAGGAGGAACAGGAGTTAAAGTTCATCCTCAGCGACAAGGCAAGTTCAAGACCAGCCCAGGTTACATGAGACTATCTCAAGAAAGAAAAATCATTTTAAAAGATCATTTAAAAAGATGGATTTTAATATATATATAATATATATATAAAATCTATCTATCTATATATATAAAGGATAAATCAGGATATATATAATATATATTATATATATATATAATCTATCTATCTATATATATATAAAGGATAAATCTATATATATATATAAAGGATAGATATCTATCAGGATAAATCACAACTATCAAACACTGCTCTAGAAACTGTAAATGATCATTTCAAGGGTTAGCTTCAGAAGAACATTTTACTGTTTAAGGTACCTCTGCAATATAGCCTCACCATAAGGTAAAAATGATTCTTATTTCTTGCAATTCTCTCTCACAGCCTAGGCTGGCTAAATTCCTGATCCTCCTGCCTCTGCCTCCTAAGTACTGGAATTATAAGGATGAGACACCATTCCCAACCAGCAAAATGAGTCTTACCTAAATCACACCCTGAAACTATATATTCATTAATCAAGGCTATATAAAGGTAAAGAAGACGCCCTGAGTCATGGGTTGCCCCTAACTTGTCCTTAAATGAAAATGGAAGCGACCGAAGAAGTAAGCAATACCATTTCTTTTTTAATTTAAATTTTTTATATTAGTTTATTCATTTTGTATCCCAGCTATACCCCCTCCCTCATTCCCTCCCACCCTCATCTCCTCCCAAGCTCCTCTCCAAGTCCACTGATAGGGGAGGAATCCCTCCCCTTCTATCTGACCCTAGCTTATCAGTTCTCATCAAAACTGGTGATCAAAGAGCAGGCCAGTCAGATTATGTCAGAGGCAGTCCCTCTTCCCATTACTATGTAACCCTCTTGGATACTGAGCTGCCATGGTCTATATCTGTGCAGGGGTTCCAGGCCATCTCCATGAGTGGTCCTTGGTTAGAGTATCAGTCTCAGGAAAGACCCCCAGGCCCAGATTTTTTGGTTCTGTAAGCAATACTATTCTTGAGTTGTGAAGCCAACTTGGAATTACTCTTCAGTGTTAGTTCACAAGAAACAAGTGCAGACAATGACTAGAACAATTACAATTTAAGCTGGAACCAGGACAAAACTAGACTGTCAGGGCTAAAAGATGGCTCAGCAGTTAAGAGAACTGGCTACTCTCCAGAAGACCCGGGTTCAGTTTACAGCGCCAACACACAGCTCACAACCATCTTTAATTCCAGTTCCAGGATATCCATCTGGCCTCTGAGGGTACCAGACACTCATGTAGTGTACATACTTGTACATTTAGGAAAAACACTCAGGCACATAAAAAAAATCTTAAAATATAGACTACCAGCCAGACAATGGTACATGTCTGTCATTCCAGCACTCAGAGAAGCAGAGGCAAGCAGATATCTGTGAGTTTGAGGTCAGCCTGGACTACAAAGCTAGTCCAGTACAGCCAAGGCTGCACAGAGAAATCCTGTCTCAAAAACCCTATCATATATATATGATAGATTGATAGATAGGCAGACAGACAGACCGATCTTCTGACCTACCGACCAAGCCACAACATGACAGAATGCACTAAAGCTATATATCCTTTATTACTGGACAAATAGGGTTTTAGTATCCAAATGTCTGTTGTTTGCAGCCTTTTACAGTTTATATATAAAGTATCTCCAGATCCCAAAGGTTATGTATCCCAAAAGAGGTAGGGCCTGTCTGGAAGAAAGATGTCACTGGGGATAAATGCCTTTGAAAGTTGTACTGGGTGCCCAGTCTGCTCCCCATCTTCCGTTTTCTGATCTCTTTAAGAAAATGAGCCAGAACAAACCTTTCTTCAATTAAATTGCTTTCCTTAGTTCACAGCCCTTACAAAGGCCTGGCCCATTCACAAACCTAGACTCGACCTCAAATATTCCAAAGTCTGAACAGAAAACTGTATTAGCAGGTAAGTTACAAAGTCAACCTGTAAAGACCTCTCCAATAAATTCATTTACACCCAGTCACCTAGGAATAAAGGGCAAGTATGGATGTGGAGATGGTTGAACAGGCCTTCAATTCTGGAAGCTATTTAAATTTTCCCTATATATATGCAATGCCAAATGCTCCCTAGAAATCTGTCTGAAGAAGATCAGCTCTGTTAGCTGCAGTTTTTGTTGTTGATGATCATTTGTTTAGTTGTCGTTGAGGTTCTTGTTTGTTTGGGTTTGGTTTTGGTTTTTCAAGACAAGGTTTTTCTGTGTAGCCTTGGCTATCAGGTATCTGCCTGCCTCTGCCTCCCAAGTGCTGCTAGAATTAAAGATGTGGGACACCACTGTCCTCCTGGAAATCTTTAACAGATGAATGAAGAGTGGCTGGAGAGATGGCTCAGCGGTTAAGAGCACTGTCTATTCTTCCAGACAACCTGATTTCAATTCCCAGCAACCCACATGGTGGCTCACAACCATCTATACAGGGATCTGATGTCCTCTTCTGGCCTGCAGGTGTACATGAAGACAGAGCACTCACACATGTAAAATAAATAAATAAATAAATAAATCTAAAACTGAATGAGCATCTCACAAAAATAACAGACTAAACACACACTTCCCAACTCATTGTGATTTTTTTTTCTTGACTATGTATGTGACAACTACTGCTAAAACAGTAGCTCTATAATATAAAAGTCTAAACTGATGAAAAATTAAGTTGACCCTGAGGTTAGAGAGATGGCTCAGCAGTTAAATACACTGGCTGCTCTTCCAAAGGACCCAGCACCCACATGGCAGCTCACAACCATATGCCAACTCCAGATCCAAAGATCTGATGCCCTCTTCTGACTCCCACAGGTACCACACACATATATGGTACACATGTATACACACAGCAAAACAGTCATACCCATAAAAGAAATTTTCAAAATTCATCAAATATTTTAAGTTACTTTTCCTTACAATTTCACCATAGTTTTTTAAAAAGATTTATTCATATTCTATTTCTGTTACGTGTGCCTGCATAACTGTTCACCTCCTGAGAACAGATGTCAAATATCCTGGAACTACTAGATTTACAGGTGGTTGTGAGCCACCTGATGAAGATACTGGGAACTGAACCTGAGTCCTCTAGAAGAGCAGCAAGTGCTTTTAACTACTAAGCCAGCTCTGCAGCTTTGGCACTGTAATTTGTAACAATGTTTTGGACATGAAAATCCTTAACTATTAACAAACATTAAGAATTAACCAAACAGAAGCAATTTACTTTCAGCCTACTGTAAAAAAGCTCTACATGATGGCACCTATTTAACTTAATAGGTGTAGATACTGGTAAAAAAAAAAAAAAAAAAAAAAAAAAAAAAAAAGATAGGAAATAATCATTTTGATGATACTAAATACAGTCAGCTTAAATTAAACACTAATAAATCTGTAGCTTTTACTTCAACAAAATGATTTCAGATAACTAATATTTAAATGAAATTGTTTAATATTTATAAGAGCTCATTCCCAAGCACTTGCTTAAATATATTTGATTCATTAAGTTTAACGTAACTAAATAAACCGTAAGGGATGAGAGGACTTACCGCTTCAGATTCAGATCCTATAAAACACAGAATAGAAAGCATTTTCAGATAACAGAATGTGTACAGGCAAAGCTACAGACACGATTTCTATAGCAAACACATCAATCAAGAAAGCTAATTCTTTATATATTTAAAATGAAGAGAACTGTTTCCATTTTGGATTCAGGGGTTACTCTTTTAGATTCCTTGATCATCTTTTAACTGGTAATAACATAATATCTTGGCAAAGCTATCAATTTTTCTGACTAACACAAGCCTGAAAACAAGGGCCAATCGGGAACAGTCTATTCCCGGGGCTAGAGTGTAACTTAGTGGCAGAACAACCATTTGCGCAGCATGTACAAGGCCACAGGTTTGATCTTCAGAACCAATAAAGATTAAAGATAAAATTTCTGTTTAAACCAAAAATCTTGAACTGTTTATTTTAAAACAAAAGACTATGCAAGCCTACCTAACAAACATACTTACCATTCTGAATCTCTTGGCACCTCTTAATCCAGATGGCAAAATTTGCATCTGCACCTAGAACAACAACAAAACTTACTATATAATCCCTAATGTGCCCAATGTAGCATATTAATTCAACAATGAGAACGAATCAACAAACCATTTACCTCTGAAGACCTAGCACAATAGCTAAGTAGTAAGTATGCCTAGTAAAAGGTGTTACTGGCCACCTATGCCCAAAGTAGTGCAGCACTGTGTATTCCGCAGTCAATATAATAGATATTACCTACCCAAACAGAGATTACAGCAACCACAGTGGTAAGTACGTATGCTCTAATGTAATAATGGATTGCCACTGATCCGTTGATCCTAGAAAACTCTACAACTGCAGCTACCAACTGTCTACAATTTCCTGAGATTTTTGTCTATTTTCATACCTTATGAAAATGTTATATCTCCAAGTTACATGGTATTGAGAAAATGAACATAGTGAGCTGCATATTTAGAGAACAATGAGAACGAATCAACAAATCATTTACCTCTGAAGACCTAGCACAATAGCTAAGTAGTTAGTATGCCTAGTAAAAGGTGTTAACTATTAAATGATCAAAAGCTTACTAAATAATCTGAAAATACAACTTTGTAAATTGTCTGATTTATAAAATTTATCTATTCACGCCTTATAAAATGTTAGGTGTGCATGCACTGTATTCTCCTAGGGAACCATTGTATTAAAACACTAGTCTTAAATAACCTATTATTCACACATCCAGTAAAAGCCTTTTACCATACAAGAGGAAGAAGGGACAAGGCAAGTGCAGCATACAGAATGCCTCCCATCACAGAATTAGAGAACAAGATTCTTTACATTTACAAAGAACGATATTCTGACTTCTTAAATGAACAGCTAAAGAATTCATGTGCCTAAACTGGGATATACAATTTAATTAAAGACTACTGCTACCTTGAGATCTACCCTTCCTAAGTCATTGCTTCTATTTCCGTGTTGGGGACAACCCCTTAGTTCTGAGAAAACAAGTAGCAAAAGAGCAGTGATAAAGCACTACAGGGTAAAACTTGAAAACATGCAGCACTTTAGGGGCAGAGTGTGTCAGCTTCATTAACACAGATACTCCTCTGTGGGAACACTCATGTGCACTAGAGGACGCAACACACAAACTCATCAGGAGCCCCTTTCTTAGGTCATGACTAATCAAAAACCTCTTCAGACACTGGCAAAAGTCTTCCTCACTCACCCACCCCCGGAGCAATGCTGTTTCCAGTTAAAAACCACTGCTGTGGTAACTTCTACCGTAGGAAAAAGATAAACTAACACAATTTGGAAGTTTCTTATAATTTCATACATGATTAATCTACCTCTTAGCAGTTATCTAGCTCTCATAATTTCTCTATGTAAGTAGATCCTGGCATTATGAAAATGTTCATACACACTTAAAACCACAGCAACCTGGAAAAAGCATAATACTCTCAAGAAAATTTTTTAAGATATAAGCTGAGTATAGTGGTGCCTGCCAGCATTCCTAGCAGGCCAGAGGCAATGGCAGGAAAGTCATAAGATCAAGGTCATCCTCAGCTCCATAATGAGCTCAAACACTTGACTCTGTCTTAAAATAAAGTTTCCATTTTCTTCTGTATCTTACAAGATTTTCAAGCGTAATAATTTACTTCATAAAAAGACACTGCGGCAAAATCTTTTAGCAATCTGAGTAACTTAAAATGAACAAACATTTAAATTCTTTTTATTTTATTATTTACGTATGATGCAAGTATCTGCCTGTAGTATATCTGTACACCTTGTTTTTATCTGGTGCCCTCACAGGCCAGGGTACAGGATCTCCTGGAACTGGGGCTACACACAATTGTGAGCTACCATGTCAATGCTGAGAATCAAACCTGGGTCCTCTGGAAGAACAGCCAGAGCTCTTGACCTCTGAGCCATCTCTCCAGCCCTATTAACTTACTTTAAAACAAGAAAGCAATTTAAATTTTCACTCTTTCAGTAACAGAAACACAGCCAGATTCTGGAGGTATGACTCAGCTTGGAAAGTGTTTGCCCTACAATCAGAAGGACCTCCATGTGACCCCCCAAGACCCATGTAAAAAGCCAGGTGTCATTGTATGAGCTAGGAATCCCAGCACTGGGGAACACGCAGAGACACGGAGATCCCGGCAGCTGGCTGGCAAGGCAGCTTAGCCTAATATAGCAAGCCCAGGTCACATCTCAAAAATCAAAGACAGTTCCTAAGCAACGTCACCTAAGGTTAACGTCTGTTGCTACATGCACTCAAGAAATATTCATGTACAAGAACACATGGGGGTGGGAAATCCACAGCTAGATTAATTAGAAGAGAAAACATACTCATTGTTTACATGAATTTTTTGTCTTCTTTCCTTCCTTTCCCTTTCTTTGTTTTGTGTGTGTGTGTGTGTGTGTGTGTGTGGTATGCCAGAACATGTATGGGCATATTTAGAGGTCTGAGGTGATGTCAGCATTGTGGGGAATGTCAAGGAAAGCCTTTTAGAAGCCCATACGGCATGGCGAAATGTGAGTGAAGCATCTGCAACTCCTACGGCTCCCTGAAAGGTCCCAATCAACTGCACACAGTGATGATCTACTAGGGATTCCCAGCACACTAGTGAAGCCTCAAAATGGATCCGCTAGGGCAGTGACTATTCCCACCTTCTTTACAGAAGTCTCCTAAGGAGACCTTGCCCCCTCACCCCAGATTTCCCTCATTTCCTTATAGTTGCACCCACCTACTGATTGTTACTGGTGCTTGAGGCTAGCATGAGATGGCCTGATTAGCCTTTCAATCATTTAAAGGCTACACTAGACAATAAAGTTAGATCTGCACCTTTCAGTCTGGTCTCTGGAATCTGATTCCCGGAATTCTGCGGCTCCATCGCCGCTCACCGCCCCCTTCCCCTCAGTTCCTAATTCACACACAGCATCTTTCTCAACTGCTTTTCCACCTATTCTTTGAGGCAAGATCTTTCAATTAAACACAGAGCTCACTGACTTGGCTAGTCTAGATGGCCAATTTGCTCTAGAAACCCTCTGCCCCAACCACCCAAGGCTGGAATTACAGGCAAGCTACCAGCCCCACCTGACATTGAAAGGTCCTAGGGATCCAAACTCCAGTCCACTTGCTTGCACAATACGTGCTTTAACAGCTAACCCATTCCCCAGACACTAATTTTGGATTCTAATGGCAAAGCTTATCTGCAGTTTATTTAAATGCTAAAGTAAGGTTAAACTCTAAGTGAATTCAAATTCTAAAATCAATACAAAATGATGTTAAAAGAAAAGGGGTATTGGATTTCTGGGACACTGAGATTTCAACAAAATTTAACTATGCTATTTACAATCTAGAAGGTATTATTTATTATGAAAATGTAACTCTAATACTTACTATCTAATTTCTGTCCTTCAGCAAAAGTTTCTAAAGCAGAAGCATAGTCTTTTTCATGGTATTCACATATCCTGTGTGAGAACATTAAGGATAAGTTAATACACACACAAAATACCCTCCTTTCTAAATAAAATATTTTACTTTTATATGCTGAAAGAAAATTTATTTCAAGTATATATTTAACAAGCCAGAACTTTTTTTCTTATATACTGTAACTTTTAGTGTAATGGTCATTAAAACTCAGTTTTAATACTCAGTTCAGAGGAATCTGATTATAACTGTATAAATATATTGATATCTATTTCAAAACAATTATGCAAAAGAATCGGTTTCTCAGTTCAGGCAGTTTATTATCAGTGATAATAAATAGCGCTTAACAAATACAAAATAAACTTAAGTTTTTCTTTATTATTAAATGCAGATATCCAGCTTTGCTGACAGAGAGCATCCATCAGTTTCATCCACTTTGCAGCTATTTCAATCATCACTACTTTAAAATCACACACCTATATCAATACTTCAGTTAACATAGTAACTAAGTTAGTATCGCATGGTTACAACATGAATATAGCTCACAATAAATTACTCAGGAAATAACACCCACTAGCTATAGTCCAAATCCAACACAATACATACCCTTTCCTTAGGAGAGCTGTAGAATTATTTGGATTGAGTTCAAGAGACTTCTTTACATCAGCGATACCATCTATATATATATAAAAAGATTATCTAGTCAGGTATTTACAGATCCAGCACATACTACACACAAAATTTGAATCAAGGTCAGCATAAGGGTTCAGCTGTTAAATGTGACAACCTCAACTCGTTGCCCAGAACTCACCTGGCAGAATGAGAATGGACTCCCTCAAGTTCTCCTCTGCCCTCCATGTATGTTCTGTGGCACATAAAGGTGGCACACAGACACACATAAAATAAATAATGTAAAACACATGAGTTAGTACTCTACTTTTAACCTTTTAAATTGGTGAAAGGCCAAATGGTTTTAAATTAGGAGAAATCAATCCAAGAGAAAATTGAAGTATTATTATTATTATTTGGTTTTTTGAGATCGGGTTTCTCTGTGTAGCACTGGCTGTCCTGGGCTCCCTTTGTAGACCAGGCTGGCCTTGAACTATCAGACATCCGATGGCTTCTGCCTCCCCAAGTGCTGGGATTACAGATGTGTACCACCATGCCTGGCTTAAGTATTACTTTCATATTTTCCTTTTGGTCTAATATCTGGCTTCCTTTTTAAAAATAAAACAAAACCAAACCCCCAAAAAACGTACTTTTTAAATTGTGTGCGCCTGTCTGTCTGTCCACAGAGTGCAGGTCCCAGGGAAACCAGAGAAGGATGTCAGTCCCACTGGAGCTGGAGTTACCAGCAGCTGTGCACTCTAACACGGGTGCTGAAAACAGAACTCAGGTCCTCTGTCAAGAGCAATATTCATTCTTTCAACTGCTAAGGCCTCTTTCCAGACCCCTTAAGCTTTTTTTTTTTTTAAGCTCATCTGTCCTTAGTAAATGAAGCTGTGTCCCAAAGCTCATCTCTTTTTCTTTTCTTTCTTTTTTGCGAGGGTCTCTCTGTGTAGTCTTGGCTGTGCAGAACTCTCTCTGTAGACAAGGCTGGCCTGGGATTAAAGGCATGTGCCACCACCACCCAGCTTCATCTCTTTTTCTCATTAACAATATTTATATAATTTGACTTAAGGGCACATTTTTGCCCACACAGATACTTAATTTTTTAAAGTCACACAACTTAAATACATCCCTTTTTATTATAAATTGCTACCAAAAGAATTACGATTTACATGTTGTATTAATAAAGTATTACTTATTAGTGAATACAGCCACTATGAATGACATCTCCTGTAGAAAAGGGATCAGTAGAAAAGACATCTGTTAAATCAATGTCACTCGGCATGTTTCTCATGAAAAACCATGCTAAAAATCCTCAAAATGGCGATGGGGAGATGACTCAGCAGGGAAGAAGGCAATCCCCAGCACCTCTATTAAGAAGTCACCAGGTGTGGTGACTTACCCCTGGGGCTCACTGGCTAGCAGTCTAGCCTAACTCTAGGCCCATGAGCTGTCTTAAAAGAGACTGACAGCATTCCTGAGTGTACCCAAAGTTTTCCTTTGGCTTTCACACACTTATGCAAGTGTACGAACATGCACACTCATGCACACATCCACACACACACATTCACAAAGACTCCATTTTGACATTCTGACTTGGGGAAAAATTTATATGTAACCTATAAAATGACAAGACAGCTTGAAAGAAAAGTTACCATGTAGAGGTGACCTTCACACACTGTATTAAGGTCTCTGTATATTCAGTTGTTAATTGCTGAAGCTGACAGAAAGCTAAATGCTAACAGATTCTAGTATTGTCATTATCATTGAAGAATCTCCTGTCTCAATGCTGTATAAAAATTGTTCTCCATCATCTCAGATTGGTTAATAAAGAGCAAGCAGGAGAATCAAGGTAGGACTTGCAATCTCGTGGGGGAGGGAGGAGAGGTGGATCCAAGTAGAGAAGAGAGAAAGAGGAGGAGAGGAAGGAAAATAAAGTCTCCAGGAGGACAGAGATGGAGCAGGAGTGGTCAGGGTAAGACTGCAGGGCATGTGGCTGGGAAGTAGGCCAAGATAGCATATTTGGGTTAGAGTAGAGAATCTGCCCTGCTATAGCTCTTTAAGCTTATTATAGAAATGTAACAGGTCTCTGTCTAATTATTTGGAAGCTAGAGTGGGCATAGAAAAAAAAAATCTTTAATTCAACATTACCACAGTATTTCCCAAGAAGAATGTGACAATAAGCTCTCTGACAGTAATACTGTGCGTCATCTGGATTCTGTTCCAAAGCTTTAGTCAGCTCCTACAAATACAAACATGTGGAATATCAGTAAATAATGTTTAAAACCATCAAATTCTCATTAAAAAAAAAAAAAAACTTAAAATCAAATAACCTATTGAAGATAAGAAGGAAACAATTATAAAGCTTGTCATTTAAAGAGAATCATTATTTCCTCCTTCCCCTTCACCAGGCTCAAAATGTAATACTTATGGAAAGCAGTCAGTTCTTAGTCCATTGTAAGAGCTCAATAAATTGCAGTTATTATGATCTCATTTACTCTACAGAACTCTGTTGATGAGACACAGACAAGCTCAGAATTCCTCATTTGGAGAAGGCCCAAATACCAGGTAGAATTTGAGGAGCCTAGAACATGTAAAGCTAGCTGGCCAGTGGCGGCACACGACTTTAACCCCAGCACTTGGGAAGCAGAGGCAGGTGGCTCTCTTGAGTTCAAGGCCAGCCTGGGCTACAGAGCGACTTCCAGGACAGCCAGGGCTGTTACACAAGAAACCCTGCCTTGAAAAACCAAACCAAACCAAACAACAACAACAAAAACCCAAGAAAATATAAAGCTATCCAACTTAAAAACAAGTAGAAACAGCTGGGCAAGATGGTGCAAGGCCTGTAATCCCAGCACATGGGAAGGCAGAGGTAGGTGGATCTCTGTGAGAGGCCAGAATGGTCTACAAAGTGAGTCCAGGACAGCCAAAGGCTACACAGAGAAACCCTATCAAAAAACAAAAAAACAAAACACCTAAAACAAAAAGCAAAAACAAACAAACAAAAAAAAAACAAATAGAAACAAAATTTTAAAAACAAAACGACAACAACAACAACAAAAAAACATCTTAGAAATTAAATCTATAGTTTATGGAGGTTAACAGGAGTGAATGTACAATTACCTAGGTAGTTATCAATTCCAGAAAACCAAAATAGATCACAACATTCTGCTCAAAGCCGGGATAGGTTACTGATTAAGAGTTAGCATTGGAGATGAAAACATTCACTACGCTGGGAAACATTCACGCAGCACGTGGACCATTAACTGTAAAAAGAACTTTTATTTCTGTTTCAATTGTTGTCTCAGAGGATTACTTCCTCTGTCTGCTAACCTAGGCCTAGCCCTGGAAGCTTCTAGCCTCTACATAATCTAACCTAAGCCTAGAATGTTTTCATCCTCCAAGATTTACTGCTTCATAAGCTCACCCTCTCTTGTTCTGAGCTCACATCTGGCTGGCTCAAATTCCTCTCCCAGCTAACTTATTCAATCTGGCTATTCTCTCAGCCCCTGAATTGCTCTGCTTGGCCTCAATCTCCAGACATCAGCCCTAATATTCTGGCTCCTTCTCATTCTCTGGCTCGTTCTGTCTTCACCTATATTTTTCTCTGCAAACCTGTCTCTATTACTGTCCCAGTAAAACTGCCTCCTCTCTTCTCTGCATTGCTCCTTAAGTAACTTCCCTTTCCTCTTTCTTCCCATGAAGATTGGACATTCCTATTCTGTTAAATCTTTCCTGTTCACTTTTTCTGCCATTCAATTAGATATCACTTTCAAACATGGGTGCTTCCTTCTATAAACTAACTTTACCTTCATTGTTTGGGATTAAAGGCATGTACCACCACACCTGGACCTATACTTTTCTTCTTTGCCTGAAATTTTTCTATACTAGGCTGGCCTTGAACTTGAATCTGCTGAGGGAAAAGGATGGAAGTACCATAGATGTCCTCTGAAAAACTCCTCCCAACAAGGGATTGAAACAGATGCTGAGACTCACAGCCGAGCTTTGGGCAGAATGCAGGGAATTTTATGGAAGAGTGGGGGCATAGAAAAACCCAGGGCAGGGGGAACACAGGTGCTCCACAAAGAGACCAACAGAGCCAACAAATCTGGCCCAGGGGCCCCTGAAGAGACTGATGCACCAACCAAGCAGCATGCATGGAGAGGACCTAGATCCCCTACCCATATGTAGCCTACAGGCAGCTCAGTCCCCTTGTGGGTTCCCTAGTAAAGGGGAGCAGGGGCTATCTCTGACATGGACTCCACTACCCACTCTTTGATCAGTTCCCCTGGCAGGCTGCCTTGCCAGGCCACAGAAGAAGAGGATCCAGGCAGTCCTGATGAGAATTGATAGGCTGGGGTCAGTTGATAGGGGAGGAGGGCTCCCCCTTTCTGAGGACTAGGATAGGGTAATGGGGGGAAGTGGGAGGTGGGATAGGACTGGAAGGAGGTGAGGGAGAGTACTACAATCCAGAATTAAAAATAAATTTAAATTAAAAAAAAGAAAACAAAGATCTGCTTGCCTCTGTCTCTTGGAATAAAAGCATGTTTTTATTCCAGCCGGATCACACAGACCTAGAAGGTCTTTGGATGTGATCTCTTGCCAGAGTAGCCATGTTCTGAATCAAAATTCTTCTATAATTAACAACACAAGAAAACATCACATGTCAATAAGGCCAATGCCAAGTGCAGACAAAGGACGGATTCTCTGTTCAATGAACCCATACAATCGTAGTTATAAAAAGCTATATTTAAACAGGCACTCACCACTGACTTTGTTTAATTCTAATGATTCTCAAAACCAATGTATACCAGATAACCAAAACAGACCTAAAGCCAAGATGGGTGATCGCTTAAGTTCTTAGAGTGCTTGCTTAACACGTACAAAGCCTTGGGATTCAACCATAGGCACCTACAAAACTGGATATGGTGACATATGCCTGTAATCCCAGTACTGAGAGTTCAATTCAAGGTCATCCTCAGCTACACAGCAAATTCCATATCAACCTGGGTTACATGAAACCCTTATCTGTAAAAAAATTAAACTAACAAATTCTACCAAAACATACCTATAATCAACGACTTCAAAAGCACTAAATATGTAGTACAACCAGGAACTTCAAAACCCTTTAATGTAGTACAACCAGAACTTCAAAACCCTTTACTGTGTCTCTCTGCATAAGGCTGTCCAGCTGATGCCAAGCAAAAATCTAGGTCCTTCCAAAAGGCTCTTAGCAGGACTCTGTACAGCTCTGGCTAACACTGTGTCACTCTTCCCCCAGCTCATGCCCAACCACAACCATCTAGAAGTCCCTCAAAACCTGTTGCTTCATCTGACTACAACAGCAATTCTCAACCTATGGGTCGCAGACCCTTTTACTGGGGTCACCTAAGACCACTGGACAACACAAATATTTACATTACGATTCATTGCAGTAGCAAAATTACAGTTATAAAGTAGCAACAAAAATAATTTCATGGTTGGGTTGTCACCACAACATGAGGAACTGTATTAAAGGGTCACAGCATTAGGAAGGTTGAAAAGCACTAGACTAGAATATCCTCTTTCCAGAAGGGCACAGTAAATTCATTCTTGCTTCTTTAGAGACTAGATCCAAATCCAGGTCTGTCAAGTCCCAGAGCAGTACTTACACAAAACAGCAGCACCTCTCGGCTCATTTTACTCCAAGCAACTCTCACCATCTCACTGTATTGATGTTTTGTAGTGTTGTGTAATCTGTAGGTTAAGTAAATCTTATACCTAATTTTAAAAACAATTTGAAAATAGCAAATAAACTAGGCATAGTGGCACACACCTTTAATCTCAGTACAGAGGCAGAGGCAAGGGATCTCTGAGCTTGAGACCAGGATATCCCAGGCTACATATAGATCTTGTCTCAAAATGAAAAAAAGAAAGGTAAAAGAAAACAGGATTATGACCGAAAAGGTTATTACAGATTATACTGATGTCAAGAGCATCAAATTCAAAAGTATTTTTAGAAACATTATATAAGACATAAACCAGATACCAGTTTGAGGGAAAAAATGTTTTTAATATACTTTTTTCCCCCAGCTAAGAATGTGGCTCAGTAGGCAGAGTGCTTCCACACTGAATACAAAACCCTTTCTCTTTTTTTTTTCCCCTCTTAAGAAAAAAATTCCAGCCAGGTGTGGTGGCACATGCCTGTGTAATCCTAGCACTCAGGGAGGCAGAGAAGCAGGTGGATCTCTGTGAGTTTTAGGCCAGCCTGGTCTACAAAGTGTCCAGGACAGCCAAAGCTACACAGAAAAACCCTGTCCGGAAAAAAATTTAAAATGTTTTCCATATGTTTTGATCATGATTTTAAGCTTCCCACACCCTTCCACCTCCCTACTCATCCAACTTTTTAATCTCTAGACAAATAACTTTTGTGTTAACTGAGTGATCACTCCTGGGCACAGGGCTTGCCCTGGAGGGTATATAATATACACAGGGACTCCACTGGAGAAAACTCACTTTCCTTCACCTACAGGTATCAAGTGCAAACAAGTTTCTTGCTTGGGAGTTGGACCTCACATCCATTTCTTTTCAGTGCTAGGAGCCCATTTGTCTTGAACCTGTGTAGGTCTTGTGCATGCTACTACAATCTGAGTTCTTATGTGATTTGTCCAGTTGTGTCCCTGGAGTGCTTCCATCACCTCTGGCCTATCTCTCAGCCTCCTTTTCTCCCTAGATCCCCCATCCCAAGCTTTTCAGAAAGGGGCTGGATAAATATATCCCACTTGGGACTGAGTGCTCCAATGTCTCTCACTCTCTACACATTGTCCAGTTGTGGGTCTCTAACAAAAGCCCTTTTCAATACCCCAAATTACATAAAAAACAGGTAGGTATGGTGGGATAGGACTGTAAGAATATAACCTCAACAATAGAAAAGGAGAGGCGGGAAGATCTTTAGTTCAAAACCATTCTTGACTACATAATGAGTGCAGGGTCAACCTGGCTTCTGTGTTTTGTTTTTGGTTTTGGGCTTCTGTGTTTTAAACTAAAATTAAAACACACACATCCTAAGAGAAACTGAAAAACAATAACAATAAAAATGTTACTACTATGTAATTATGTACATAGTGACTACTTATAGCCTCAAACTCACAGTCCCTCTCCTTCAGGTCCCTTGAGTGCTGACATTAAAAAGTCAAGTAAAAGCTTCAGTATTTCAAAACACTTGTAAATGACCTTTAAAACCACTAATCATTTGTTAGTTAAGGAAAACAAGTTTCTGTTCAGTTTCATAAATCTCCAACTGACTTGGTAAGGCTGTTACTAAAAATAACTTTCCAAAACAATCATACAAACAAACAAAAAAACAATAACAGCCAAACTTAAAATAATGACATGATTTGTGAATAAACAAATTATAATAAAGCCTGAAACAAATCCAGTTAAGATAATGATTTGTGGTCTTAACTACATGTATCTAAAAGTGTGCTTTTTAATGCACCATTGTTTTTGAAAAGTTGCTGCCTATAGAGAAGCCTGGTAGTCAATGGAAGCACCTGAGGAGACAATATGTCTTCTGTGCCAACACTGGAGTCACAGCAGCAAAAGGCTATTAATAAGTGCAGACCTAAGCCAAGCACATTGTAAACATGCCCAAAATTACACCTGCAGAAAATGAATTCTGTGGGTTCAGTGGTAGGGTACTTGAATAGCATCTATCCCACCACCACAAAGAAAAAAGCAAACAAAAACCCCAGTGAGAGGTATGCCACTAACCAGAACAATAATTAGTAGAAAAAGTGGAAGACATTAAAATTATGACTTTAGACGGGTTGGGGATGGAGCTCAGTTGGTAGAATGCTTGCCTAGCATACATGAAGCCCTGGGTTTGATCCCGAGCACACATCATAAAACTGGGCACAGTGACAAGGCCTGTGTACCAAGGCATATGAGGGTCAGAAGTTCAATGTCTTCCTCAGCTACATATGAGTTGAGGGTAGCTTGGGATATGTGAAACCCTGACTCAACAAACAAATAGAACTTTATAACTGGAGATGTAGGAGGCATGGTGATAGATCATCCACTTATCCTGCATGAGGACCAGGGTTCAAACCCCAGCAAGGCTTCTAAAAATTTTTTTAATTAAGAGTAGCTCTTAATAAATTAATTTTGTTTTGTTTTGTTTTTTGTAACCTTGGCTGTCCTGGACTTAGTTTTGTAGACCAGGCAGGCCTGGAACTCACAGCTATCCACCTGCCTCTACCTTTTTGAATGCGGCATTAAAGGCATTCACATGGGCAGGCTAGGTATTTAAATTTTTTAAGCCCTATAAAAATGCCAATCAAGGGGAAAAAAGCTAAGTAAGGATCAAAGAACACATGATTCCTCTTTTCCTTACCTAACCAAGGTCTAAGCACAGAAATATCAATCCATTTGTTTAAAACCATTTAGCACTGCTGAACAGAAAAACATCAGAACCGATTGCCTCTACACATTAATCTCAGTTGTGCTCTCAACAAAGTGACTTCCAAGTCAGCTACTAGTAGATATATCATATAGCTCCAGTCCCTCCCTACCAGGTGACCTTAATCCCTTGAAACTAGAAACCTGTTGCTTCCAAGGTTCTTTGCTTTGAGCAAGTTAACCTTATTACTCTTCAACTCCCTACTGAGTAAAATGTAGGCAAGTGTTACAAGGATTCAGCAGAACTTGCCCATCAAGTGTACCTAGTGCTTCACTGACGACGCCAGTGATCAAGATAGACAAAACCCATGCTATCTTGAAGCTACTTTCAGGCCCAACTTAGATTTAAACAGAAGGCTAGTTCCTCTGGACAGGAATCATTTCCCGTGAAATCTAAAGAAATAGACACCCCCAAGTCAAATGAGATATAGGCCAAGTGTATTTTGGGCAAAAGAAGCAGAACTGAGCTAGAAGTTGTCAAAACAGTGTACCTCTATAGAGAAAAAAGGAAGTCCCAAGATGTCCACAGCACCAGGCACTCCTTACACACCTGGTAAGGAGTTTGGATCTTCCGTGAGGGAAGGTCATGCAAAATTTTAAGTAGGAAAGTGATATGCTCCAACTGTCATTCTGGCTACTAGATCATTAATACAGTAAAACAAAGCAGGGCCAGAAACAGTATCAGTCCAAGAAATCATTTTTCCCAAAATCCAGCACTTAGACAAAAGCAGTGTTCTTTCAGGGGCCTGAATATAGTTACCACTTGCTAAATGAAGTCTCGTCCCCAACTGTGGAAAAAGGAAAATATGGATCCTCCATTAACATACAACAGTGGTGCCCACTAGCAAGGCCAACGATAGCCTCTCACTCCTTCATTCCCTACTCACAAGCACCTTACCACAGCTCACAAGCTCCCTTTATCCCAGGTACCACTTTTCAAAAAACCCAGCAGATGCAGTGCATACATTCCCATCACTTCTCTCTCCTATCCTCTGAGAAAGCCTTGGCAGTTTGGAATAAACTTTTACCCTTTTCACCTACAATCGGTTGGTTGGTTGTTTTTACTGTGCCCATTTTCATTCAAACAGAAGAAACTAAAGTCCATAATAAGCCGGAGGTTAAAGAGTATTACATGAAATACATTAGAAGGAGTAGTATCTGTCAACCATCCTAGGACTAGGGAGGGGGCTGCCTGGATCTATATCCAGCACTCAGTAAGCTTTCAATGATTATTCATTTCCTCCTTCTTTCTCAGTCCTCCTCATATGCTCCATTTTGCCTTTATTTCCTTTGGCAGAAAACATAAAAACATTTGCCTCTGGAGTCGTAATCTCAGTCACTAATGCCTTGGCTTTTGTTTTGTTTTCTGTGTGTAGCCCTAGCTGTCCTGGAACTCAGTAACACCAGGCTGGCCTCCAACTAAAAGATCCACCTGTCTCTGTCTCCCAAGCACTGGGATTAACGGCGTGTAGCCACCACCAGGCCACTCACTGATGCACTGCTACAGAACCTAATAATCTGTCTGACCTGATAATCACTCTACGGTCCTAACACAAAACTGAGCTTCAAGCGCGCAAGCAACAAAGTAGCTCTACTAGCCTGCTAACCTCTAGAAGAGTGGTTTCTCGAAGGCTCAGAATGTAAAAATGTTTCCTTTTCAGAGACCCTCTTGCTTAGCTTCTTTAAGTGTACAGATTTTCCCTAGAAAGGGAAATAGCGGCTGTCTCTGACATGAACTCAGTGGCTGGCTCTTTGATCATTTCTCCTGAAGGGGGGAGAGGGGGGCGGAGTGCAGCCTTACCAGGCCACAGAGGAAGACAATGCAGCCAGTCCTGATAAGACCTGATAGGCTAGGGTCAGAGGGAAGGGATGAGGACCTTACCTATCAGTGGCCTTGGGGAGGGGCATGGGAGAAGAGGAAGTGAGGGTGGGATTGGGAGGGGACCAGGGAAGGGGCTATAGCTAGGTTACAAAGTGAACAAATTGTAATAAATAAATAAAATAAATACAAAGGAAAAAAAAAGGTTTCCTTTTTCCAGGGTGATTCTTTGGGCTCTGAAACCTCAGGCAGAGTTTCACAGATCCAAGGCTAGCCTGAACTATGTGGCTACAGATGACCTTGAGTTTCTGACCCTCATGCACTCACCTCTAGAGTACTAGCATTACAGGCCTGTGCCACCATACCTGATAGGTACTGACTACTCTCTGTGGAGTCCAGCCAGTACCTAAAGCAACATCCATACAAAGCTAGTTTATTCTAAACTTCACCTGAAAATGCCCAAAAGCAACTCATCTAATATTTAAGATGTAGGTAGGGCCTACTGGTCCATTCTGGGCACTCACGGGATCCAAAGTTTGAGGCCAGCTTAAATACAAAACACGTTTTTTACAAACAATTGTATAAAGAACAAGCATGGTCATCCATAAAGTTTCAAGAACAGAAGGGAAAATGTTTGTTTGTTGTTGAGACAAGGTTTCTCTGTTGTCCTGGACTCACTCTGTAAATCAGGCTGGCCTTGAACTCACAAAGATCAGCCTGCCTCTGCCTCCTGAGTGCTGGGATTAAAGGTGTGCGCCATCTCGGTCAACTTTGTTTTGTTTTTCGAGACAGGGCTTTTCTGTGTAGTCCTGGCTGTCCTGGACTCAATTTGTAGACCAGATTGGGCCTGGAACTCACAGATTCACCTGCCTCTGCATCCCGAGTGCTGGGATTAAAGGCATGCGCCACTAAGCCCGGCTGGGAAAATAACTTTTTAGTAAACTTAATTAAGGAACTTGGCAACACCTGGCATAAAGGGGCAACTGTACCTGTCAAAGTAAAAAAATGGTACATTAAGCCCTATTTTCGCTTTTTCCTTGATCATAAACGCCATTAAAAAAAAATAATAGTCGTTTCAGGCCAACACGATTTATTTCTAGGCAACTAGGCGTCCAAGAAATAAATCGGAGGGAGGTGCCCTCACCAGGAGCTTGTGGAGTGCCTAAATCTGGGGAGTGGAAGGGCAAGATCTGTGGCAAAAGGGCCACTAGGGGACAAAGAAATGGATCTCAGGGTCTTAATTTTGGGACTGAGACATCTTCGTGGATTTTTGAGCCAACGAAGGTAATGCTGGGAAGAGGCAGGGTCTGTAGGAACCGAACAGTCCCAGTGCGAATGGAGCAGAAATAAGCTCACTCACCTCTAACGCCGCCTGAGGGTCCTCGTCGATCAGAGCATCTGAAAAGCTCTGGAAAAACCTGCCAGGAAAACAACGACTTCAGCAGGGCTCACTAACCAAGGAAAGAAAAGCAAGACAAACAGCAAAGGTGAAGAAAATCACGCACCGCTGGGACGTTGCAGGTCCTGCTGCAGCTGCCGCCATCCTTAAGAGCCACTAAAGCTTCTGCCCGAGCGTTTTCTACCTTGGTTACCAGCCCCGCCGCCGCCCAGGGGGGGAAACTTCTGAAGAAACACCAACAGAGCTTCCGTCCCCGGCAGCCAATCAGCAGTCGCGCAGCACGCGGCCGCGGAAAAGGAGGCGAAGGGCGGGCAGGAGGGCGCGGGGCCCGCTGGGAAAGAGGAGGAAACGCTCTCCGGCCCCGCCCTCTCCCCGTGACGCGCGCAAGGTCCCGCCCCGAGGGCGTGGCCCTGGGGCCTGGCGCTCCCGCACGGCTTGCGGGTTTTCCGACATTGGCTCAGAGCCCCGCCGGAAGGTTCCGGGATGGTTCGGGGGGAGCTCGCGCATCTGTTAAGGCGTGCCGCGTAAAGCCCCGTTTTCTCTGGTTTTCATCATGGCTGCCGCAGGCCGCCGAGCTGCGCGTGACGTCATTCGTGGCTGCCAGGTCTTTTCCGGCGGTAGAGCCGGGTGTGGCGCGTCGTCGGTTCGCGGACCAGGCCGTGGAGAGCCCGGACGGGCTGGCTCGCCGGAAGTCGTGTTACCGGCGTGGAGAATGGAGTTTCCCGGAGGCGCTGCCAGGTCGCAGCGGTCCACACCCCGAGCTTCCTTCCTAGTCGACTTTCCAAACCAAGAAAAGCCTGTCTTGGAGGCTTTGTCTTGGTGCTGCCTTGTGAATCTAACTAACCGGTCAGGCCTTGCCTCCCACCCCCGCTGTCCTTAGAGCCAAACAGCTTTCTGCGAGTTCTTTGAGACTAAGTGGTAAGGGTCAACCGGGAGGAGTGGAAATGAGAGGCTCTGCAGAGCGAGTAACAGGATTAAAGGATCCGCTGCATCCAGACTGTACACCAAACTTGATTTAAAAGCCGAAAATACGCCCAGAAGGTCATTTTTACCAAACCCATTCCAGCAGATGAAATGAAGAGGCGGTCAATGCCTTCCTCAAACATGACATAAGACCTCAATCTGGAAACATGAGACTCGACGAAGAAAAATAAATTAAGAGTTCATTTGCTTACATACCCTCACTGTTAAGCTCGACCACTTTGCTGAATTTTAACTTTAAAAGGCCTAACTTTTATCTTCCCCCCCTTTGTTGCATTCCCCCCCCCCCCCCCCCCATACAGGCCAAAATCCTCAGTTTGCTTTTCCCGATATCTTGGAATTCTCACTTTTTGTTAAAACTACTAACCACGTAGCCCATGCAGCTGCAAAAAAAAAAAAAAAAAAAAAAAAAAAAAAAAAAAAAAAAAAAAAAAATGGAGGGGGACTACAAAGAAACTTGAGCCCATATTTAAATTGAAGAAACAGAAGGTACAAGGATTAAATGTCATCAAGAGATAGAGGTGTGAAATACGTCAAAGTTTAAAATGTTACATACTTGCATCCTGTAGCATAGCCCGTCTACATTGTAAATAGAAAAAGACGGTTAGAGAAGGAAAAGAGAAGGGCTGATACAAGATATCAGGTCAAAGAAAGGAATCTGAATCCACTGATTGTAGGAATGGAGGTGAGAGACAGACTTAAGGCCATTTGAACGCTAAACTCAAAAGAGGTGCAGGTTTCTGGTTTGAGTGATTGCTGAGAAGAGAACAGCTGACTAGAAAACTGAAGCTATTGAGAGGGAATGAGGGAAGGGGCTACAGCTGAGATACAAAGCGAATAAAATGTAATTAATGTAAAAAAATAAAAATTTAATTAAAAAATAAAACTACATTGCAAAGAAAAAAAAAACTGAAGCTAAGGGGATTTTTTAAGGGAAGGCACAGAGTTTCAATTTGGATCTTTATACTTAAGGTTTTTACATTTCTGTGTACCCAGCAGACGCGAAAATATAAAAAGAACAGATGCATACAGATGAAGGTTGTCTTCTGCATAAAGATCTTTAAAGCAAATGTCAATTTTTTTTTCTGTTTGCAGGGTTGTTTGTTTGGTTGTTTTTTTGTTTTGTTTTAGTTTCTCTGTGCATCATTGGCTGTCCTGAACATGCACATGTGTCTCACAGTAAAGATTTGGTTTAGCTTGGCTCTGTAACACTCTTTTAGTCTCTAATTATGAATCTGAAGCAGGAGGATTGCCAAGAGTGCAAGGTCACCTTGGGCTATGTATTGAGTTCAAGGTCAGACAGAGCTATATATTGAGACCCTCTCTTGGAAAAAAAAAAAGTTTTCTGCAGGTTGTTTATAGTATACTAATATTATATGCCTATAAAATGTAGTACACCGGAGAGATGGCTCAGAGGTTAAAAGCACTGGCCCTTCTCCCAGGGAATCAGAAGTTCAATTCCTAGCACCCACATGGTGGCTCACAACAATCTGTAACTCTAGTCTCAGAGTATCCAACACCTCTCTGCATAAATAGGTAGGTAGATAGACACATGTAGTCTGAGAATGGCTGCCATAAACTCAGATTTGAATGTTTAGTCATCAAGAAGTGGCACTATTTAAAAAAAAAAAATAGGAATAGGAGATGTGGCCTTGTTAGAGGAAGTGTGTTGCTGGGGTTGAGTTTTGATGTTTTAAGGGCCCAAGCCAGGGCCAGTCTCTTCTCTTCCTGCTGCCTTCCAGTCTGGATGTAGAACTCTAGCTACCATATCTGCCTGTATGTTGCCATGTTCCCCACCATGAGGATAATAGACTAAACAGCTGAAACTGTAAGCAAGCTGCAATCAAATGCTTTCTTTTGATTATGGGGTCTCTTCACAGCAATAGAACACTTAAGACACACATACACATCAAATAATGACGTAAAGGATATGTATTAGTACTGACACATGCCTTAAATCCCAACACTTGGGAGGCAAAAGCAGGTGACTCCTCTGAATTCAAGGCTAACCAGAGTTACACCAAACACATACACATACATTTAAAGATTGTTTTTTCAGTGTTCTGCCTGCGCAGGCCAGAAGAGGGCACCCTACCTCATCATAGATGGTTATGAGCCACCATATGGTTGCTGGGAGTTGAACTCCAGACCTTTGGAAGAGCAGCCAGTGCTCTTAAGCTCTGAGCCATCTCTCCTGGCCCAGACTCTGGTAGGGTTAAGCATCACCTGTTCTGATGTTTTCTCCATCCCCTTCCGATTGGTTGAATTAAGAGCTGAGCAACCTATAGCAAAGGCATGAGGAGAATGGACAGGGAACTCTGGGAAAGAAAGAGGCAGGATTCATCTATAAGACAAGGAGGAAATCAGACGGTGAAACTGAGGAGAAGGAAAGAACCATGTGTAGGAACATAGGTTAAACATAGGTTTTAAGAGCGAGGTTGGGAACAGTATAAGCTAAGGCCTAAAACTCCATGTCATTTTTCAGAGCTGTGGGGTGGATAGAAAGTCCTTATGGTTTTACACTCACACACACACAAATGGGTACTAATTTGTTAAAGTTACTAAGTTTACCAGTGAGTAGGGGTACAGCACATTATAGAAATTTTTGTTTTCTTGAAGTTTTCTTTTTCCAACTTTAGCAATTAATTGACCGTGTTTCTAATAAGAAAGCCCGTTTTAGGGCTGCGGAAATGGCTCAGTGGAAACAGCCATTGTGTAAGCCTGGGGACCCGAGATGAGATCCCCAGGAGTCATGTAAAAGCTGGAACAGGATCTGTAGGACCTAACTCAGACCCAGTAAATGGCGAGCACAGATACCGGGTTGTTCTCTCATCTCTACATTCTTGTATGTGCCCTCAAATGTTTAAAAAACTGTACTTGCAGCCACAGCCTCACACACCAGAAGTTTATTTTTAATTTGGCTTTCTGAGACAGACTGTCAATTAACCCATGCTGGTCTCGGACTCACCATAAAGCTGAGGGTGATCCTGAATTGCTGATCCTCCTGCCTCTGTGTCCTCAAGTCCTGAGATTACAGGTCTGTACAATCACAACCATTATGTGAAAAGCCTTATATTAACACCTCTAAATTAGCTCTATTAGCAAGTCTTGCCTCACAAACTGCTCTTCTCTACATCCTCGGACCACCTGCCTGGGAATGGCACCACCTCAAAAGGCTGAGCTCTCTCACACCAATCATTAATCAAGAAAATAGCCTACAGACCAATCTGATAGAGGCATTTTCTCAGCTGATGGTCCTTCTTCCCAGATGATTCTAGCTGTTGACAAAACCCTAACTAGCAAAAGAGGTGTGTTTGGGCCATAAGAGCAGAGTCATCACTTGGGCAACTGGCATAATTCTGGAAGTAGGTTTGTTATCGATAGTCTCCTCTTGCTTACCTGCTCTTTTGCCAGCACCTTACTGTCAATCACAAAGTGGACACCATTAGTATTCTATCATGTGATGTCTAGAAACTGTCGTATGGCATGGCAAAAAGGAAAAGGAAAGATAGCCCCTGCAATTTTGACTAGGAGTCTTACAGAAACATCCAGGACCAATGCAAATACTAGTAATGTGTGTGTTTGTGTGTGATCTTCAAGAAACATTTACCAGGGCTGATGTGATGCTCAGTGGGTAACAGCACTTGCTGTAAGCCTGAAAACCTGGGAGTCCATGGTGGAAGAAAAGAACCAAACCCCAGATGTTGCCCTCTACATGCACACTCAGGCATACACATGGATGTGCACACAGTATGAGAACACTTGCTAGGGATGGCGGCATGTGCTGGCACTCAGGGGTCTGAAGCACAACGGTCACTAGTCCAGGGCAGCACAGTGTACCTAGGGAAGCCGTGTGTCAAAAAGTGAAAGGACTAATGACAAACATTTATTTCAAACCAGAAATATGGAGAACTTTTACATGATTTAATAATAAACAATTAAAGATACAAAAACATTTAGAGGATTCCAAAATTTAAAATTTTGTTTAAATACAAATTCATTTTGTAATATGAAAACATATAATATTAGACCTCTAAACATGATTTTTCTTCTACAAAAATTTCTCTACTAGAAAATTTGCAGAAAAGTTTCTTGTGACGTTAAATGTACATTATTTACAGTTAAAAATAATCTAAGAACTCTACATCAGAAACTTGGCTATATATCTTTGTATGCAACTTCCCCCCCCTTCACCCACCGTAAAAAATTGTTCAAATAAAAAGCAATTATGCTTTTATAATAACTGACTCAGCTATGTTAGCTCAGGACTCAGGTTGCTGTTTTGGCCCTTGGAGCCCTGACTCTCTCAGAACCAGCAGCCTGTCACTTAGCACTCAGCCCTTAAGTTTACTAATAAGCCACAATATATGGTGGTCTAAGAATCAATGAACAAAGAACTTAGAAAGAATTTATGGCAGATCTTACTGATAATAGAATAATTTTGAGAGAAAAACCTTTTTAAGCAGTGTTTTACCCATATTTACATTAGGAAATGATCTGGTAATATTCTGAATAGTTTTAAAGCACAGGTACTAAAATCCTAAAATTTGTAGTAAGAAGGAAACTTGGAGATCATTTTGTCTAGTCCAATGTGTCCCTTCATTTTCCCAAAATGGTAAAGACTCTAGCAGGTGAAGCAACCCGCCCAGGGTCACACACCAAGCTAGAGGAAGTGTCACTCACAGGCCGCCACCTTTATACCACATTCTGAAACTCAGGTTCAGATGTTATCATAGGCACACTTAAATTTTTTTGTTATTGTTTTTTAAAAAAGGTTTCCTGTAGCCCAGGCTGGCTTCAAAACCCACTAGGTAGCTAAGGCTGACCTTGAACTCCTGATTATGCTTCGTCCACCTCCCAAGTGCTAGGATTACAAGTATGCACCAATACACTGGGCTTACATTTCAATTTATGTTATTTTACAAGTTCATAGTATAATACACAGTGCAGTGAACTAAAGTCAAACTAAGTGACATCATAATAATTTTAATAGTATAAAATAAGTTTCTTGTATCTGAAAGAGTCAAGACTTAAATTATACAAGTGGAATGAAAATATTTCCTATATAAATTCCCTGTTACCCTTTATTTAGTTAGTATTTACAAATGATCAGGAAGCTAATACAGTGTCAAGTTAGAAAAGAAACTTTAAAAATACTTATAGAAACTGAAATAAATCAAGAATTTCTTCATCGTATAAAATTCCTGCTCCTTCACAACTGAGTTCTGAAACACTTAGAGAAGAGAAACACTTGAGTTTTCCTCCTCATTTTGCAGAGTCAAAAGTAACTATTTTAACAATGATAAAATTAAGACCTTCTATGGACTTAGGAAAAAAAAATCATGTTATGTTTGGACAACCGAAAAATGAACTCATTAAAAAAAATAACCTATAATTACTTTGGTGTATTAATTAAAAAGAGTTGGGCTCTAGCAGTTCATTCTGTTTGATGGCTACCTGAGAGGGAAACCCGTTTGTACTGGATACCACCATCACATAAGGCTGTGCCTGCTGTTCAGTTTTCTCAGTGTCTTCAATCAAATGATCTTCAACCTTTTTCTCTACCTCTTGTTTAAGAGTCTTTGTTTCCTGAGCTTTGATAACAGAAGTGATCACAGTGGCAGGTGGGTGTGCAACCAGCTGGGAACTTCGAGAAAAGGTCACCACAGGTGTGGCACTGAAGGATGGAGATGAGTCCATACTGACAGCTCCATTGCAAATAGACTGAACATTGCTTGTAAGGACCTGCTGTACATGGGTAGGGCTAAAGACAATTGAAGGGGGAGAGCCCGGCTTCTGTGACTGTAGCATGACGTTTTCTTTCAGTACTGTCATAGGTTGTGATGACGGAATGGCTTGTAAAATAAATTTCTGTGACCCAGCACCTGATGACGGGTCTGTGCTGGCTATAACCGTTGTGAGTGGCACTGTCTGGAGTGTTACTGTATGCAACTGCTGGTTGCCAGGAGACACGACTACTGGAACCTGGGTTGAAGCCTGTATGCTCCTGCTAAGATCAACAAATAGAAGTGAAACGATTAGAAAATGGAACATCTTTTAACACTTCAATACTTCACAGTTATTCTTAAAAGTATGCCAAACATTCCCATTGCTGCTTCTCCTATTTTTATCACAGCATAACTAACATCATGCCAAGCCTTGTTTTAAACATTTTAACAGGCGGGCTGTGGTAGCATCACCCACCTGTAATTACCAAACTCAAGAGGCAGAGGCAGCTCAAAACCAACCCGGCTACAAAGAGAGACTGTCTCAAATGAAATATCTATAAATACTGCCACATTAATACAAGTGAGTAAAGTATCAACACACCAAGAAAGGAATTTATGAATGGGCTACTCTAAAATATGATTTAAAAGCAGATCTGCGAGTTCACCGTGCTCACTCCTAATAAATACCAAACTTCACATAATTGGTTGCAATCTTTATATATATATATATATATATATATATATATATATATATATATATATGAAAAATGCTTGATTAACATTTCAAAAAATCCTAACAGGATTATCTATTTTTTAATGGAGTTACTAGGATTTCAGTAGCTCATACTTAGTATCAGATCAACATCAGGAAAGTCATGACTATAATTCCTACAAGTTTTAAGCCAACTGAGACCAAAATTAATGCCAAACTTTGGTGAAATAAAATACACATATGTTTACCAATTTTAGAGGCCAAAATAATTGTCACAGTAATTTTTAAATACAGGGTCTTTCTATGCTGTCCAGACTACCTCTGAACCTACCCACCAGCAGATAGAATTACATATATGTGCCACCCCACTCAGCATAAAACTACAATTTAACATAAAAGATTCTAGTGTACAATATCCAGTTTATGGAACTAACTGAAATAATGAGCTAACCTCATTATTAAATAAGGTAGATAGTTCATTAGTGATGTTATGACTCAACATAATTGTAAAAGTTCACACTTGTGAAGTTTATGGGGTTGTTAAGTTATTTGTCTGTTGGAGATCTAAGTCTCATAGCCTAGGCTAGCCTTTATCACCAGGTCCTGTGTCTATCTCCCCACTGCTGGGATTACAGGCACACCACTGCACACAGCTTGACATTTATAGTCATGGTTACGGTTATTGTAAGGCAGTTGAAAACTCTATCTTGAGTTCAACTGTCCTCTCTAAATTTGGTAAAGTTGTTTTTGTGAAAGTTATACATCAAATGGCTCAGTGCTAAATTAATCACAAGTAGCAAATTATTAAATATAAATTTTATTGTGCTATATGTGAGCACATATGAAGAGATAAAACAGAGCAAGTGTAACTTCCAAAGGAGTGGGAAGACACAGGATGACTCATCCCTGTGGGATGCTAAATCTCAAGTTCAGACTGCCACTTAAGTCACCGCCAGTCTGCGGGAGAGTACCAGCTTTTTCTTTTTTCTCCTCTCTTTTAATTTTGGAAACAGAGCCTTTGCTGTATAGCTCTGGCTGGCCTAGAACCTATGCTGACTGGGCTGGCTTCACACCTACCGACCCTCCTGAATGTTGAGATTACAGGCATGTCACCACCATGCCCAGCTCTAACAGCTTTCGAGAAGGGCAGTGCTAGAAGAGAGCAAGAGTTAAGTAATAAAGATCTAATAGGTGGGAGGAGTATGACTCATAATAAAGGTGTGGCAGTATTAGGCAAACAGTAAATTGAAAAAAAAAAAAAAAAAAAAACCTTAGGGACCAGGTTTATCCAAAACATACTGTGTCTCCCCTGTGCTTCCCATGTAAGGAAGGTTATCTCTGGGGAAATCAGAGTTTGAGTAGATACCTGACCTGGCCAATTTTTTTCTTTTAAATATATACTTACTGGATGTGTGTGTACGTATGTATGTGTGTGTGTGTGTGTGCGCGCACGCGCACATGAGTGCGTACATGCCACACGGCACACCTGTAGATGTCAGAAAAAACTTGTGTCCAGGTAGTTCTCTCTTTGCACCATACGCGTCCCATAAATCAAAACTTAGATGATTGAAGCAAATGCCTTTACCCGCTGAGCCATTCCACTGGCCATACATTTTCCTTTTTACTTGTTTGCAGACAGGGTCTTACTCTAATAAGGCCACAAAATCATGCCCCTTCTCCCTCAGTGTCCCCAGTGAGGAGTCTGTAGCTGTGCACTACTGAGACAGGAAGGCAGAGGGGCGGCTCAGCAGCCTGGGATCCTCACCTGCATCAGGCTGCACACATTCTGCACGTCAGAGACTGGAATGCGCTGTTCCTTTCTTAGCAAACCTTGGTGACTCCTGCACTGTGGTTAGTTCCCATTCAACTGTGTCTCCGAATATATCCAGATAGGAGTCTTGATCCCCAACCTAAGTGAACTCATTTTAGGTACATCTGCAGTAAGGCAAACTGTGTCCTCCCAATCCCCCTATTTACTACCTTATGTCTATGCACAATGTCATGCAAGACGAAAATGAAATGCATCGTGACATGCATAGTAAGCAAAGCCTCATACAACCCTAGAAATGAACAGCCTTTCCTGGAACCCAAAAGAAAGCCATAACCAGGCATGGTGGTGCACACCTATAATCCCAGTACTCAGGGAGGCAGAGGCAGGAGGATCTCTGTGAGTGCAAGGCCAGCTTGGTCTACAAAGTGAGTCTAGGACAGCCAAGGTTACACAGAGAAACCCTATCTTGAAAACGCAAAACAAATAAACAAACAAAACAAAACAAGAAAGCCCTGAACATTAACTACTGTTCTGGGGCACCCCACCCCAAGTAGTCAGTCCACTACTCCCTTGCAGCATTTCACATGCTCTCTCTTTAAGGAAAAACGTTTTGCTACTTTGTGTGTGTTTTTACCAACACTATCACTATATCCAAGGAGACACCACTTTTAAAAATAAAGTCGCAAGACCTTCCCATACTAAGCGCTTACATAAATCTATAGATGAAAGAGCATTTGTCATTTGTCACAGAAGTCTGTAAATATGTATGACCTTGCCACCTTGTAAAGGCAATGACCCTCGTTTTACATGGGACGCTTTATTGCAGAGGCTGACAACTTCCTTAAGGGAAACAGATAAGGCAGCCGTCTTCAGGGCCTGTGGGCCTAACCATTATAACACACACTTCTTCTTATGTGCTGAGTAACACCAACTAAAGATGAGTATTTACCATTTTAGTTTTTAACTCTCTGACACACACATATACATGAATTTCTGTGATTCCCACCCATTACCCTATCCCATGAATACCATTATATGCTATTTCTTCACTATGTGCTGTCCCCATTCCTTTACCTTCTCTGCAGTATAGCACAGTGCTCTTTGAAATCTGCATATTGCTAATTAGAGCTATCTGTAGTCGTCAATTATTTTGTTCAATTTTAAAAAAAACACAGCCATTTCATGATAAGATTGCTCTCTCAGGAAACATATTACTACCTACAGTATACATATAGTGACTTATGTAAATTATAGAGCAATTCTTGCTATAAACATTTTTGTACATTATAATAGCGCAGGCTTGAAATCACAACACATGGGAAGCAGAGGCGAGAGGATTGCACACCCTGCCTCAGCTGCATATGAAGGCTTCGTCTCAGAACCAACCAGAAACTGGGCATGTGTCGGACTCCTATAATCTCAGCACTCAGGAGAAAGAGGCAGGAGGACCGAACGTTCAAAGCCATCCTCTTACATATCAAATCTGAGGCCATCCTGGGCTACAGGAGATCATGTCAAAGAAAGTGTAGATATTAAAACATAAAGACACCATAAAGTCCCTGCAGCCACAGGAATTTCCAAACATTTTCCCTTATAATTAAATCATCAGTTGTATCCAATTACACTGCATCAGTTTTTTTCACGTTAACTACTTTCTAAAACTCCTAAGTGGCTTGTAACTAAGAGGTATCATATTGCTGACTTATGATTCATCAGAATTTCTGAGAATTTTCTCATTATATAACATTTAGCTTGTGTTGAAAAATGACTCAGGTGTCAAGAAGTGTCATTTAATTGTCACAACCACCTGTACTGTTAAATACCAGTTGGTTTTGTTTTCTAATGAAAAAATATTCCTCATAGTCGATTGAGCTGTACATTTAATAACTGGCAAAGCTGGAGGGCTGAAAAAGGGTTGGCAGACATTCTTCCTACTGTGTTACCTTACTGTTAAGGTAAACCTACAGTGTTAGGTATTTTTCTGGGGATAATTTTAAAGACCTTAAGACAAACTATTAGTGCCTGGATAAGTATTAACAAAAATGGACTGCCCCATTGAGTGCATACATTATAAATTGACTCAAAGGAAAAATTGAGATGTTGATGATAATTCCTGTGATTTACATAAATTTACATAAACCCTTTCCTCCCCATCTTGCTTTTAGTCATGGTGTTTCATCAGAGCAATAGTAACCCAAATTAAAGAGGCAGTGCCTCTCCCAGGTCCAATAAAATTCAACTTCTAACTCATGTTCTAGAAACTCACGGGAGGATAAAGGAATACAACCAGTGCTGGCTGGTGTATGTCAACTTTACACAAGCTACAGTCATCTAAAAGGAGGAAATCCCAACCGAGAAAATTCCTTTCTGAGATCAAACTGTAGAGCATATTCTTAATTAGTGTGGGGTGGGGAGCAGCCTACTGTGGGTGGGGCCATCCCTGGACTGGCGGTCCTGGGTGCTCTAAGAAAGTAGGCTAAGCAAGCTATGAGGAGCAAGCCAGTGAGCAGCACTCCTCCATGGCCTCTGCATCAGTGCCTGCCTCCAGGTTGTCACCTTGTTTGAGTTCCTGTCTGGACTTCCTTCAGTGATGGACTACGAAGTGTAAGTATAAGCAAAATAAAACCTTTCCGCCCCAACCAACTTTGGGCCATGATGTTTCTTCACAGCAATAGTAACTCAAACTAAGACAAACCCTAAGAACTGTAAACATCCATTTAATTTTGGCCTATTATATCTTGCCTTATTCTAAAATCAAATGAGAACAGACCTAAATTTTTCAGAAGCCCAATCTAAAGACAGGATTTTCACACCTGAAGAAGAGAACCTGACTCCTGACCTTCCCACTTGGGTTTCAGAAGTGTTCTGATACAGGGTTTCCCAGGTGATAACATATATTCAGTGAATCCTGAACGTCTCAGTTGTGAAAGATGAGTCAGTGGTTAGGAGCCTGTACTACAGAGGACAGAAATTCAATTCCCAACACACACACCCAGCAACTCACAACTGTCTATAACTCCAGCTCCAAAGGATCTAGTATCTCAGGCATTCACAGGCACCTGAAGTCAGGTACACAAATCCCCCATACATACACACATAATTAAAAATAAAAAAGGAACCACCGATAGAATTGGAGAGCTGATATAACTTTGCTCCTGAAACAATCTGCTGACCCGGAATTCTACCCTCTGAGCCCTGGCCCACTAACAAACAGTGCCTTCTCTGAGGATACCCCATGGGCGACGCGCTCTGGTCACTTTGTTGCCTCACCTAATACTTGGAACTGGAGAATTCGCTGTTTCTTCCTGTATGGTGCTGGGTATTGTGGCTTCTGCTTCTGGGATAGCTTGTACTGGCTGCACTACATGAACAGTCCGGAAGAACTGGGTAGGAAAAGGAGACTGTGAGGGCTGCACTGTCCTCAAAACCTCTGATGACTGTCCACCTTCCATGAGATCTTTGGGTTTTGTAGCTTTAGAATTCCCTGTTTTTAGAATTGTTGTGGGCCCTCCTTTTATTCCCGGACTTGAAGATGCTCTTGATCGGCTTGCTTGATTGCGACTTAATGTGGTTGTAGATGATAAGGGCTGATCTGAAGACTCTATGCTGGAACTCGGATCCTCCTCATCTATGTATATGAGGTCTTTTGGCATTTCTTTAAACTGATACACCAAGCGCTGACCTTCCACTTTTGCAAGAATACCTCTTTGGTAATAGTACCTAGTCAAAGCAGACAATTTCAACAACATCTTATTAGATCATTTAAATATAAGTTAAAATGACATTAAACAAAATCCATTTTTCCTAACCATAAAATTTTAGGGCTGAAGTTTAAAAGTGAAGAAATTTGTTTGTTCGTGGGTTTTTATTTACTTATATATTTTTAAAATTTTTATACACAGATTAAACCCTTATGAGGGACTGAAAAGAGACTTAATAAAGTGCCTGCTTGCTTAAGACCCTCAGCTCCAATCCCAAGGATCCATGCAAGGGCTGGGCCCAGTAGACATATCTGTAGTCCTGTGCTGAGGAGAAAGAGAGGCAGAGCTCTCCGGTTTGCTAACTGAGCAGTCTAGCTGAAGCAATGAGCTCCAGGCTCAGTGAGAGACCTATATCAAAATACAATATGGAGAGTGATCAAGGAAGATACCCAAACACTGACCTCTAACCTCCACCACATGCACCAAGCGCATGCCCACAAACACCACATGCAAGCCCTCATTAACAAGCAAATCTAGGATGAATTTTGAGTAGGGAACTGTGAAGAACAACTAGACCTTTGCTTTCCTTTTTTCTTTCATACATACTCTGTTGCCAATTTGCTAGAATAATCAAATCTACTACAAACCTCAAGAAATCATTTCCCACCACTCTCTGACTTACTAGTATGAAATCATAAATGTTTAAGTTTAACTTAATTATGCAAAATTTAGTGATTCAAATGTTAGTGGTTTTAATAAAATCAAGGACATTTATGACTTTTGTGTATAATGTTCTTTCCCTAAGTTTCTCTCTCCTCAAATGTTGGTCCTTAACTCTACATTAAAACCTTTCCTTAGGGCTGGAGAGATGACTCAGCAGTTAAGAGCACTTGTTCTGAAGCGGACCCAGCACCCACATAATGTCTATAACTCCAATTTCAAGGGATCCAATGCCTTCTTCTGACCTCTGTAGGCATCAGGCGCCCACACAATGCACAGACATATATGCCAACAAAATATTCATATGTATAACAGAAATCTCTAAAAAAAAACTTAGTAAGTTCTAACTCTGAAGAAGAAGAGGACGAGACAGAAGGAGTAAGAAGAAGAAGAGGGATAAAAAGAGGAGAAGGAGAAGAAGCAGCAGCAGCAGCAGCAGCTAAACAAGCCAGGCACAATGATGCACATCCTAGCACTCTCAAGGTAGAAGCAGGTGAATTCTGTGAGTTCAAGGCCAGCATGGTTTACATAGTGCAAGCCTGTTTCAAAAAAGAGGAGGAAAAAGAAGAAAAAGGAAGGAGGAGAAGGGAGAATTCTAATTTAAGATCAACAAGCCATACATCTCCTAATCATTTCTATTTCAAGTCTTTCTCAAACAACACATATTGGGAATAACTAAATGATTTAGTCATAGAGAAGCAAAACAAAAATGGGCTTAAATTTCTTTTATCTAATATCAATATTGAAGTATTCATTATTCTACCATAAGATTCAACATGTTAACATTTTATACATTTTCTGATATTTTTGTAAGTGAAACACAGGTTGAGTATGTAATTTCTGAAATGCTTAGAATCAAGGTTTTGGAGGTGCTTTTGAAATCCTATTAAATATTTGCATAGATCTTACCAGTTGAACATCCAAACTTGGAAATGCCCTCAAATCCAAACTTCCTAACTCTCTTATTGTTGCTTAAAAGCTTCAGAATCTGGATGCTTGACTTCCACACCAGAGTCTGCTATTTGCATGATTATTTGTAGAAGAAAAGTATTTTCCTCAACCAGAGTAAGCTTTAACTTTACAAGCATGCTGGCTTGTGTGAGTACTGTGACCTTCCGTAAATGCTATTCACAGGCTGGGGACACAGCTCAGCGGTAGAGAGTGCTTGTCTAGCATGCACAGGGCCCTGGGTTCATGCCCCCAGCCCACAAAAGCAAGCAGCATGAATACGATCACAGTCTTTAAGTTTTGAAAAGTCACCTGTTTTTCAACACCTGGAAGTGATATGCCGAGCATAACAAAAACTCCGCGTACCTGAGTGCTCTTCCCATGGTTTCATAGTTCATGTCAGGCTTGTTTTTGTGTTTCCCCCACAATTTAGACACAGCTTTAGAATCAACCAGTTTAAAGATGCCCTTTTCTCGCTGTGTCCACTTGATGTATTTAGGGCAGGTAGCTTTGTCCTGAAGCAGAGCCAGTAGAAACTCCCAAAGGTAAATTGTGTTTCCTGAAACAAAATCAATTTCTTTTACAGGAACATACTTGCCTTTACATCAGCGCAAACAGACAAACCACAGGACTAGAAGTCTTAAAAGGTCCATCTTTAGCCACACAAAAATATCACCTCACTCAATTAGCAGATGCAATCCCTCAGTATGAATATGGTCATAATTCTTAGGGTCTAGTAGAAACCTTACTAATCCCATAAATGATGTACCTATAGCAGTCTTGTCAACTGTATTCATGATGACCTAAGGGAAAACACTGAGATCATTTCTGTCTGCTCTTTAAAAACCATCACACAGAGAAAACATCAAAAGTAATAAAAAAAAAAAAAAAACAATCCAACAGTTGTTCTCTGTGTATCAGAAGCAGCAGACCAGTGACGACAGTGTTCTTCAAAATGGAGCGAGAGTTGTGAAAACACTAGAACTCCAACACACCACAGTTAAGGCTCTACAAAGAGAAACTGCAGATTAGCTAAACTGCTGCAAGACTTTGCTGAATGCATTAATGGATTATTTTTACAGAAAAATGAAAATAACTGAAATGGTTCTGTAGGCTACTTTCTTACCAGCCTGGTTACAGAAATCGATGACAGTATCTTATAAGCTCTGGGCAACAGCATGCTCTATCTGGCTACAACAAGAAAAGTCATGAGCTGGTTTTGGTGGTGTGACACCTGTAATCTTAGTAGTTCAAGATCACCCTCAGCTGCTAGGGAGTTCAAGACCCACCCAGACTACAAGGTTTAACACACCCAAGGTAGTCATTCATTGGTTATACATGTCACAGTCTTCTCTTTCACACACATACACACACACACAGACACACACACACACACACACGGAAGCACACACACATGTGCTCCGCACACATACACACACACTTAAAAGTAAGCCAAAAAGAGTAACAAGGGTAGAATACAGAGAAGAATAGAGAGAGGAGAGGGCACTAACCCTGTGCGATAAAGATATCTGAGCACTTACCCTTTCCATCTTTATTTTTCTTCTTCACAGATATATTTGGTGTAGTGGCTGGGGAATCTGGTCGTGGTGGTTTTGTTTTTCTTCCTGAAATCAGAATATCTCTGTATAAGTTTTTGCCCTCAAAATTGAAAGAAAATTTCTTTTCATTAAAAGTTCTACTATCTTATTGTTTATTAATAGTTTCAAGTTCCAAACTTTCATACAGGAGTCATACAAACTAGTCTCTGAAAATGCTACCTAAAAGAAAAATAACTTCAGGAAAAATTAAACATTAAGTAAGTTAGATCACAAATAATTGCTTATATATGAAATTATACTTCAGGGCTAAAGACACAGTTCAACATCAGAGTGATTGCCTAGCATTCACAAGCCTGGAGTTTAATCCCTGGGGATGGGAGTAGAGTTGGTTAAAAAAAAAAAAAAAAAACACAGAAATTACCCTTTGGCTCACCTGTCAAAAGAAAATGAGATTGAATTTCAAATACCGGATTTTCTTTGGAACTGCCACACTAGTGCTTTCTCTTAAAATTTTGAATATTCCTTTTTTAATTAAATTTTTATTTTTTACATGAATTACTTTTTATTCACTTTGTAACCCAGCTGTAACCCCCTCCCTCATTCCCTCCCAATTGTATCCTCCCTCCCTCATCTCCTCCCTGCCCCTCTACAACTCCACTGATAGGAGAGGTCCTCCTCTCCTTCTTTCTGACTCTAGCTTATCAGGTCTCATCATGACTGGCTGCAATGTCCTCCTCTGTGGCCTAGCAAGAATGTTCCTCCTTCCAGGGTGGGGTGGGGTGGTCAAAGAGCCAGCTACTGAGTTCATGTCAGAGACAGACTCTATTCCCCTTAGTAGGAAAGCTACTAGGATACTGAGCTGCCATGGGTTACCTCTGAGCAGGGGTTCTAGGAATGGACCTTGGTTCTTGGTTGAAGTATCAGTCTCACAAAAGACCTCTGTGCCCAGATAATTTGGTTCTGTTGCTCTCCTTGTGGCACTCCTGTCCTCTCCAGGTCTAACTAACTCCTCCTTCTTTCATATGATTCCCTGCACTCTGCCCAAAGTTTGGCTATGAGTCTCAGCATCTGATTTGATACACTGCCAGGGAAAGTCTTTCAGAGGCATTGTGGTAGGCTCCTGTCCTGTTACTTGTTTTCTCCTTCTTCCAATGTCCATCCCATTTGTCTTTCTAAGTGAGGATTGATCATCTTACCCAGGATCCTCCTTCTTATTTAGCTTCTTTAGGTGTACAGATTTTAGTATGTTTATCCTATATTATAAGTCTACTACCCACTTATAAGTGAGTATATACCATGTATGTCTTTCTGCTTCTGGGATAGCTCACTCAGGATGATCTTTTCTAGATCCCACTATTTGCCTGCAAATGTCATGATTCCATTGTGTAAATGTACCACAATTTCTGTATCCATTCCTCTGTTGAGAGACATCTGGGACATTCTTTTTTTTCTCAAAACAGATGAACAGGCTGGAGAGATGGCTCAGTTATTAAGAGTACTCACTGCTCCTGCAGAGCACTGGGGTTCTCTTCCCAGCACCCACATGACACCTATGTGAGCAGCCACACACGCATGTGCACACACACATAATTAAATGAATAAAAGATAAAATCTTGTAGGATATAAATAAAATAATAAAACAAAGAATAATGAAAGAAAAGGAAGGCCACAAACTATGCCCTCAAAGCAAAGCTAACCATACCCACAGACCTTTTTTGTCTTATTGGGTTGAAGAGAAGGACAGAAGTGTTGGATAAAAGAATTCCGATAAACTGCTGTAATCCTAGCACCTAGGGAGGCAGAAGCAGGCAGATCTCTGTGAGTTTGAGGCCAGCCTGGTCTACAAAGCGAGTCCAGGACAGGCAAGGTACACAGAGAAACCATGTCTCGAAAAAACAAAGTAATAATAACAACATTAAGAATTGAATTTAGATACAAACTTGAGGCTTTAATAATTGAAAAATCTGGGCTGGCAAGTTGGCTCATTTGCCACCAAGCTTGCCAACCTGAGTTACAGCCCATGGTCACACATGAAAAAAGGAGAGAATAAACTCCATTCAAGTTGTTCTCTGACCTCCACACATGCACCATGGCACATAGACACCTACATACATGTACATACATACATACATACATACATTCACACACACATGCTCTCTCGTGCCTCTCGATCATACACATTTGAACATAAATGTAATAAATGACAAAGAGCTGGAAAATCTTTCAGATCAAGTGAGATAGATCAACTATTTTAAGTGCCTAAGATATTTTAATGACTTATATTAAGAACTACCTTAATTTGTTTTGCGTTTCATGTTTTTCTTACATATCTTAACTGGTGGAGAAACACCCTCTAATAAAAAGTTTATCTGGATTCCACATCAGTACTGACTGTATGACCTAAGTAAGTTAGACACTCACCTTTCTTTCTTTTAGGCTGTTCTGGGGAGGAGGCTCCTGGGAAGTCTGTATTTGTCTCTTGCACTTGCTGAGTTTCCATCACTTCAGGAATACCATCTAATGTGACAGACACATGGGTGATGGGGGCAGCAATGTCATCTTCAGAGGAACTAAATATATTATTATCTAATGGAAATGAAATAAATTATAATCAGTTGTATATTATAAACAAAATCATTTACTGTTTCTATAAACTCTCACTTTGTATTTCCTCTGCCATAAATCAAGGATCCTAAAGCACACCAGGCATGGCTTCCTACCACAGTCTATCTTACCTTCCTTCCCCTCGTCTGCTCTCTGAAACTCAGTTTCTGTCATTAGACTGCCATACAAATGCTTTGTTCTCTAAAAACAATAAAAATCATAGCAAAAAAAAAAAATCTCCCTAAAATTTACCGACAAAAAAAACAGAACAAATAACCCAAACTGTACAGCATGCCCCTCAACATCTCCACAATCTAAACCAAACCTCCCTTTCCACCTCCTTTCCCACTCACATGAAACTTCACACTTTTGCCATAAGAACGAAAACATCTCTCAAAAAATATTTTACAACTTAGAGTCCAGATATATTCCTTCTCAGTTGAATATTCACTCCTTTCTCTTCTAGCTAATGAAGGGTGATTGCAATTTGGTTAAAACATTCTCTCCTTAAAGCTAGAGTGCCACTGCCTCCAGAACACTATGCTATCACTTCTGTGGTCTTTGTTTCTGGCTTTTATACTTATTTACACACATGAATGACTTAGAAATTAAGCTGCAAGATTGAAGAAAGAAGTAACAGGTATTCGTTTTCTACTACGCCATTGCCTAACATGCTGCTGTGTGCAGCACGTTCAGTAAGTACCTTGAAGTGACTTAGTAACTATGCTTTTAAGTTTCAGTTCCCCCTTGTCAGAAAGGCCCAAAGGAGAAGTACATTAAAAAAATAAGTTAATAACCTAGCAATGAATTTTATACAACAAATGGTTAGGAAATTTGTCAATAAGTTTTTGCCTCTACTACAATTAGAGTAGAGATGGCTATACACTAGTCTGAGTTCAAAACCGATGTGAGGGTGAAAGGATGGCTCAGCAATTAGGAGCAGTCTGTGCTCTTCCAGAAGAGCAGGGGTCAGTTTCTAGCACCCACATCATGACTCACAACCTGCTACTGCCCATTTCGAGGATGGGAAGCTCCCTCTCTGGCCTCTCCTGACGCTACACTCATGCACTGCACGTGCAGACTTGCAGGCAAAACACTGATGCACATAAAGTTTTTAAAAATGAAATAATCCCAGAACTCAGGAGGCAGAGGCAGAAGGATCTCTGTGAGTTCTAGGCCAGCCTGCTCTACAAAGCGAGTCCAGGAGAGCCTGGACTACACAGAGAAACCCTGTCTTGAAAAACAGAAAACAAACAAAACAAAACAACAACAAAAACAGGTGAAGAGTTTGAAAGTGTGATGGGGCACATTCTATGAAACTCCCAAATAAATAATAAAAATACTATGTCCGGGAAAAAAACAACTTTGCATAATCTGTATTTCATAAAGGACAAATTACTTTTTTATTCTAAAAAGTTCATCAATTTTAAATCAGTTAAGCAGCACTTTTAACAAAGGTACTACACCTGGAATTTGTCTCTTACAATGTGCTCGGGACCTACAGAAGAAAAGAAGAAAGACAGCCTCTTCTGTTCCCTTGATGTTTACTATCTAATGGAGATGGCAAGAACAGCTTTGCAATATATACAGACATGAGCAATCTTTAGCACTCACTTATTCGTTTGTCATCCAGTATAGGACTGGGAGAATCCATATTGAGGAGTGCCTCAGCAGCCTCAATGGTCTCGATTGTTTCATCTCCATTATGACAAGAAGCCTCAACTACAATAAAGAAAAACATAGTATTAGCTACTTTGAAATAGGATATGCTGCTCTGAAATTTGTTCACAGTGTTCATCTCCTGAATCAGGATATACCACTTAACATTGAGCTTGTAGCTTGTATGCATATAAACTATAAAATACAGAACATATGCCATAATGCCAAATCTGAGGCGGGTGTATCAAAGGTCTCACACTATGCTAGCTAGTTTTTTTGTTTTGTTTATTTACTTTATTATTTTTATTTGTATGCATGTGGGTATATAGGTCTGTATATATGTATGTATTGACTTTTGTCAATTTGACAAAGGCTTGAGTCATCTAGGAAGAAGAAACCTCAATTAAAAAAATGTTCCCATCAGATTAGCCTGGACTGATTGAGTGCCTAGCCCACTATGGGTGGTACCACCTATAAGAAAGCAGTGCGGGTGAGGGTCTAGAGAGATGGTTCACCTGTATGGCAGCTCACAGCCACCCTTAACTCGAGCTCCAGGTGGCCAACAGCATCTTCTGTCCTCCTCAGGCACCTGGAGGCATGTGGTGCACTCTTACGTTATATGGAGACAAATACGTTTGCACATAAAATAAAGAATAAATTTGTCTAAAAAGGCAGGCTGAACAAACCATGAGCAAGCCAGTGAGCAGCATTCCTCCATGGCCTCTGCTTCAGTCCCTGCCTCTAGGTTCTGCCTTGAGTTCCTGCCCTGACCTCCCTAAATGATGGAGTGTGGTGTGGAAGTGTAAGGCAAATAAACCCTTTTTTTTTCCAAGCTGTTTTGGGCACCGTTCCAAGCTGTTTTGGGCATGGTGCCTGCCACAGCAATGAAGAAGCAAACTGAGACATACACTGTAGCTTAGGCTAGATTCCCTCTTGCAGAAATACTGCTGCCTCACCCTCCCAAGTGCCAGATGTCCGCCACCAGATAACTGCCTTTTTATTTTGTTTTGTTTCGAGGACAGGGTTTAAAATTATTACCATCTTGTATATGCCTATATATGCGTGATATGTATATGGACCACCCCACAAGGTGTGTATGGAGGTCAGAAGACACGTTTATGGAGTTATTTCTTTCTTTCCCCCATTACATAGGTTCTGAGGGTTGAACGTAGGTTGTTATGCCTTCACAGTAAGAGCCTTCTCACCAGCCCCTCTTTGGCTGTTAGTGACTTCGTCTATGTTATATAGCCCTGGATGGCCCAAAACAAATGACGTAAGACCAGACTGGCTTCAGACGTACAGTGATCCTCCTGCTTCTCCCTTTTGAGTTGTGAGATCACAGGCAGTTGCCACCATAAAGTAATTAATCATTACAGGAGTAGAATTTTGAACAAAATCAATTTTATAAGACATAATATAACAAAGCCCTCTGTGTTCATTCACAGCTTCAAACACAATAAACAAGCAGTTAGTCTTTCACCTGTGCCCTCCCATCAGCCCCACGCCCTTACTTCCTACAAGAGATCACTGTGAAGGAATCCAAGGCTCCCTTTTTATTAATTTGTTCAGTTGTTGTTTTGTTCATTATTTTTGTACTCTTTTACATTTATCTATCTGTATGATGTACATTCATGCTATAAACATAGAGGTCAGAGGGCAAGCTGAAGGAGTTGGCTCTTTCTGGCCACCATGTGGGTCCCTGGGATCAAACTCAAGTCACCAGGCATTTATCACCAAGTGCCTTTACTCACTGAGCTGTTTTCACCAGCTCTTTTTTTTTTTTTTTTTTTTTTTCAGTTTTAATAGAAGACCTTACTATAGCCCATGCTGGCTTCAAACTCACTAGGTAGCTGAGGCTGGCCTAGAATAGCTGATCCTTCTGTCTCTGCCTCCCATGTCTTAGAGCTACAAATCTGGGCCTGCTCCTCTGTATTTTATCTGTAAGCATTTTAGCTCATATTTCTAAAGGATAAGGAGTCTAACACAATGATATTATCATGTATTAAAAATTAACATTAAATAATTATATAATTCCATTAGCATCCCTCAAAATTCCTTTCAGGTGGTGATAGAGCACAGAGGGAGCGCACTCTCTTACACACACAAGGCCCTGGATTCCATCCCCAGCACCAGGAACAACCAGTACTACAACCAAAACAAACAACAGACTCCACAGAAGGTGTGTAGACAGGGTTTTAAAGAGGCCAGCTAAAATGAGGTCGTCACAGTAGACTAAATCATTATTCTGTCAACCCTCTAGGAAATCTGGACTTGGCCAGTGGTCAGAAAGACTCTGTGAAGACAGGGGAGAAGACAGTCATCAGCAAGCATGGGAGAAAGACACCAGTAGGCCAGAACTTTAACCCACAAGGAAAAGTTTTTCTGTCAGCTAGTTGATGGTAGACTGTGTCACACTAGCCCCGGCAAACAAGGCAGTGCTGCTCTGCCCATGTCATTCCCGGCCTTCCCCACAGCTTCTCACGGGCTTAGCACCGCCTTAGCACCGCCTTGCCCTCTCTTCCCCTTCTCATCACATGGCTTAGCTAAGCACAAGGGATCTAAAGGCTTGACTGGTGAGAAGAGAAAGGAAGGGAGAAGACACAAGCTACAAATATTCTGGCTTTAAGGTCTGGCTTGCTTTCTGAACCGAGGACTTTTCTGTTTTCTAGGAAGGCACCTGTCTGTATCTTGTCATTTGCTGTCTTCAGCTCTAAATGCAAAGGAATAATTCTCTAAAGGAAACAGTTCCTTTTTCTAAAGATCCTTGGCCTGCTTTCCTACTTTCAATTTCTTCTTTGGGGATCAATGTTCTTTATTGATGACTAAGCCCAGGAATAAGCACCCTTCCAGAAGACATTGGTTTCCAACTAACACTGAATAGAGCTCAACTCTAAGGCTTGAAGTTACATAGGAATACACTGCAAAACCTGTCAGTCTAGTTAAGTCACAGCAGACACATAACGGCAGCAGTCATCACAAAATAATTCTGAGCACAGCCAGCAATAAACACAAACTCGAATCTGACCAACCCTGCTTGCTTACTGGTAATGAAGAAGCAAGTTTAACCACCAAAAAACATTCATCAATTTGTTCTAACCAAGAAGAAAAAGTGAATCTAAACACTGGAAGAACAGCTCAGTCAGTGATTAAGCTCAGGCCTAGCATGCTTGAGGTAACCATAACCACGGTGTTCACTAAGAAAATAGCATGGAAATTAGGTGTTACCTCAATAGGAATGCAATCTTAGGCACAGTATTCAATTTAACCTCCCTAAACGTCTGCTTTGTTTAAATTACTATCAGAATTAAATGATAGATATTTTGACAAACTTAAAACAATGGATTAAGTTAATAATGCTATTTGTGTACTATTTGGATAAGATATGCGTTAACATATAAATGTTCTATACAGCTAAAATTGAGGGACATTCTACAGAACATATACCTAGTATACCTCCAATGTATGAAGGTTATGACAGAGGGACAGTGACAAACTGCTGAGTCTAAGTAATGAGAGAATGGCACATAGCAGTACAGATAGGTATCCTAGACAGAAGGCAATATGGGCAACTGGTAAAATGTTAAGTAGGACTTGGGGTTGGTTAATGATATTACAACCAATGATCATTTCCTCTTCTTAACAAATGTATACTACTTAGGTAAGATGATAGCAGGAGGATTAAGATAAGGAATACTTGCAAGGACAGTAAGGCTAAACTGTGACTGCCAGTAATTTTTAGAGAGCTCTTCTGACTATTCATAATTGGACGTGCATATAATTGAAACCAGATGCATCACAGGGTGGGGAATGCATAATAGAAGAAAACAATGATATAACCTAATCTATCAATGAAAATAGCCACACAAACTATACATTTCAGTAGCCACCCCTTCCTCCTGCTAAGCGGCATTTAAAAAAGACCCTAAGTTTTGTCCTGGGGCCCTTGAATAATCTCATGCTTTGGACCACTGTCAATCTTGATTCTCTGTTATTGCTCTGCTTTTAATAAAGTTACCTTATTTCTTTTGCAAATCTGTGTGAAACGTTATTTTCAAATCTTTGGGTAAAAGATCAAAAACCTAGATACATCTGGCCCAGATCCTGACCACCTATAATAGAAACCCACACACCTGTAAGGGTGATGTCATCATCGTCGTCTACGATTTCTTCTTCAGCAACATCCAGTGAACTCTCAGTAATCATGTCATTAGGCTCTTCCACACAGGCTAGACCAGCATAACTATTGAGAATATCAGCACCAGGAACATGTTCCACAATGACAGCAGGAAATATAGCAGGGTCGCCAAGCTGCAGGGGTGGAAGGGGAAGAGAAAAGTTTTGCTTTTGCTGGATACAATCCAAAAAGATTTTAGTTACTTTTTCAAAAAACACTTGACACTCAGCTTTATTTGTTTGTATTTTCTTAAGTGAGGACTTTACCCAGGGACTAATGTAAGCTAGGCAAAAATTCAACCACTGATCTACACCAAACCCTTTTTACAGTTTACAGCAATTTAGTCCCTATATCATCGTGTGTGTGTGTGTGTGTGTGTGTGTGTGTGTGTGTGTGTGTGTGTG
>NW_026591086.1:16367629-16397577 GCF_907164565.1 Psammomys obesus | reverse complement strand
TGTGTGTGTGTGTGTGTGTGTGTGTGTGTGTGTGTGTGTGTGTGTGTTTCAGCTTTTTGAGACAGAATCTCTATATAGCTGATCTTAACTCACTCTCCTAAACTCTGGGATTACAAGTATATGCCACCATACCTAGCTCCACTACTTATATTTTAGCAATCTTTTTAGGCTATAAACCTATAACACCTAAATTTTAATGATTAATCTTGTCTCGTGTTTGAGGAGACAGGGTCTTGTGCATCCCAGGCTGGCTTGCTCGCTGTTTACATGATGATCTTGAACTCCTGATGCAACTGCCTGCCTCCACCTCCCAAGTGTTACAATTACAGGTGTGCCCGCCACGCTTGGTTCTTTATCTTAAAAGCCAAGTTTTCACTCATAATTTTTTCCTTTCTTTCTTCCTTTCTTTTTTTCATTCATTCATTTATTGATTGATTTTTTGAGACAGGGTGTCTCTGTGTAGCCTTGAACTCACAGATATATGCTTGCCTCTGCCTTCCCACATGCTGGGATTACAGGTGTGCATGACCACACCTGGCTTTAAAAGTACATTTTTAAAATGGCATTACGTTAAGAAAAAAATAGGATATGCTTTAAAATTACACGAAAACATGAACCAGGAAGTAGAATACAATGGAATGTATAATTAAATAAGCTCTTACTGAAGTTTCTTTCACAGAAGAAATATCAGCTTAGTATCTCTTACACTGTTGCTTGACATGGAAGCCTTGATTTGAACAACCTTCGACTCACATGAAAACAATTAACTCTCATTTTCTATTATTGTCCTCTTTAAGGACTGTATTAAACTTAAGAATTTTTTCCAACTAATGTCTGTTTATAAAAGTACAGAATTCTAGGGTAGGTTTTGTGGCACACACCTTTAATCCCAGCACTCCAAAAGACAGAAGCTGTTGCAGCGCTATGTGTTTGGGCCAGTCTGATCTACATGCTGAGCTCCAGCCCAGCCAAAGCTATATAGAAAGACCCTGTCTCAAAAATAACATCAAAGATTATAAAACTTCAGAACTGAAATTACAACCTCATTTAGCGACTTCATTTTACCATTGAGAAACTGCCCCAAGAGGTTTTCAACGACATAGTAAAAGTCAATTCTGCTACTTTTCTGCTATGCTTTGTTTCATTATTTATGTAGATAGCCTGAAACTCACAATGTAGTCCAGAGTAGCCTTGAACTCATGGCATTCCTCTGCCTCAGTTTCCCAAGCACAAGGATAACAGGTATAAACTACTATGCCTGGCATTCTTTAAATTTCTTATTTTGAAATGATCGCTAACCTAGAGAAATTGCAAAATAACTTCTAAGAATTTTCATATAACCTTAGCTCATATCCCTCTAATTCTAACACTTAAGCACTTCTACTATTGTTTTTGTTTTGTTTGTTTCTTTGTTTTAAATAGGGTTTCTTTGTGTAGCCTTGGCTGTCTTTGTAGACCAGGCTGGCCGTGCACTCACAGAGATCTGCTAGGATTACAGGCATGTGTCACTGAGCCCAGCAATCATTTCTATTATTGTTATCGTCTGACTTTTTTTCTGGTTTGTTTAAAGTGGTAGTAGACATATCTCCTGTTTTAAAAGTGTTTATGGGTGTTTTACGTGCATGTATGTCTGGGCACCACTGTGTGCAGTACCAGAGTATTGGACCCCCTTAAACTGAAGTATGGGAGTTGCAGACAGTTGTGAGCTACCATGTGGTGCTCGGAATTGAATCTGAATCCTCTGGAAGAGCAGCCAGCGCTCTTACCCACTGAGCCACCTCTTCACCCATCTCCCCACTATCACTTTAACCCAAAATATTGTCTTATTTCCTAAATGCATTATCTTTTATAAAGACAGACAAATTGTCAAAAGCAGGAAATGAGTACTGTACTATTAACTAATCTGCAAATCTGAATTAAATTCCCTGAATCATCTCACTAATGATCACAGGGGAATATATCAAAAGAAGTGAAAAAATCAGGAATTAGTAGAATCAGAGGCTTCATTTAGTAAGCATCCTATTTATTTCATTGTTTTGTTTTGTTTGAAATAGAATCTTAATATGTATCCCACATTTGTCTCCCACCCGAATTAATTCTCCTAACAGCCTCCTGAGTCCTCGGTATACATGATCATGCCTGTCTAATTGTAGTATTTTTGAAAAAGTACAGATTATTTGTTATATAGAATTGCCCAAATTTTGTCTTTGGTTGTTTCTGTGTGTGTAGATCCCGTTAGCATTTTTGACAAGAATGAAAAAGAAGTATTGTTGTATCCCTTAAAATATAGATCATGTCAAGGGCCCCTAAATACTCATTTATCCCAGCACTAGGGATACTTTGACCACTTTTTTAAAGGATATATGTCAGGTTTCCCCATTATAAAATGAATATTCCTCTTTAATATGATAAGGACTTTGTGAGAACATTCTTCTTAAGCATTTCCTCATAAACACATCCTAGTAAAGTGGAAAAAGGTTCTTGTTTATAGGAAATACATCAGGTCCTTTGATATTTTCTTTTGGAGAATGAACTACCTGGAATTACTTATGGCTTTGCTCTATACTAAACAGTGCCCACCTTTTAAAGCCAGTGTTTACACATCTGCAGAGTAAGGTCAGATAGTACTTGTAACAAAAAAAAAATTAATTGCTAAAAGTTATATATCATAGGTATGTTAAACAGTATCCTTACCTTCAAGAATGGTAAGCAATGAAATTTATAGGTAATGATCTTAAGGCACTTTTCGTTTTACTTCAAAATGTTTCTTCCCATTTAAAAAAGTTAGCCAGAACTAGCTGGCTTTTCAAACTCTAAAACCAGTTTTGAAACTGAAACTAGGGGCTCAAGAATTTAGATTGTGAAACACATAAACACATACATAAGCAGTTAAAGAAAACATTTAATTTCCAAAGCAAAACATAAACATTTGACTTTCCTTTCCTCTGTAAAGCAGGACACCTGTCTGTAAGTCAGAGGACAAGGGCAGGGTTGGTTCTCTCCTTTCAAGTCAGTCCCAGGGGTCAAACTTGGGTCAGCAGGCATAGTAGCAAGTGCTTTTATTTTTTGAGCCACTTCATGGACCCTCCCTTTCTTTTTCTTGAGAGGTGATCACTTCACATAATGCAACCTAGTATGAACATATTCACGTGCTAAAAAAAACACTTCACCTTCTCTTCTCTTAGGAGTTCCATTTCAGCCCACTTCTAAAGGGGCTGAGCCCAACGTTCAGCAAATTTTCACATGATTTCACTTTATTTAGTACAACCAGATGTACAAGGTAAGAGCAGAGCTCATCACCCATCTATTGACAGGTAAAGAATTGGGTTAAGAATATGCCCAAGGTCAGCCACTAAGTCCAAGAAAGAGGCATGTCAAATGCCACTCACAGGTGCTCAACCTACTCAAATAAAACGAGACTATTCCTCGCAGGACAAACCTACCTGGTTCTTGCAATTTAAACAGAGACGGGCAAAAACATAAATATTACAAGAAACACCTAGACAATTTTATCTGCATCTAGGGTTTGGAAGGAAGAAAGGGAGAAATGACGTAATTATAATCTCAAAAGTAAATGAAGTAACAAATTTTTAAAAAGAAAGAAAACACTGTCAGCTGTCAGGGTGGCATACACCTGTCAATACCAGCACTGAGGTGGAGAAGACTCCCAGAGAGCACTAGAGAAACGGGATGTCCAATAGGAGGCCTTCCTCTTCCACGGAGGGAATCACGCCTGTTTCCACCCCGAAAGCTGGGACTGGATGTAGTCAATAACCTGGTGATCTGTGCCTCACCAGAATCTCCCAAACTACTGTGTTTATCCCAGACTCTTCCGAGACTCCTGAGCATTGTCTCTCAGTCAGTAGAATCCACTGTTAGGAGAGAAGTCCTGTATACTTTGCAAACCCCCATCCAGCTAATAGAACCCATCCTTACCTAAGAGGTCACAGGTACTTTGCAAAAGACATGTACTTTATAAAGAAGTTTCAATGTACTCATGACTTAAGTTTTATTGTGATCACTGTCACCAGGAAACCTTTTCCCAAAGTTGTACTGTCAAATATGTCAAAAATAAAACTGCTAGGGGTCAAACTCTAGAAGTGTGAACCAACACCAGCTGACCAGTTCTCCTTCATTACTAGAGGTTCATTACTCTGCCAGCAGCATTTTCAAGGATCACTCACACACTCTACACACACACACACACACGCACACACCCCTCAGGAGGCTAAAGCAGGAGATCACACATTTGAAGTTTGCTTCCTTAACACAGATCCAGATCAACATGAGCTACAGAAGGAGACTCCTGTCAAAAAACAGAGAGACAAACAATTATGAAGCAGGAGAGGAGGAAGTTGTGGAAAGGGAAGGGGGGAAAAGGGACAGAACAGGAAAGAAAAAACTAAAGTTAGGCATAAAGCTCAATGGTAAACTGTACAAGCCCCAGTTGCAATGCTCAGCCATATTAGGAAAAAATAAAATCAGATACAAAAAAGGAAAGAAAATACTTCCTTTGACCCAAAAGTTTAGTTAAGTATGAATAATAATACCTTTAATGATAGCACTGGGGAGACAGAGGTGGTGTGTCTCAAGAGTTCAAGGCCAGCCGGTCGTGACCGTATCAAAGAGAAAACAAAGAAATGTACAGGAGAAAAAGAGAAGCACTGGCTCTGTGATTAGGAAGGCAGTGTCATGTAGTAAGCAAAGAAAGTATGAGTCACGAGACCCAGTGCTTTCTCCAACACTGACATGTTAGACAAAGGAAAGCAGAAATGAGAGTAAGCGAAATACCACTGATTTAACCAAATGCAGATTAAAATATTCTTAAAATGTACATGGGGCTCAGAAGATGGCTCAGTGGATAGAGCACTTGCTATGTAAGCATGATGACTGGAGATCAGACCCCCAGCACTCCTGTGAATGTCAAGTGTGGGGGGCCCACCTCTAATTCCAATGCTGGGAAGGTAAAGACAGTGGACCCCTTGGGTGAGCTGGCTAGCTAGGACTATCTAAATGGGCAAACTTTGGCTTCAAGTGTCAGACCCTGCTTTAGTAGAATGAAGCGGACAGCAGTTGAGAAAGATACTGTGTCACCTTTGATATACAGACACCGGCACCCCCCCGCCCCACAGGAACAGTCATGTGACACACACACACACAATAAATTGTGCTTATAATGAACATGTTTAGACTTATTATTATTATTTCCAAAATAGTCTAACAAATGTTTGCATAAGATTTACAGTATATAAATATAATTAATCTAGAAACGAGTTTAAGTGTATGGGAGGGCTTATATGGGTTATAAGCAAATACTATACTGTTTCAAATAAGCTTTTGCAGACTTTGGAATCCAGAAGTCCTGGAACCTGTCCCCCTCAGATATAAGGAACAACTGCACTTTACCTCATCATATAACTGACAAGTAACTGAGCTCCTACTTGAACTGACTCTAGGGTTCACGCTGTTCATCTGTATCTTACATAGTCAATTTCAAATGATGGCTTTACAGAACTGAGTACCTGTCTACCTGGCTGTTTAGAAATGCAATGGACGTAACATTTAGAGTGGTGGTGGTGGCTTCAGCATCATCATCACTAAGGTTTCATCAGTCTGCTCTAAACTTCCTCGGCACTGTACTTCCTCTCAGGTCACTCCTGATTTGTACATAGTCTTCTCTTGCTAAGGTAACTTGTTGTAGTTAATAAAAAATGAGTGTTGGGCTATATAATGGTTATTATTAGCCCTAAGATTATCATGGCGGTATTATGTAAGCCGCTATCACAAATAATAAGACAAAGACACCTGTTAGATTTTACAGTTGCCTTATTTACTTTGGGCTGGGCAGTTACTGCACCTGTGCTGGCTCAGTAACCTCACCATCTGTCTTAATCCTTCTCATGGTCTACCTTCCATCCATAACCCCTAGATGCTTGCCTGTCTTCTTCATCTGGGGCTTTTTAAGCCATTATTGGAGTCCTTGCTCTTGGCTCACGTGGTTCTTTTCCCCACACTAACCCATCATGGGGTCCTTCTTCCTCCTCTCTTCCTGTCAGTCTGTCTCCTGTGATTCTCCTGTAAGGGAAGACTGGGAACCTCAGCCACACCTACCTCACTCTGCCCTGCCCAGGTATAGGCTGCTCAATCAACCAATCAACCAATCAGATATAATGACTTAGACAGGTTTACACAACATGGATAGGTTTACACAACAAGGATAGGTTTACACAACAAGGACTAACCAGATCTTGAGGGCTAACATCAGAACAATCCCCAACAGTAGCTTGAGTGTCTCACTAAAATCACGAACATCAATAATCCTTAACAACAGTCTATAAACATTTGCCCTTACACCCATAAATAAGTGTGGTGTCCACCCTCATCAATAGACAGAAACCACTACCAAAAACCACAACCAATCAAAATGCAGAGTTGTGGAGGTCGGTCCCAGGGCATACATCTATAAATACCCCTGCACCTAAGGCCCAGGAAATGTTACAGAAGAAAGGGCAGAAAGAATGTAAGAGCCAGAGGATCAGGGGCGTTTGCTGTGATAATATGTCTCCTTGTAATTTCAGAAGCTACACCCATAAAGTCTCACCACATGACTAAGTCTCACCACATGTCCAAAGATGAGCTGAATAAGGACGGCACCAATAGACATGCCAAAGTGGACAGGGAAAAGCCCACGAGGCCTCAACCCTACACAAAGAACTGTAGACAACTGAAGAAATCCGGAGTCTGAGAGGTCTCCCCGGGGAGAAGCATACCAACTAGTGTCTAGTGCCAAATGGTCAGTCCTAAAACCATATATCCGAGTAACAGACTACAGACTGAGCAGGCTATACTTCGGAATACATATATGTTTGAGCATCTATGCGTACAATAACAAGTAGTGAGAAAATAGAGGCAACAAATTTGAAGGTAAGCCAGGATGGGCATATGAAAGGGTTTGGAGAGAGGAAAGGGAAAGGAGAAATGTTGAAACTGTATCTTTTTTTTTGACTTATTTTTTTTAATTTTTTATTAATTATACTTTATTCATTTTGTATCCCCCATAAGCCCCTCCCTCCTCCCCTCCTGATCCCACCCTCCCTCCCCTTTCTGCATGCATGTCACTCCCCAAGTCCACTAATAGGGGAGGTTCTCCTCTTCTTTCTGATCTTAGTCTATCAGTTCTCATCAAAAGTGGCTGCATTGTCCTCTACTGTGGCCTGGTAAGGCTTCTCCCCCCTCAGGGGGAAGTGATCAACGAGCAGGCCAATCAGATTATGTCAGAGGCAGTCCCTCTTCCCATTACTATGTAACCCACTTGGACACTGAACTGCCATGGGCTACACCTGTGCAGGGGTTCTAGGTCATCTCCACGAATAGTCCTTGGTTGGAGTATGATTTTCTGGGAAGTTCCCTGTGTTCAAATTATCTTGTTCTGTTGCTCTCCTTGTGGAGTTCCTGTCCCCTCCAGCTCTTACTATTTCCCACTTCTTACATAAAATTCCATTCACTCTGCCCATCAGTTGGCCATCAGGCTCAGCATCTGCTTTGACAGTCTATACTGCAGAAGCTTTCAGAGGCCCTCTGTGGCAGGTTTCAAACTGTATCTTAATCTCAAAATTTTTTTTAAAAATGAGCTTATTTAAAAGTTGTTCACCTCCCATTTCTTCAGGGCACTATCAATTTATATAAAATAAACTCATATGTTCATAATACAAGGGGCTGGAGCGATAACTCACTGGTTATGAGAACTGGCTACTCTTCCAGAGGACCTGAATTTGATTCCCAGCATCCACAAGGTAGCTCACAACTACTATAACTCCAGTCCCAGAGATACAATGTCCTTTTCTGGCCTCCATGGCAAGCAAACATATGCTACACAGACATGCATGCCAGCAAAACACACACACGCGCGCACGCGCACACACACACTATATATATATATATATAATACAAGAAGTAAACAAAGAAGCCTGAAACTACAGAACATATTTCCAATGACTACAAGGTATTGGCCTCTACTACCATAAATGGAAGAAAAAAGAACACTCCAGTAACTCCAGCTGTTGATCTGGACTCAAGATAAATGCCTTTTATCTGAATTGACTAGCTACTGACTAAAGTATAAGTCATCTAGAATCCAATCCTTTAAAACCACACACTGTAAAACTCCTCAAAGGGTTATCTCTGCACTCTACAGAGGCAGAGACAGGAGGACTGCTGAAAATTCAAGCCAGAGGCATTAAGGGAAGGCAATATGAACAAGCACTTAAATTTCGCTCGTTAAATTATCAATGATTGACTTCTCTGACCCAAACTCAATGGCTGGCTCTTTGACACTCCACCTCTGGAGGGAGGAGCAGCCTTGCTAGGCCACAGAGGAGGACAATGCAGCCAGTCCTGAAGAGACCTGATAAGCTTTGGTCAGATGGAAGGGGAGGAGGACCTCCCCTATCAGTGAACTTAGAAAGGGGCAGGGAGGAGATAAGGGATGGAGGATGGGATTGGGAGGGAATGAGGGAGGGGGCTACAGCTGAGATACAAAGTGAATAAACTATTATATAAAAAATTTAAAAATAAAAATTTAATTAAAAAAATTATCTATGACTTAGGTTTTTTCTCCCCTTATCAAGACAGGGTTTCTCTGTAAAGATAGCTGTCCTGGAATTCTATGTTGACCAAGATGGCCTCAATCTCAAAGAGATCTGCCTGCTTCTGCCTCCCAAGTACTGGGATTAAAAGTGTGTACAACCACACCTGGCAAGATTTAGATTTTTTTAAAGTAAGTAAAAAAAAAAAAAAAATCCTGATTTGTATCCATCTATTTGGACTGCCATAAAAAGTACCAAACCTAAGTGCCCTCAACAACAGAAATGTATTCTCACAGTTCTGAAGATGATGTCTAAAGTACAGGTATTAATGTATGGCTGGTTCCTTCTGCAGAGCTACTCAATTCTCCTTGACTTGTATTGGCTGCCTTAATGTTCACATGACATCCTCACCATGTTTGTCTGAGCTTCTTCCTTCTATAAGAAGCCACCTATAAAAGGGACACGCTCCATTCATTCTAATTAATCACATCTACAATGATTCTATTTGCAAATAAGGTCACATTCTGTGGTAACACAGGCTAGGACTTTAATAGATAAAGAGGGAGTAAGTTAGACAAATTCCACCCCTAACAAGACTCAATTTAAATTAGCTTTAGGTGTACTGTTTGAACACTGGTAAATATTGTTGTTGTTGTTTTATTTTGTTTCCCTCAGATGAAGGGAAGAGATGACAGCCAAACCAAAACTTTACTAATACATGGCTTGGGCTGATCCCTAGACCTAGGTCTGGAAGCTTCTAGCCTCCGTACAATCTAATCTTCTGCAATATCTGACCTTGCAGGCTTCAGCTTCCAGCCTCTATCTGCTAACCAAGGCCTAGAATGTTTGCAGCCTCTTTGAGACTCACTGCTGAATAAGCTCACCCTTTCTCATTCTGAACTCTGGGTGGCTGGTTCAGCTCAGCTGTTCTTGCTCAAAACTTCTCTCCAAGATGATTAATTCCAACCAGCTCCTCTCCCCTTCTCACTGAATTGCTCTGCTTGGAAAAACTGCCTCTGAACTCCAAGAACTGAATGTACTGACTGCACTGAACTGTACTGTCTTCAGGAACTCTCCTGTTCTCTCTCTGAGCTGCTCTTAAGTAAGTAGCTTTTCTTTCCTGTCTGTTCTTGTGAAAGTAGTGTATATCCTCTGACTTATACTGTCTACTCTTTCTCTGATTCATCTCTTTGTCTACCCTTCAATTAGATGTTATTGTTTGAGATTAAAGGTGTGAGGTGTGTACTAAACTCCAGCTAGAGGGATGAAGGGTGTATCGATATTCCAGATGGATCATACAGACCTAGGTCTTTGGAGGTGATCACCAGCTAGAGCAGCCACGGTTCTGGATTGAGATTGCTCTACAGGTTCCCTCTATCCTAACACCAAAAGCTTATGAAAATAAAATACAGACATATATACATTTACAGATGGTTTTAAATTAAGAGTAGACATTATTCTTCAGATTTTAACTCATGTTTTTCCTACACTGTTTAAGTCTAACTCCTCCCCAGATTGATTTTAAAAAAAGAGCTTCAAAAGGTCAGAGCATTGAGTATACAGCAGCATGCCCCTGTAGTCCCAGACACCAGGAAAACTAAGACGGAGTACTACTACTTGACCACCATAGTTTGAGGGCAATTTATATAATACCAACTCAAAAAATAAACTGAAATTTTAAGTTATTTATAAAATAATGAAAATCTGTAGTTTCTTTTATAAAATTTCTACTTTTTTTTTTTTGTTGTTGTTGTTGTTGTTGTCTTTAAGCATTCAGGCAAGTGTTATACCTCAGCTATACTCCTGTCCTGATTTTTCCTTAAAGAAACAAAGTGACAACCTATTTTGGACACTGTTCTATTGTTGTGAAGACACCATAACCAAGACAACTTTCATAAAAGAAAGCATTTAACTGGGGGCTTGCTTCCAATTGCAGAGGTTTAGTGCATTGCCATCATGGTAGGCGCATGATAGCATTCATGATGGTGTTAGAGCAGTAGCTGAGAGCTATATCCCAATCCACAGGCTGAAAGAAACTAGGAGAGAAGAGAGAGAGGAGGCCTGGCAGGGGTTTTTGAAACCTCAAAATCCACCCAGTGACACACTTCCTCAAAAAGGCCACACCTCCTAATCTTTCTAATCCTGCTTGAGCCACTCCCTCGTGACTAAGCACTCAAATATAGGAGTCTATGGAGGTCATTCTTATCCAAAGCACTGCACAGCACAGTTTTCTAGCCTGCCATAAATAAATAAATAAATAGATAGATAGATAGATAGATAGATAGATAGATAGATAGATAGATAGATGAGTGAGCAAATAAAGAGGTAGATAAATAAATGGATAAATAAATAAATAAATGAACAAGCAAATAAGCAAATAAATAAATAAATAAAATTTTATTTATCTGTTACTCCAGATAAATAAAGGGTGTCCTTAAATCAAGGGCATCCTTACACCTATGACAAGCCTGTGCTATATAAGCTCCTTTCTCAAAAACAAAAAATCTTTAAGTACTCTGCAAACATGTTTAAAGGCTTTCCTCCTTTAAGTAATTAAATAAATCACCTTCCCCCCCCCCCTTTTTTTAAACCCAGCCCTATCCTTGGAAATCTGAAGAAAACACTCAGGGCCTCACACATGCTAAGCAGATATTGTACCAGTGAGCCATATAGCAGTGCTACCTGTGATTTGAGAAAGAACTTCACTAAATTCTAATGTTACTTCACCTTGTCTGTACACTGGGAAACATTTTAATACTCCAATTAAGTATGAGATGATTCAGATTATCTAGGGATATAGCCAGGGCCTATAGATAAACTTCCTCAAGTGAGTCCAATTTGTACTCAGGATCTAGGACCACTGATTTAAAGAATTATTCAAAACTGCACTTGCCTGAATTGGGTCAACTCTTATTATTCATGCAAATCTCTGGATACTAGAAATCTAAACATATAGTACAGGGTCTTTTGGTATTTGGCATTTGTAGATGATTTTCACTTTGTTTGTGAAACAGAACCAAAGCAAACCACAAACCCTGAAGACCAGGAAAGAAAGATTTCCTGGAACCAAAAGCCTATCAAATTAGTCTTTGAAACATCTGCTTCTAAATTTCACTATAGTGAGAAAAACTGACTTTGATAGGTTTTCTAACTTTACTGGAAGTTTTAGTAGCTCAAAAGGAAAAAAATATATATATTATGTAAAGGTTAAGTCCTAGAGCATATGTTGAAAGCAAAAATTCAGCCAACACTTTAGCAGCAATAATAAAAATCAAACAAAGGACAGTTCCTCAGATTTCAACACGGTCCCTCGTAGTTTCCCTTGGTCCACCCCATGTAGTTTCTCATGGTCGTGGTTCATCACATATGTTATGAGCCAATACTATCGCCTAAAAGGAGATGTGACGGAAGCAATGGAAACAGTACAACATGTGCTTCTGCTAAGAAGCTTGTTTCGTTCCCTCACTAGAGCAGGTCCCGCAGTCCTACATGGTGACTTAAAAACTACAGAAGACTACCGCAGTACTGTTAGGCAAATTTAAGTTTTCAACATGCTTTCAGATTTAAAAAAAAAAAAAAAAAAAAAAAACACTCACAGAACTTGTTTGCCAAGTTTCCCTAACAGCAGCAGCTCTCAATCTGTTCCATGGTGATTGTGAAACATCCTGCCACAGCCCTCCAGAAAACAGCTCACGGCCAAAGAGCAAAACATTTTCCTCAAACAAAAAGCAGGATAGAAAATCTTGTAAAATGCCCTCAGTGCAGACACGTCTTTTCAGAAACAAGTACAAGATAAGCATGCTTTCAAGGAGTTAATACATTGTCATACCGAGACACACAGATAGACAGACAGACAGATGGACAGACGGGCACACAACACATTCCAGCCAGACTGGTGCCTCATTCCTCCCATCATCTTCAAAATCTCCTTGACTCTAAGAATTTTCCAGTAAACATACAAGCCAAACACAGCACACTTTAAGACAAACTGCCCTGCTTTCCAATCAGACTGAGTTTTCAGCCTCCAAAGACACAGCTCTGAAGACCTGTGATTTATTCTTGTAATGACTTCCTTTACACCTCCCATTTTGAAAAAAAAAAAAATGGTTACAACTTCATCCTATCACAACACCCTCTGACAATATTTTGTGTTGTGCCAACTATACAACTTATATACATGTGACAAAATGGTACAGCAGTGAATATTCCATCTCTAACTGGGTATTTGAACATACTTGGGTGAAAAACAGTTTGTCTAAGGATGTTCAAATAAGTCAGGCTTTCTAAGCTTTATTTTCAGTATCTATTTAAAAAATACACTCTTTGAAAATTACTATAGAAATTAAATAACATGGAGCCAAGTAACTTTTTATATTGAAGGGCATATTGTAAGTAATCAAGAACATATACCAATGAAGTTTTCAATATTTTACCTAAACAGAAACAGGAATCCTCTGGTTTATGTTTTTCTTGTGTGACTCTTTGGGAATTAGGGGCCTCTTGTATGTTAAGCAAGCACTCAGCCACTGAGTTATATTCCTAGGCCTAAATAAACGGGGGGCGGGGGGGAGAGAGAAGAAGGGAATGTGTATGCGCTCACACACCCCAGCCTGGTCTTGAACTCAACAGTGATCATCATCACCATACCGGCAATTCTGAAATGATAGGCACACACTGCTGAAATAAGCAAGCTCAATAACTGGCTTAGGAGATACATGGAGATACATGGCTTACTGGGTAAAGGTCCCGGCCACCAAGTCTAACAACCTGAGTTTCATCCTCAAGACCCGTATAGTGAAACGAGACAGCCAATTTTTATAAAATGTCCTCAGACCTCCATATTTGCTCCAGGATGCCTACACACTAGATACATACATACATACGTTCCTACAAACATATGTACATACAAACATACATACATAGATGTAGGTATGTAGATAGGCAATAAATAGATACATGGTGGATTGATGGATACATGATCTTTGGTTTTGATTCCCTATGTTTGTGTGGGTACCTCTCTCTCTCTCTCTCTCTCTCTCTCTCTGTGTGTGTGTGTGTGTGTGTGTGTGTGTGTGTGTGTGTGTGTGTTAAAGCCAAAAGTCAGCCTTGGGTATTTCTCCTTCAGTGCTGTCCACCTTGTTATTGTTGCTGTTCTGTACTTTTTTTTTTAAGTGAAAATGAGCTTCATTACATCAAGTAATAGATACATCCAAAGGTGTAAAAGGTGTAAAGCTTTCGTCATTCCTCTCCAAGTGCAGTCACAGTGTGTTTCTACACCTTATTCTGTACTTTTTTTTTAAGTGAAAATGAGCTTCATTACATCAAGTAATAGATACATCCAAAGGTGTAAAAGGTGTAAAGCTTTCGTCATTCCTCTCCAAGTGCAGTCACAGTGTGTTTCTACACCTTATTCCTCCTCCGCCTCTGCTGAGACGCTTCACTCTGAAAACGTTCCTTCTTCATATGGGAAGAAGAGCAAGCTACTGATAATTATGTTGACACTTGAGAAAATGACTGACAACGTTCAAGGTGGGAAGGGTCAGAGTTGGCAATGCCTGCTCTTAGTATTGTACTCAAGCAAGGTATGTAATCAGGGCGCAGTTGATTGCCCACCTGTGCATATGAACAATTTGCCAGCTTTGAATATCAGGGTTTAAGACGGGGGCTGGAGAGATGGCTCAGGGGTTAAGAGCACTGTCTGCTCTTCCAGAGGTCCTGAGCTCAATTCCCAGCAACTACATGGTGGCTCCCAACCATCTACACCAGGATCGGATGCCCTTTTCTAGCACACAGATGACCTGCTGGTAAAGCACTCTTATATTTATATGTAAAGTAAATAAATTTAAAAAATGATTTCAGAAACTCTAAATGGAAACTGTTTAATTCATGAAAGTTTAAAATCACTCACCATGAAATTATTTGGGCCTATACATGTTACATATGTGGAGATTATTCACTGGTAATTTCTTTTCTTTTGTTGCTGCTTAGATATTTTCATTTTAAGCAAAATATCAAATCTAGATTCCTACTGTTCTAAAAACACAAAGCATACATCAATGCATGCTGTATCAAAGCCTCATAGCCCTGCACCACCCATCAGACTTTAACAGACTTTAATCAAACAAACCAAGTGCAGTGTTGCCAAAATTACTAAGGAAACAGGTGAGCAGCTAATAAAACAAATTACCCCCTAACAGGTAGTCTAAAAGAATGCTCATAAATCAAAACAGGAATCCAAGCATATGTTGAGCACAATGGTAAAGAGTGGTGGTTCTGGGAGCCTTTCAACCTTGCCTATACAATCTACTAAAGGTGAACAATTGTAGGTCTTTGAGTTACCAAGTACCATGTTTTAACATTATCCTACAGGAAATCAGGGGACTGAGCCATCTCTGCAGCCCCTCTAGTCTCCATCTCTGAAAGCCCTTTAAAATGATGCTCCTAACAAAGTCCTGGGGAAAGCAGCTGCCACACTGAAGACTTTAGACGGCTCACACCACGGAAGCTCCACAGCACTAAGCCACAGTCACTAGTCAAGCAGCCCAGAAGAAGCAGACCTAAGGTCTAAATCCAGACCATAGGACTACACCTTGCTCAGTCAGCAAGGTTGGCCAACCATTCCTGTAAGTAGTCTCATGGAAGTTAAAGCTTGGGTTTAACCATGTGTAGATGGCTGTCTTCATAACGAGCACTGTATTTAGAACCACAGCAAACTGAGCTCGTTTTACATCTGCCGGCTCTAGTGGTGGGGTGCTTCTGAAGACACTTGGCTTTGCACAGCACCAGCATAACCCAGCGGTCTAAGCAAACTGTCTTTTCACTAAACTTACCCAAGATAGCATTTGAAATTCCACTGTGAGCTGGGCTTGGTGGTGCCCAACTGTAACCCTGCACTCAGGGAGGCAGAGGCAGGCAGACCTCTGTGAGTTTGAGGCCAGCCTGGGCTGCAAAGTGAATCTAGCCAAGGCTACACAGAGAAACCCTGTCTCACCACACACACACACACACACACACACACACTCCACTGTAAATCCCTGTGAGATTTGAGGTTGTTTAAATATTGTCTAATCTTATTGGAATTTCTTTTCTTTTCTTTTTCATTTAACATTTGAAATTCTACTATAAATCTCTATGAGGTTGTTTAAACATAGTCTAATCTTATTGGGCTTTCTTAATATTTTTCCATTTATAATTACAGTATTTCCCTCTTCCCTTTCCTCCCTTCAAGCCCTCCAATAACACTCTTCCTTGCTCTCTGAAAACATACATACTAGTAACATTATATAAATTAACATTATACAGATTCAGCATTATCTAGATTAAGGTGTATTTATGTATTTAGGAATATATACATGCATGTATGTGTTGGTTTGACTGAGAATGGCCCAAATAGGTTCACAGATTTGAATGCTTGGCCACTAGGGAGCATTTGAAAGGACTGGGAGTTGTGGCTTTGCTGGAGGAAATGTGTCACTGAAAATGGGCTTTGAGGTTTTCAAAACCCCAATGGCTTTCTTTTCTGCTGCCTGCCAATCCAGATGTAGAACCCTCAGCTACTCCTCTAGCACCGCGTCTGCCTGCATGCCACCACACCACCTACCGTGATAATGAACTGAACTTCTGAGACTGTATGCTAGCTCTGATTAAATGCTTTCTTTTATAAGAGTTGCTGTGGCCACGGTGTCTCTTCACAGCAACAGAACACTTACTAAGATAAGACCCATATATGGACGCAACAACAAGTAATAAAAAAAACAGAGGGCATGAACTTGAAAGAGGAAAAAAGTTTTTCTTTTCTCAGTCAGGAAAAATTGCAATTTGGCCATGCATCCCTAAAAGTAAGGCTCAACAAAGATCATCTTAACGTTTCTGTTTTGTTTTTTCCTTTTGAGGGATAAGTGTTGTTGCTATCTGTAGTGTAATTCATGGACAACATAGATGAACATGCTTAAAGGCTGGGGCTATAGCCCTAGGTTTAATTCCCAGTATAGGACAGGGTGAAAAAGGGAAACACACATAAAAAATGTATGTTATGGTTCATTTGTTTAAAATGCCTGTAATTTGTGGTTTCCAGGGCTGAAAGTAGCTAGAAATACACCACCACCCTTTGAAGAGGGAATTAGCTTGTCATATATCAAATTTATAAAGTGACAATGAAATGAATGTGATATGGGCATGATATAAAAATAGTTCAGTTAAACAATAATTAGCAAGTTCAAAATGTATGTCTGTACTTAATGTAATTCAATATATATAAGCAAAATTGATAATTTTAGGATAAAAAAATATTTTTAAAAAAATGAATAAAAACTCCCACTGTGGAGGAGGGAGATTTATCAGATCACTGTAGCACCTTCCACATAAAAGAAGGCACTTTAAATGAGCTGAAGAGCTAAACATAACAGAAGAAAAAAATTAGTAATATTAGTGTTAAGAAAAGTTCTCCTAAGCAGAAGTTAAGGGTGGAAAAATGTTCAAAATTGATAATATTTTAATTGAACTTTTTAAGTTTCTATAGGGCATATAATTAAAACCTGGTAATAGACTGGAAGGAAATGTCAAAAGAAAAGACAAAATTACCCATTCTAATGATAAAAGCGATTACTAAGAAGACAAATACTACATTATAAAGAAGTGCTAGGTAATAGGACACTAAGTAATTCAAAGGAAGTTCACATGATCAATAGACAAATTTTAAAAACAATAAGATACCTCATTACTAGTACTCTGTAAATGCAAATTAAAATAGTAAAATGTCATTTTCAACCAACAGATGATTCATAAAAGAAAAAGGGTGATTATGTTGGAAACAATATGAGAAATACATTGCTAGTAGACACTGACACCACCTTTGAGAGGGATGTTTTTATTATTCTGTAAGTAAACTCAATAATTCCTTTTTGTTTGTTTGTTTTCTGTTTTGTGTTGTTTTTTGAGAAAGATTTTCACTATGAAGACTGACTTGGAACTGTGTAAGTATACCTGGCTGAGCTCAGACTCACTGGGGTCCCCCGCCTCCTTCTCAGGAGTGCCAGCATTGAATGCACTGATTCCATCTTTACTGATTTTCAGATGTCCTCACACAGCTACATAAAGACCCACTGTATAGACACATAGATGAGCTGACAAAATGATACTTGGTCCCGTTCTGTGCTGGGAATGGTTCTCAGACACTATAAACAACAACTCATTTAGACCTCACACCAGTCCTACAGTTTAGGTCCCTTAATTTCCATTCTTACTATGCAGATGAGGAAACCAACACACAAAGAACTGAGTAACTTATAAATTCCTCAGCAGTAAATTTAGCAACAGAGCCAGTATTCAACCCACGAACTCTGATTTCTGTATCTCAGTTCTTAACCATCACTGCCACTCCAGACGGTATGACTATTCCTAAACAAGGATTTTCACTATCATACTATACATAATGCCAAAATACTGGTAATGGTCATGGCTAAGGAGTGGTAGTGTAAATAATGTGTCACTCAACTATAGAAAAACAAATACTATAGAACCTACACACACCATTTTATGCATTTTCTTTCTTTCCTTTTTTTTTTTTTTTTTTTTAAGGTAGGGTCTCAGACTGGCCTCAACCTCACTTTGTAGCAGAGGCTGCTATTGAACTCCTAATCCTCCTGCCTCAGGCATCTGAGTGGTAGGATTACAGTTATGAGCTGCAACATCAGACCTATTTTATGAGTTTTGTAGTATGTGATTTTAAACTGGCAAGTCATTACTTTACAGTGAAACTACAAATCTAATTAAGCCAGTTATGGTGGCACCAGCCAACAACAACAATACCAGCACTGAGAAGATGTCTCAAAAAAACAAACGAACAAAAACCTTAAGCATGCCCAATACAGTAGAAAGCATACAGGCATTGTTTTACCAGATGCCCTTCAGTCTACGTGTACACATATAAGAAGACGGCGCTATCATGTAAAATGGATTTCTCGTGGTCAGAGAGTGAGAGCCAGTGAACTAGAGCACGTGGTGAGCAGCTCAGTGCTCTATCCTCTTGAGCCCCATCAGACCTCACCACATCAAGCCTGGGGCCTATCACAGACCTTTTATCTGAAAGGGGGCATACTCAGCACACTATTTTTCAAGCTTTAGTATGTACACAAACATCCTGTCTCAGAACAATTCAAAAACACCTTTTCCTCTGAAAATATCTCTTCTATTGTCTCTAAGATTAAATTCCTATCAATGTTAATGTTTTCAGTTGTGGCCTTTCTCCAGCTGACTCTAATCTTGATTTTTAAGGCTGGTTAATCCAAATCCTCACCTTTCGTGAATGCATTTACAGACTCTGTGCACTTCAGTACAAAACACAAAACAACCAGAAACTACACTGTCCTGTCAAAACTGAGAATCAGTTTTATTATTTGTAGTAACTGTTCCTAGAATAAAAAACCGACATCTGAGTTGATCTGCTCAAAGTTTTGGGGAGCAGGCTATAAATCAGCCTTCATCAGCACACTTTCACCCGCTGCTTCTCAAGAGACTCTCAGCAAACCAACTCTGCTCCACACATCAGCTCCCCGCACCACCACATCCTTGCACAGCTTGTCTTCACACTGGAGAGGGTCAGAGTTGAGTTTAGATCCTTTACCTCGGTATCTCTTGAGACCTTATTCATGTGATGGCAGTAAATGATCAGAGTTAGTGAAAACTCCTAAGAAATACTAAAACCCATTTTTTTTTTTTTTTTCTGGCTTACCTGCTGTTCATCCTCCATGACGCTGCTTGCAAATTCAAACACTAGGTCGTTCTGTTGGACCACAGTAGCCATAGTAAAGCATTCCTCTTAGATCCACATGAGAAAAGTCCGAGTCAGGTTCAAGTCTGGACCAGGAGGGTACAGTGTAAAGGTCAGTCTGTGGATTGACTGCAGACCAAGGTGCTCTTCAGTGAAAGCAATGCTTCAAAGTTTCTTGGTTCGTTGACATTCTAAGCAAATCTGCACTTTTTCTGAAATAATTCACTAGGTCTTCTTGTTCCTGAAAAACAAAAGCTGAAGTGAGTGGTGAAAAAGGCAATCACCTAGCTAAAATGTAACAACTGAGACAGCCTCGTACCCCCAAGTGCCATTGTTACTCTAGATAAAATCAACAGGGTTAGTAAACACAGGCTTTTGTTTTTTAGGATACACTTTCCTTGAAGACTTCATTCCTAAGATAAACTCTCCCCTCATTACCTCTTCTTTCTTGCCGAAGCCAGGCATGAGTTAAAGCACTGGGTGGGGGGTGGGGGAATGGAGGGAGGTCCGGCAATATTAAATACCAGCAGAGGATATATAAACAACTTCATTCTTTCCACTAGCCCAGCAAATCACCTACATGCACATTAACTACTACTCTCTCTAAATTTCATAAGACTCATTTGTCCTTATCAGCAATGTGCAAGCACCTTGCCCAATCACACAAATCTAAAGGAAGACAGTTAAAGGTTGTAAATGCTGTTTTAATAGCTTTTCAAAATGAGCAGAAATTAAAGCCTACTTTTCTGTCCCTGAAAGGGCCTGCCTGAGTAAAGAGATGCTAGGCATTACCATGCTGCGCCTGTCTTCAGGGACTTCTTTTTGACCAAACTAAAATGTAGCCTTATCTCTAACACAAGCAACAGGAAGGAAACTGCACTTGACCACGTCATGGCAAGTGAGAACATGCAAAGGGCTGCACTTTACAATAGTAGAAAAACAGACATGCAACTTAGGAGCAAAAAAAAAAAAAAAAGACTGCCAAACACGTTTGTATATTAGTGTTTTTAAAAAGTAGGTTACCACTAACAAAGGTAATGTAGGTGTTTATTACAATTTTATTAAATATTAAATGTTTATGGCCATAAATGTGCCATGAAAAGTTAAGGTTTTAAGTAGTCATGTTTTTAAAATCTAGTTATTTGAAACATCTTTTTATAATATTAATATAAATATTTCAAAAGTATGGCAAGTTTAAGTAATGGATGGTGTACACGAGTTTGGCAATAAAGAGACACGGTGAGTCAGTCTCCTGGAAATCTGACATAAACAGGAGCTAGCCAGGTTAAGTACACTGTTTCCTAATTTCAGTCAAGCCAATTCTCTGTATGTTCCAGGTTTTAGAGATCGACATAGATCACTGTAATTTCCATAACTGGAAATTAAATTAGGGTTAGGTATTCAAGCTACATTATTACTCACTAAACTCAGTTCCAAGCCAGTGGTGTTCAATTCTGACCCAACCCAACCCTTTTTAACTGGGATTTAACTATAACAATAAGAAAGTACTTTTAATACAGTCTGGTCAATTTTTGAGCCTAGGAAGGCCAAATTTTTCATTTTGTTCATTTTTTTTTCATACGCACAGATATATCAACATAGATATATAACTGGCCTTGCATGAACATTTACTTATTTTTTTACCCTTAAATTATTACATAACCCAGTTCCTCTATAGTAGCTCTGCTTTATAGGTACAAGATAGCTTTGTTTTTGTCTCCCTTCTTACCTTCCATTATTTCAATTCCTGGAATGTCCCCTCCCACCTCTCAATCTTATCTTCCCATACTTCAATGTTTAAGTCAGTTTTTGTTTTTGTTTTTTGAGAGAGGATCTCAAGTAGCCCAGGTGAGCCTCTTGGCTATGTAGCCAAGAGTAACTTTGAACTATTGCTCCAACTGCCTCTACCTCCCAAGTTCCTTCATAAAGTCTTCCAACTTCATATCTCAACCTGTAAGGACTGTTCCCTTCACGATTACAGCACTTAGTGACTGCAGTAGCAACTTAGCAGTGGCCACAATGTTTTAAAGTGTTGCTCACGTAATCCAACTGAATAAATGTGTCAGTGCTTGTAGTCTGAAAACCAGAAGATAGGAATAAGAAATACATGGCCCAAAAATCTCTTCTGGGAGCCGGGCGTGATGACACATTTCTTCGATCCCAGCACTCAGGGAAACAGAGGCAGGTGGTCAGCCTGGTCTACAAAGCAAGTCGAAGACAGCCAGGACTATACAGAGAAAGTGTGTCTCAATGCCCACCCCCTCCAAACAAAACAAAATCTCTCCTGGGCAAAGAACCAACCAGAATTTCAAATTTCTTCTATATCCACCAAACCTGTGTGCCCATACTAATGGTAAGAGTCATGTTAATGACAGAAGATGTTTTAAATGTCTACCACTGAATATGCAAGCTATTTCTACATATATTCTGTTTATAGCCATGAGGTTCTTATGCTAAAGAGGAAATTACTGTCACCTTCAACCCCCAGAGCAAATGTGTTTACACACATACACAGAGGGGAGTTTTTCTGTAAATGGTTAGGTTCGAGGGTACTCTGAAACCTGGTGTTCAGAGGACACATGGGAATGATATGTCTAAAGTTACAAAGGGTATTTTTTCTCAGCAGCGTCTCCACAGTGCTACTCTGCTTTACTAACCATCCTTCAGAAACTTCGAAAGTAAGGACAAGCAATGAAAATACCCTGACCTTCAAACCCATGATTGACAACCTGTAAAAATAACCCAAAATGGCTGCCCTGAATCATCATTAGCCAGCTGCAGGGGTAGGTAAAGATACTGAGCTCTGACACAGAGTTTCAGTTCACATGTGTAGGGAAATTCATTAACCCAAAACATAAGAAAGGCTTCTTTTCTTTTTTTTTTTTCTGGTTTAATTAGACCTCTGACGCTCTGCGCCTTCCTTCTTCTTGTCCTCTTTCCTGTTTAGGTATCCTGTGGCTAAAAGTGGTGAGAGAGAGAGAGAGAGAGAGAGAGAGAGAGAGAGACCTTTCTAATTCTTAAAACAAATGTAACTCTGAAATAAGATGGCTCAGCTGTATGAATTTTACTTAGTAACAGACAAGTCTGTGTTTCAGACTTTCATTGACTAGGTGGAGGTGGCCAGACTCTGGGGTCTGTAAGTACAATGCAGCTAACACTGCAGCCTCAGTTCCTGAATCAAATCTCAGCTACTGCAGCACCAGCCTTGCTTTTGGATCCACCCAGACCTTTGTGCTAGTACAGTTTGAAACACAGATTTAAGGAAGTGTAAATACCAAATTTAAGGGGGAACTCCACTCTCAGTTTTCTCCACTATCAGTCAAGTCCACCTCAGAGGCTCCAAACAGGTTGTCATGATGCTCCCTAAAGTTATTCCTGTACATGAGAAAACATGGGTGTAAGGCTGAAACAAAGAAATCTGATCCACCTAACACAATCTAAGATCCTCAGTAAGTTTTAAACTTGTTTAGCTCTAGGCATGGTGACACAAGCCTGTAACGGCAAGGGGGGAATTTGAGGCCAGCCTGGGATGCCAAACCAGCCCTTATCTAAAGCAGTCAAACAATAATGCCAAACTTGTTTAAATTTACCCACTAGTGAGCTATGTATCCAGGAATACTGCGTCTGTAACAGTTCTCAAGCATGTATTTTTACAACACTATAAAGCAACAAGGGAAAGAAGAAAACTCTTCATTTACCACAGTCACACGATGCTACACTAGTTATACATTTCTGAGAAGTAACCCAGTTGGGCATCCAAACAACTCTCAGACTGTCTCTGATGACCTTTTCCTTTGGAGAGCTACACCACAGAAATGCTGAGAATTAAGATTCCTAGGCTCTCGGCACCAATCTTCACACCTGAGGTAAAGTCAAAAAACAAAACCATTTCCATCCGCAGATCATTTGGGTTTCCACTGTGAGGTGTAGCCCTGAGCAAGGTCTCTGTACATTCTATGTAAGCCTCCAGTGTTCTCCTTCTGTTAAATGAGCATAACAGCAACAAGATCCAGAGCCGTGAAGGTCATCTGTGACACACTTGTGCAGATAACTGGGACTGCAGGTCAGTGGCAGAGCACTTGCCTAGATACTTGCAAAGACACTGGCTTCAGTCCCCAGCCCTGTTTAATGAAAATCCAAATACATGTGCAGAACGCCTGGTACATAAACTGAACTCAATAAACATTAGCTTAATTATAGCTCTGAGTATACTGTGAAAAATATGCAACAGGTGCACGTTAGATCCTAATTATTTCTTAAGTCTCGTTTCTATAATCACTGAGAGTCTTTCACCACAACTGCTGGCGAGACTCCAACACCACAGCCCATTAGCAACAAAATCTAAGCTGACTCCAATGCCTTGCACTTTGGTATCCTTTTAATAAATGCAGTTGTATAAAGATTAGGTCATTAGAACTTCACATATGGGGCTAGAGCGATGCCTCAGCGGTTGAGAGCACTGGCTGCTATTAGAAAGGAACTAGGGTCAATTCTCAGCGCTCACCTATTGGCTGACCACCATCCATAACTCCCCTCCCAGGATAAGACACCCTCACCAAGCTGGTGCACAGATACACATGCAGGCAAAACAACCATACATAGAAAATAAATAAATTTTTAAAAATTTAAAACTTCATTTAACACAGTCCAATTAGGACCCTGTCCCAAACACTGCAACTTTATCAATTTTAAACACAAAACACTATTTCACATTAATGACCACAACAACTCAATTCAAATATTTTGTATAATTTGTTATAAAGTATTTCAAACATAAGAAAAACATGAATTGAAACGTGCCAAATCCCTTGTTAAATATAAAGCATAAAATACAGGATTTGAGAAGCATTTCAGACACAAAAATAGGAACAATCCATTAAGATTTTAACATTGAAACTTATTATTTGTTACTTTTATTTGCATTTGTATTTGCATTTGTCAGTTTTCAATAATACAAAGTAGAGACAAATAGTAACACTCCATGAAATTGTTGAATCCCCATTTCCTTTCCCTCAAATAGTCCCTCTCATACCTTATAAAGCCCTGACCTAAATAGAACACTTAATACATCAAGAGGTTTTTGTTGTTGTTGTTTAGCCAGGCAACCTTGAGGCATACTCCTGCAATCCCAGCACATGGGAGGCAGAAGCAGGCAGGTCTCTGAGTTTGAGGCCAGCCTGGTCTACAAAGAACTCCATGATAGCCAGGGCTACACAGAGAGACCTGTCTCAAAAAAAAACAAGTTTTTTTTTTTAATCTTTTGTTGGAAATTACTATAGTACAAACACATTTTGTGGAAAATTATAAATAAGGAGATGAAAACAAACAAGAAGTATTCTTAATCAAGTGGTATCTAATAAAGAGACTTTTGCAAAATCAATTTAAACTATTCTAAGAAAAGCAAGGCTATTTGGAAAAAAAACTATTAGAAGAAATGCATCAGGAATTAAAGAACACAAAATGAAAAAGAAACGCTCCACATAAACCTTAGAAATCAGCTGTGGTAGAGCCACAGGTTGTGATGAATGGAATTTCTGTGTAGTGGACCACAACTGGACTTCTTTCTAATTGGTTTTCAACATGTTAAAATGCTAGGCAACAGAAATGAAATCAAGTCCATGGTTATCAAACTGAACTGCACTACCTTCCAACTGTCTGCCCATTATCAATCTAAAAAACTTTGTAGACTTACAGGTTTTAGGGTTGAAAAAACACTTGGGATAACTGAGGACTACCCATTCATAGAAAAAGAATTTGGAGCCTGAAGCAACCTGCCTAAGGAAACAGCCAAGAGCAGCAAAGGGAGCACGAGAGCCCAGTCTCCTCCTGCCCCTCTATCTACTCTAGTAGGACTTCATGTTTTTATCAGCAGAGTACCAGGGCTGGGGACACAACACAGTGACAGAGTACTAGCCATGCATGCACAGGGCCCTAAGTTTAGTCCCCAGCACCATCAAATACAGGCATGTGTGGCCAAAGTACATAACCACACTCCAGTATAGCTATTAGTTGAAATGTCTTCAGAAAATATTTCAAGTATCTTCTTGATACTTGGGATAGACCACTTCTAACCAAATATTTAGGTGGAACTGGAGGGAAGGTTTGCAGATTTCTTTTTTTACTGCTTTAAGCCTTAGTTTTACTATTATTGTCCATCCCCAAGTCTGCCACATCACATTCTTACTTTAGAGCCTCACTCAGCCTTAAAAGTCTGGAATAAAAAAAAATAAAATGAAATAAAAACTTGTCAGCCAGCCAGGAGGTGGCACACGACTTTAAACCCAGCACTGGGAAGGCAGAGGCAGGTGGCTCTCTATGAGTTCAAGGCCAGCCTGGGCTACAGAGGAGTCTAGGACAGCCAAGGCTACAACAGAGAATCTCTGCCTCAAAAAAAAAAAACAAAAAATTAAATAAACATCACTATAAAGATCTCTCTAAGCCATGTGCCAAATATATAAAATGGGTGGAGAGAGCGCAGGAGTTACTGCTTAAAATAAATCATTTCTCACTTCATTCAGGCCTTTCATAATTTAATTTTAAAAGATATATCAGGTATGGTGGCAGAGAGGCCTTTAACCCAGCACTTGAGAGGCACAGGCAATCAGATCTATAAGAATTCAAGGCCTGCTAGGTCTACATAGCAAGCTCCAGGCTAGCCAGGGCTACATAATAAGAACCTATCTCAAAAAAAGCAATAAAAACAAACAAGAGATAGATAGATAGATAGATAGATAGATAGATAGATAGATAGATAGATAGATAGATAGATAGATAGATAGATAGATGGATGCATGCTTGGGGCTGGAGAGATTAGAAGTGACTCATGAGTTACAAATGCTCACTGCTGTCCTAAGAGGACCAAAGTTCACTTCCGGGCACTAACATGTATATTCACATACATTCACATACACAAAAAGTAAACATTTCTTTAAAATGTTGGGTTTCAGACCTGAGACAAGCAGCTAAGGTGCCTTTTGAAGCAAGGCAGACCTGACCTCCAGGTTCTCCCAGCATCCTTCAGTCCCTACCTGCTGCAGGGTGCGGCTGGCACACCCCGACCTCTACCCTGAGCGCTGCAGCCCAGCCTAACCTCCCCTAGAGGCTCTTCACTATATTCCAGACATTTTGGTTCCCTTCTCTTCCTCTCTCTGTTTCTTCTCTCTCTCTCTCTCCCTCTCTCTTTCTCTCTGCTCTTCTCCCTCTCTCCCGCTCTCTACAAGCACACTTTTCTGTCTCCCCCCTGCACAGCGGCTTCTCTGGCCTTGTTCTTTAGGACTAGTAAGAACTTCGCACAATAAACCTGCACTTATATACTTTAACTTGTCTTGAATTAGCTCATTTTGCTGAAGAATAATAACATATCAAAAATGCTTAAAAGCAAGACAAGGTTGGTATTCGTCTATAAATCCACGTTTGAGAAGGAGAGGCAGGAGACTCTTTTCTAGCCTAGCTTAGACCACAAAGCAAAAGCAAGAACCAAACTTTTGATATCCTAATCTTTTTTTAAAAAATTAGCCTTTTAATTTTTCTCAAATACTCAATGAAATACAAAATTGTCTCTGTGGTTGGAGTTGTGTCTTAGAAAAATTGAAGGAATAAAACCAAGTTTCTGTAATACTTAACCACACCAATAAATAACCACAAGCTTGGTTCTGTTTGTTTCTTGGAGACAATGTTTTCCTTCATAGCCCAGACTGCCCTTCAACTTAGGGGCATTCTTATCCTTTGCACCTGCCTCTGAAGTTCCGGGACTTCAGGTGTACACAATCACACTTGATTCCTGTATCTTTGAAGTAGCTAGCTATTCAGTATGGCACCTTAGTATTTGGCATTTGTCAATTTAAATTAACTGTTTTTACATTAGGTATTATTTAATTAAGAAAAGCTAACACTAGATATTCTTAAATTGAAGGACAGCACAGGGCAGCAGCAATCCTAACTTTATGGAAGCGGCTTTGACTCTCATATAAATAAAGCACAAATAGTGGTGTTACATGTAATACCTCAGACAAGTGCCCAGCTTTGCCTGGTGACCTAGGCAAAGCTGAAGCAGGACTTCCCAATCAAACTCCCCTTAGCTTCAACAACATTAACCTTAAAAAGCTGTCAGTATGACCAAACCAACCAGGCTGACTTTCTCTACTTTTCCTTTTTGCTGACACCCAGAGGAACTGTTCCAGGACTCTGAGGCAGGCTGCAATTACTCCCCACACCTGAAATTCCAGTTCTTTCACATACTTCTCCACTTTCCAGTACCGGCACCCAGCTTACCTGGTGTCAGGTTACATTCAGGCAGCATTTATTGCACCTGAAAAGCCAACAGATCTCATACCAAGGCCTGTTTCTACCTGTGGTTTCAGGATTTCTTTCTAAACCTGTTCTGAAAACATGAAAATTTAAAACTAAGAGAGAATCAGTGAATGACAATCATATATTCAGTCATGGAAAAAATATTTAATTCTTTTCTCCAAAAGGCTAAAAACTGTCATCATCAAAATATTAGCATATGCTGCATTTTGCAAATTAACCATCTATGGAAACTTTCTTCTTCTGTCCAGTACCCAAAACTTGAACTCTGACAAAAACGTCTACCCAGCGGACGCAAACATGCTAAAACATCCTTATCAGTAAAACCTGTTCAGGCAACAAACATTTTTCTCTACAACAAACGAGAATTAACTTGCAGGAAATTTGTGTTTCATTTCTGTGGCTGTTTATTCCTCTGGTTAATATTTTCATTTTAGGAAAAACGGGCTCTAACACCATGGTTTTCCATCTGAGAGAATAGCTAGCTGGTTCCCATCACTTAGGCTTTGGCACTGACTGACCCAGTGCTTAACCTTCAGGGTCAGGTGCTGTTCCACAATAATGCCAGCATTTGCCAACCGCAGACCAAACCCAGCATACTTTTTGAGACCCTTTCTTTAAATCAGTTGGGGAGTGACTCAGTCAGACCTGAGTTCAGTCTCCAGAACCCACAGGTGTGGTGATGCCTGAACGTAATGCTGGTGCTGAGGAGACAGGGAGGAGGATCCTGGTGCCAGGTGGCCAGTCTCACCTAATTGAGTTCCAGGCCAATGAGAGATCCTGTTTTATGGCTGGGGATCCTTATAACCATCCTCCTGACTAATGGGCATCTCAGCTTCTAAACTCAGGGAAAATAAAGCACCAGCATTACCTAGACCACAAAGATGGGAGATGGGAAAGGAGAAGTGGGCTTAGTAGTACAAGATACACGCTTAAAATACTGAGTGTTTAAAGAGTGTGCATGTAACTATATTTTCCTATTTATAAAATTTAAAAGCAAACTTCTTTGTAAATGATCCGAAGATTTGTGACATACATGGGCTAAATGTTTATGGTTTTCATCTTTTAAAATATAAGATCTCAAATTTCACATCATTTGCATCCACTTCAGCTACATTAATTAAAGCTCAGTTCCTTAAACTGTGGAGTCCAGTGACAGAGGTTTATAAACATTTTGCAATAGTACGAGGTTTCTTCTCTCTCTCTCTCTCTCTCTCTCTCTCTCTGTGTGTGTGTGTGTGTGTGTGTGTGTGTGTGTGTGTGTGTGTGTGTTGGAGACAAGGTTTCAGTGTGTAGTCCACGCGGGCCTTGAACTCCAGAGTGCTGAGATTAAAGGTGTGCACCACCACTATGGGAATAAAGATTCCTGGATACACAGCGACAGAAACTCTAATTCAAAGTCGAATGTGAAATGAAGTGTACTGACGTGTTTCTGAAAGCACACATCCGTGGGGCCTCACTGCACACAGCAAGCTTCTGTTGCGCTGTGCACGCCACTACGCTACCGAATGCTGTGAGCATTGCCTGAGACCTCAGCTCAGACTCAAGACTGCTGTATGTTATAAACTACAATGTTTTTTATTGTACATGTTTTCTGTCCTTATAGAAATGTAGTTTTAGCTATGGAAAAAAAGACTTTTAGTATTTTCCTACCAGCATCTTTGGTAATTAAGTATCAAATTAATGCATGTTGGGTTTGGTTATTTTAGAATGTCTGATTTTTAAAAATGGCTCCTTGTGTTGATGAACTGAATGTCATTAAAAAACAAACAAACAAACAACAACAACAAAATAGCTCAGTGAGGTCAAGGACACTGATCAGCAGGTAAAAGAACTTGCTATCAAATCTGTGACAACCTTTAATCCCTGAAACCTACAGGTAGATAGTTAACTCTTGCAAATTGTCCTCACACCTCCATACATAAGCCATGGCACACTCAACAAAGTGCTCAACCTCTGGCAAATAAAATAAACAAACAAAAATCACTGATGAACTGTGTTTTTGTTCTCTGTCTAAGGATTAGAAGGGAGGAAACAGAGGAATTCCAGCACCAGAAAGGCAGAGGCACAAGAAGGCAATTACAAGGGCAGCTTCAACCACATAATGAGTTCCTGTCTCAAAAATAAAATAAGCCAGGTATGATGGCACAGTCCTACTATCCAAGCCTAGGCCAGCCTATGCTACACAGAGAGTTGAAAGCCATCCTAACTTGTATACTTAGACCTTATCTCAAATAACTTAAGAAAAGAAAAGAAAAGAAAAGAAAAGAAAAGAAAAGAAAAGAAAA
>NW_026591086.1:16356319-16367619 GCF_907164565.1 Psammomys obesus | reverse complement strand
AAGAAAAGAAAAGAAAAGAAAAGAAAAGAAAAGAAAAGAAAAGAAAAGAAAAGAAAAAAGCTACATAGGTGGTGCTGGCCTGTCATCCAAGGTATTCAGCAGCCTGGAAAGAAGATGGAGAGCTCAAGCTGGAATGACAAATCGAGGTCAAGGCCAGAGTGATATTAGAAGTGATATTCATGGGGAAATGGTTATTTTGACCAAGTAAAGTTGCCTTCAGATTGGAGGCATTTTCTACTTTGTGGCTTTTTCTTACAAAGTTCAACTATTCCATGTTGGGGGTTGGGGGGGCATGTGCATGTGTGCAGCTGTGCATGTGGAGGCTCTGTCACACTCTGTCTGTTCCCTTGAAACAGGGTTTCTCATTGAATCAAGACCTACGCTGGCAAGTGGAGATCCTTCTGTCTCCAACCCCCACAGAGATGAGGTTACACGCGCACATGGACATAAAAGCCCAGCTGGGAACTGAAACTCAGATCTTCGTGCTCCTACAGCAAGCACTGCTAACCACTTGGCCATCTTTAACCTCTGTTTGATTTTTACAGCAGGGTCTCATGTAGACCAGGCTAGTCTCAGACTCTCTTTGCAGCAAGAGACTGGGCTTGAACTCTTGATCCTCCTGTCTACCATCTCCAAAGTGCTGGAATTACAGGCCTGCATCACTACACCCAGTATATAGGGTCCTGGGACCAAAATCAGGGCCTCATACATGCTAGGCAAGAATTCTACCAACTAAGCTACAAGCCCAATTCTCCTGGATCTTTTAAAAGCAGTTTTCAAGCTAGGAATGGTGGCTGAGACAGAAGGATTCCAAGTGAGGCCAGCCTAGGAAACACTATGAGCTATATAGTGAGCCCGTGTTCTGATGCATGGACAAATAAAAGAATGAGTGAATAAGATATGACTTCTTAATTCTCTAAATTTTAATTTTTCCCAACTTCCATCAAATTTCAAGTAAAAAAACTTAATATGCAAACTTCAAAACAATCCTAGATTAGCTGGTCTGATCTAAAAGCCTGCTTAGTCACAGAAGCACATAAGACTTAGTGACAACAGGAAATACAAATGGACAAAAATATTATAAAATTATTTATTTATTCTGCGCAGAAATCGGGACTGTAAAGAACCAGACACATTGTCTACAAGTCTAAAGGGGCTCTGAGCTCAGAAATCTAATACAACTATACTGTACTCAACCACAATTCTTGCTGGACCAATATATCACTACTTCTAAGTAACACAGAAATTAGTATCATTAAGATACTTGATTTTCACAAATGTAAGGCCCAAACAGATAATGTTGAGTTATTCAATAAAGAAAGATGATATCCATGACAGATTCAAATTTCTTCACTACTTAATGCAGCTTGCTATTACCAGCATTCCTAGGGACACAGCTCAGCAAAGGATGGTTTGGATCCACAGATCTCAGGAAAAAAACAAAAGAGAAGGAAGCAAAGAGAAGAAAGGCAGAAGAAATAAAGCACTCACTTTAATTATTTCTCACAAAGAAACCATAAGAGCAACTTGAAAAGAAGACACATGTTGGTTCCAGAATGGAGGTGTTAGGTGTGTATATATGCACCTATGCTTGTATTTATGTACAACCTCGGTACAGAAACAAAACAATACAAAAACAAAAGCAATTAAATCATGACCTTTGTTCTTTACGCGGTTTGGTTCCTAAGAAAAACTGGTATCTGATAACTAAATGTAAATAAACCTATCAACCAAATGATGGGGAGGGGAGGGGAAAGGATAAAATATTTGTGAGGTGAAGAAAGTGATACAAAATGGCATGGGAGCTATCTCATTAGTGACAGCCCCCATCTGATCTTCCCAAGTTCACAAACTGTGAGGAAGGAGGAGCAAAGGTGACACCCGACATTTAAATCTAAAAACCAGGTGGGGCAGCCTAGTAGAAAACAAACTTTTCCACAGTGGAAATGAAATTGTCTCACCTCCTCAGCTATCTTCAGCACTTTGTGTGAGTGTAGATAGATTTTCCACATTCAACACACGGTAGAAGCCAAGAAAATATTAAAAGGCATACAGATGAAAATACAGCCATCTACTCTGCCATCATAAGACCACAAAACACATTGGTTTTTCTTTTTTCTTTTTCCTTTTTTCTTTTATATTTCCTTCCATTGTTTAAAATACTTGACAAGGTTGGTCTTAGTGAATACTAAAGGTGAATACCTTTATTCTACAGGGGCAAGTGGACTTCTGTGAGTTTGAAGCCAGCCTGGTCTACACAGTGAGTTCCAGGAGAGACACAGCTATATAACAGAGACCCTGTTTCAAAACATTAAATTAAAGAAATAACTGCACTACAAATGATGGCTCTGTGGTGCAGGGCTTGTAGCTCAGTGGTAAGGAACATGCCATGCTAGCCCTGGGTTTAGTTCCCAGCGCGAAAACTAAAAAGCTTGCCTCCAAGTCACACCAAGCGTGATTTCTGGCCAAACTGTACACCTCACACGCATGTGCATACGCATGAACTCATATGCACGCATGCACAAAGTGAACAGTTCCTGAGGAGAACCACCTCTGCTCCTAACGAGTGCCACCCAAGGTTGGCCCCTGGCATCTGCATGAATGCACGCACACACACTCATACCAAGATACACTTGAGTTTATTGTGGTAATACATGCCTATAATCCCAGCACTGAGGAGGCTAAGTCAAGAGGATCATGAGTTCAATGACAGTGTAAGTACATATGGACATTCTCAAAGAGCAAAACAAAATCACAAAAGGAAACACCTTTTAAATGTGTAAAACTTGTATTTTCTTATTAAGTCCTATATCTAATCTCAAATTGCTACCACATATCCATACAATCCATGTGACACCAAGAAGTCTACCATACCCCTGAAATCAACAAGTATGAAAATTTAATGAAACAAGCTTTCTGCTTAACTGGACTCCCTGACGGGAAATTAAAGCAGCAACTGCACATCTGTGTCTCTGTTCCTCTCTTCGTGGTTTAACTGACAGGAAGCAGAGAGCAAGATAGGGCATACAAATGTCAAGTATTTCCTGCCTCCTCTGCCGCATCTTATTGTATAAATAGTTCAATTGCCTGTGTGAAAATATAGTGAGGCATGATATCAGAAACACAGAAATGAAGAGAGACATTAAAAGTATTTTGTTGTTGAGATCTAAGATTCAGTATCCTCACAAAAGAACAATGTTCAAGTCCTTTGAAGTGTTCCTAGGAATGAACAGCAAAGATTTGACAAAACACTGTTGCTATGCTTGGTGGCACAGGCCTGTGATCCCAGCCACTCCAGAGCCTGACATGGGGAGACTGCTATAGAGCAAGATAAGAAAACTCAGCCAATTTAGTAAGACCCTAGTCTCAAAGAAAAAAAGAAAAAACACAAAGAGGGCTGGAGCTATTGATAAACAGTCAAGTACTTGTCTAGCATGCAAAAGGCCCTGAGCCCAAGAGGTAGAAAAACAAAAAGCAAAACAAAACAAACAAAAACCCCACACATGTATAAAATAGTAGAACATGCCCTCAACCTGTTTTAAGAGTAACATTTGGTGTCCTCCCCAACCTTAGCTTTACATTTCAAAACAAACCGGAGAGGCAGAGGCAGCTGGATCCCTCTGAATTTGAGGCCAGCTGATCTACATAAAGCATTCTAGGCCAGCCAGAGCATCTTTAAACAAATAAGTAGGTAAGCATGTAGCTCAGTGGTACAGCGAGTGGCTGAGCACATCAAAAGAGATACCATCGCGTTCCCCCCCCCCCCAAAAAAAAATGACTCAATAACACAGAACTAATTAATTTGCCAGTTTGATCTTCAGGGTTTGGTTGTTTGTTCTGTGATAGGTTCTCATAAAATCCAGACTGTTCTTCAACTCTCTGTGTAACTGAAGGATGACCTTGAACTTGAGATCCCCTAGTCTTCATCTTCAGACATGATGTATATTACATAGGAACGTTATCAACTAAACTAAGCCCAAATTGTTGGTTATTTTTATATAGCCTTTTGTCAGTCTTGGATTACTATTTGTCCCCAACCCCCAACAAACTACCTCTACTTTCTCTTATGTCCAAAACTTGGTTCAAATAATTTATTTATATGTCTACCATAAATAGGTACTCAATTGCTCATCATGCCTTCCAAACTGATAACCTTTATAAATGATCACAACTCATTACTCACGCCTCTTGTATTCTAAATAAAAATGGGTAAGCAAAGTGAAGCCATCTTCTCTACTAATAGTGCTCAATTCTTACCTAGCTATAAATATAATCTACCTCAGCTATAATTTTATCAGGCTTTAGCCCCCTATCAGGCTTTAGAAAGTGCTATTCCATTCTCAGTCAAAAATAACATTGTCCAAAATAACATTGTTCATATCACATAAGCCCATGTGGGCATCCTGTGGCTCTTTTTCCTACACAGAATTTTTCATGCACTTACTATTTGGGTTTAAGTAAGGCTCACTGTTCCTAAAGTGCAAAATCTTACATGACAGCTTGAATATAAAGTTTCATTTTTGCCTAATATTTTCAAATGAAAGGCTATAGCTCATTCTTTAACAGTTATTAGTACTTTAATGTTAATTAATTCTAATTAATATTTCCAATTTAAACCTAAAATATTGGGCTGGAAGCACAGCTTAGTACTATACCATTTACTTAGCTTATATAAGGCTCAGAGGTGTGGGATGGAGTCAGGGAGAGGGGGAGGGAAAAGGAGAGAGGGAAGGAGACTGTAAGAGCTAAGGATGCAGCTCAGTGATGGAGTAACTTGCCTACAATGGTCAAGGCCCTAGGATTTATTCCCAATCAATACAAATAAATAATAAATAAGTATAATCATATATATATATATATATATATATATATATATATATTCTTCCAACATTTTCTGACAAGCTTAAGAAAAAAATTAAATAAATACAATGTATACATAATCTCGAAGCATCAAATATTCTGCTTAGAAACAGCCAATTTATGATTCCCGGCTTTCATTACAACACAGATATTTCAGATGCACAAAAGGGCTCTACTTTATGCAGAATAAAGATACAATACACTTCCTATGGAGGTTTTAACAGAAGCACTAAGAGTCTAAATGCAACCTTCTCAAAATACTTCTTTAATTCAAACCGAAACTTTTTTTTTTCTTGTGTTAAGCACTGAAGCAGACCACCTGCACTGTAGGCGCGCAGTCTACCATAGAGCTGTACCCCTGGCCTCTCCAGTCTGAAACTCTATACAGCAACTCAAAGCTCTTCCAATTAAGAACACGATAAGGAAGTGTCAACCAGCGATGATGGTGCTTGCCTGTAATCCCAGGACTGGGGACCTAAGAGGCTGGACGATTCAAGGCCAGTCTGGTCTAACGAGGGAGATCCTGTCTCAAAAGAGAGAGAAACAAAAGTAGGGAGGAGGCTTGGGAGATGACTCAAAGGCTGAGAGCACTTGCTGCTCCTCTGGAAGACTGAGCTCTGTTCTCAGCACCCACATTAGGTGCCTTACAGCCACCAGTAACCAGCTCCAGGGGTATGGGACACCTCTTTTTATAAAGAGGAGAAAGAATTTTAAGAGCAAGAAAAACTTAAAATGTAATGAGAACTGGATCTATCAGAAAATAATTTAAAGGCACATTTCACCTATTGCTACAAAACACATAAAAATGACTGCTGACTCCTTGTCTGTGAAAATTAAAGCTACTGTACAAGAGCACCTTCCCAGTAAAGAGGCAGCAGCTTCCTTCGGCCAGGAAGCTTCCCTTGTCTCAAGGCAAAGGCTTGAGTGAGACAGGCACACAGACCTCGATCTGATACTTTCACTTTCTTTGAGAAAGGCTAATTTCTTCATCGGGCCCCCAAAATGCTAGAATAATCCATTAAGTCATGTTTGGCATAGTTTAATTAAATTTCTGCCACATAATTTTATGGATATTGCACCATCCCTAATTTCTGAACAATTGGGTCATTTCCAATGTTGCAGTTCAGCAGTGATTCTAAAAACGTAGTTCTCTAAGCCAGCTTGGTGGCACATGCCTATAATCCCAGCTCTTAGGGAGGCAAAGTCAGGCAGATCTCTGAGTTCAAGGCCAACCCAGCCTACAAACTGAGTCCAGGACAGCCAAGGTTAAATAGAGAAACCCTGGCATGAAAAACCAAAAAAAAAAAAAAAAAAAAAGAGTTCTCAGACCCACAAGGGACCTGGAAACTTTTTTAGCACTTTGTAGCTCAAAGTGCTCCTCATTATGTAACCTGAGTGTCAGTCAGACTTTCTCCAGTCACTGACTTGAGTGTTGGTGCAGGGACAGACAGCAGGAGCTTGTCTGCCTTAGCCTACTTGTATTCTTACCAACTAGCACTGACAGTTTAAACATTTTTATTATTTTATGTGTGATGTGTGCTTTTGTTTGCATGTATGTCTATGTACTACGTGTTTGCCCGGTGCCAGCGGGATCCAGAGGGAGTCAAATCTCTTAGAGCTGCATTACAAATAGTTGTGAGCGGCCAAGTGGGTGCTGGGAATAAAATCCAAGTACTTTGGAAGAGCAGCCATCTCTCCAGTCCCAGCACTGACAGTGCTTAAAGGCAACTTCACTTAATGTCCTTGATGAGCATTAAGAGCTTATTTATTTTCTTAAATTATCTATTCCCTCAGTCTTTGAAAAGTCTGCACACATCTCAATAAGAAGAGTTACGTTATTGAAAGTGCATGAAACAATATTTCCAAAGTAGAAGTAAGCTAGTGTCATTAACAAAAGCCAGTAAATATGCTGGTAGAGAAAGAGAAGGCAAAGATATGCAGTAGGGAGATTAACTTCATTAAGTTGAATGAAATAAGCAAATCACTACAGAAAAAGTGTGATTCTATTTACCTAAAGTTCAAAGATATAAAACTATAAAAAAGATTATCCCGAAAGTCAGAAGAGTCAATTAAAAGGGAAACAGATATAGCTAATAGACATACTATACTTGCTAACAGGTTAATGTGAATGGGCAAAAGTTTGCTTGCTTTGTGCACTTTGCCATATGCATATTGAATATTAAAAATGAGTGGCCTAGTTATAATTCACCTTCGTTAAGTGTTTTGATACCCAAAAATGCTCATAGACATACTAAAAAGATACACCTTTTTAGAGTTTTACTTTAAAATGCTACATTTTTATTCTAAACCCAGAAAATAACTACCTTTATTTACATTTAAACTGTACCAACCAGCTTTGCACAAATATGATTACTTTGTGACTAAGCATCCAGAATATAGTTGATGCATCATGTAAAGCTACCTTTCTATCTTGAAAATTTCAAATTTACAGTACATAAGATTATATATACCAAGAACACACAAAGTTAAAAAAAAAAAATGGGTGTGGAGGAGGTTGAGACACTCTACAGAGCCCTGACTATCCTAGAACTCGCTTTGTGTCTCCACTTGGCCAAAAAAAAAAAACAAAAAAAAAAACAAAAACCTGACAAAAGAAAAAAACAAAACTATGAAACTATGGCCCACGTCAGTAATTAAGGAAGTAGAGTGCCAGGAGGGTCAAGAGTTCAAGGTTATCTGATTCTCTACTACCTAGTGAGTTCAAGGCCAATCTGTCACCAGTGTCAGCACCTACTTAAGCCATAAATGAGGCAGTTGAACCCTCTCCAATCAGTAATACTAAATTTTAATTCTTATGGCTCAATTTAAACTTCCCTTCAACCTTACGGAAAGAGAGCAGCAGGGATAAGTACATAATCAGGTTCCCAGGCCTCCCTGAACCCTCTCTCTCTGCCATTCTCCTTAAGCCCTACTTTTTAATCATAGTACAAAAGTGGCAGCAAGCAAAGTAGCACATGCCTGCAATCCCAGCCCTTGAAAGCGGAGGCAGACTAGAGTTCAAGACCAGCAGCCTAGCAAGACCCTATCTCAAAACACCCATGAAAAGAAACGGATACATGACCAACGTCTACTTTATTTCAAGTGCAGCAACTTCTCAATATAAAGAAATCAAATTCTTCTGTTTAGTAAACATGCTCTTAGTTTGCTTGCTTGTGTCCTCCTTGATTTTTCTCTTATGGATCACTAATCTTAAAAAGGAAAAAAAAAAGTAAGAAGATGTCGGTTTTTTTTTTCAGTCCAAACTTAAGCAAATACAGCCTTTGCTTAGTCAAAAGCCAACCAAACCTGCAATATGCAAACAAGGATGAGGAAGGGTTCACAGCTGAACTGGCAAAATGTCTGTGTTTCTTACCTTCCTTATAAGACCACAACACTGAAATCTACTAATACCAAGAAATTTCAAAAGAGCAAGAAGTAACACCACCCTTTTTGCCGTCCCTTTCCAATCTACCAGGACTCATGCACTCAGAAAGCTAGAGCCAGTTCTCCCCAAACTAGCCAGAAATCATTCTGGTCAACAATAAATGACAGCAAACTTGATTTCAAAAAATTCTTCCTAATCATTATATACTCAGAGTTTACTTTTACCCAAATGTTGGGTTCACAAGTGTTTCAGAAGTAAAACACTGCTGCACAGCGAACATATACTTGCCAACCAAATATAACAGCTTCAGTGATGACAAATAATTCAAGAAAAGACTGAGCTACCTCCTCGTAACAAAAGGTGTTTAGCTACTTCTTTAATTTAAAAACAAAAAACATCAAAAGTTGACACTAATAATAAGAGGAAGGGCAGCGCTTTACTGTCCTTCACACAAACTGAAGCAGCACACAATTCCTTCTGAAGCAGTTTCACTTGGGAAGTGGATCTCCTCAGCAAGCTCCTGTGTCCCAGAAGGCTTCGCTTCCCTGGAACACTGAATGAATTAGTCTAGACCTGCTTCCCCTGACCATAGAGCTCTTGTTCACTTGAGATAGGCTCCATTTAGTTTTTAAGCCTCTCTTTGCTCTTCAAAGTAAAATATCTTGCATAATTTATTAACTTTAAAAAAAAAAAAACAACAACAGAGCATAGACTGGTCTGTGAGCAATACTTATGACTAAATTGACCCAAGATTTCAGCTTTAATTAAAATGTTGTAACAAAGCCATTGTTTCTGATTTTTTTTTCCAACATCCGAATCTCATGAGTAATGCAGTTTAATAAAGAGTCACTCTCAGCCAGCCCCACAAAAACAGTTAGGTTTATTTTAATTAAAACTTGGTCAAGTTTGCTTTGCGGGGGTGGGGGCTCTCCTTATCTGAAGTTAGGAGAGGAAAAAATACCAAGCACATACATAAATATACAAAATGCATGCGTTAGGGGTTAGAGCTAGGACTTTTCAGGTTTGAATGCTTTGTTGCCTGTGGCTGTGAAGGGCAATCGGGCATGTGACTCACTACACGTATTTTACCAGAGTTAAAGAATACATTCGGCTACATTCTGTCACAGGTAAGAACCACGTCCATTTATCAGCCCCAAAATAGCCAGAAGCAAACACACAAAATCACAAGTTACCTTTAAACTTTGTCTTCAGGTTTCGTCCTCTGGGCTTGAAACTAAAAAGCAACCGGGCGAGTTTTGTGCTGTTAAAATGGCTCCTGTAGATTGGGGAAGTGGTGTCTGCTTCAGCTTATGACTCACACATGAAACTAAGTGTTTCTAAGGGAGGCACGCCCATGTTGCTGTGGACCCAATTATTCTGCTAGGTCAAACATGCAAATGCACAGGTAAAAGGAGGGAGGCATAGGACAGGAGAGAGACAGGAGCAAGATCTACCCCGTTTAAACTCTCACTAACTCATGCTAATTGCCATATTTTAAAATTAACAGTATAAAATAGAATGACAAGCTACAAGAAAGTAAAATTAACACATCAAATAAATACAACTATAAAAGCAAAAAAGTGAGAGGAGATGAAAGAGAGAAATAAACTGTGTCTCTTGCTACAGCAATTGACAGGTGCGTCTAACCTAGCTACTCATTAACCCTTATATGAAGGGATATATGGCTATGTAATCTGGAAAAGCTAGCAAACTGTAATAGCAGATGCAGACTTACAGGTTCTCTAAACAGATAAAATTCACTAGGAAATCCAAAGTTCAGTGGAAAAATAAGTGTCAATTAATGTGGCTAAAAGAACTTTTAAAGATTCATGCTTTAAAGTCCAACACAGCAAAACAATTCTAAGTAGAATTGAAAGGTTGATAAATACTCCCCTTTTAAAAGTTACCAAGGCAATCATAGTTCACAACACTTTCATTTTCAAGAGGGAACCACAGCTCCGCCGGTGGAACAAAACTATCTGCATGTACCATGAGCCTGCAGCGCCAGGCTCCCTTCACCAACACCGCGGCACTGAACACAGGCTAATCCAGTGGGTGAACCACGATAGCAATGCCCTCCAGATCACCATCAACAAGGCACTCAAGCCACCAAAACATTACCACAACTGTTTACCCTGGCCCCTCCGTGAGCATATTTTAATTTATTCGACAAAACTAATGAATCATGGCTATTTATTCTATTTCACTGAAGAGTTCCTTTTTACTAAAATAATCTCTGGGGCTCAGTAAATTAATTTTCAACAATGCAAAAGAAAAGAATAACTAGATTTTGACTGTCAAATGTCCTGTTTAGCTCACTTAATGTAGAATAAATATTCAGCACCCACACATCAAGGAACAAGCTTCGCCGACAGGCAATGGAAGTCCACTGTTTACCAGAAAGCTCACCAACTTTTTTTCATTTTCCACAGCTGAATTTTTTATAAGCTAATCAGAAAAAGAAATTATAAAAATAAAAAGTAAAAGGATGACCTAAAAATAAACAAATAGCAACTGACTTTTAAAATTACAAACAAACAAACAAAAACCAAGTTGGAGTAGGGGGCTGGGAAGACAGCTGTTAGTGGAGTACTAGCAAGCACGAAAGCTTGAACGTGATAGCCATCACCGTGTGACCACTTGGGCCAGGGGTTAGGATGTAGTCAAGTGCTTGCCTGACAAGAATAATGTCTGGATTTCGATGCCCAGTAAAGCAGAAGAGGGAAAACAGGAAGAGTTGTGGAGCTCACTCTCCAGCTAGCCTAACCTACCTTGTCTCAAAAACAAGCTGGGTGGTTCCTGAGAATTAGCACCCTGTGTTGACCTTTGCCTTCCACGTGCAGGTGAGCACACACACACATACACACAGGAACACAGAAGGCACTTGGAACAGAGTTCAGTGGCACACGCCTGTAATTCTAGCTACTTAGGCTGGGGCAGGGACAATGCAAAGCCAAATCAAGCCGGGCTATATAGCAAGTTCAAAAACAGTCTTTGTTACATAGCGATAGATAGATAGATAGATAGATAGATAGATAGATAGATAGATAGATAG
>NW_026591086.1:16346176-16356309 GCF_907164565.1 Psammomys obesus | reverse complement strand
TAGATAGATAGATAGATAGATAGATAGATAGATAGATAGATAGATAGCAGACAAACAGGGTTGAGGTATGGTTCAGTGGTAGAACACCTACCAAATATGTGCAATGTCTTGTGTTCAATCCACAATAGCTAAAGGTACACTCTAGTACAACAAACTACATACCAAGCAGATGTGAAATACGGAGTTCAACACACATACACACTTAGGTTTGAAGTCATAACCATCCTGGGCGGTCAATAAATTGTGCGTACATATACACATACATATACATGTGGGGGGTACCCATCTGTACATTATACTATCCTGATGTTAGAATCAGTACATTTGTGCGTCTTTAATCCGAGCCTCAGCTAGCTGGCATGTTTAAGACCCACTAAAGCGACAGTAGACCCTTTACTGGTGATAAAACTCAAGTCTTCATGTTTGCACAGCAAACATTTTACCAACTAAGCATTCCCCAAGCCTGCAACTATTACTTTTATGCAGTGTTGATGGGCAGGCAAAATGATATAGTTACTTTAGAAGGCACTAGCAATTTCATATAAAGTTAAACATATATGTATCTTATGATCCAGTAATCCACTCCTACAGACAGTACTTCTAAGTTTTTGAGTCAGGGTTACACTCCAGGTAAGCTGACTGGAGACTTGCTATAGAACTCACTCTGTAGCCCAAGCTGATCTCAAACCCTTAGCATTCATCCTGCCTCAGCTCTTTTTCATCAAGATTTATTTTAACATTTTATGCATATGAGCAGTTTTCCTACATGTTTGTCTATGCACCACATGTGTGCCTGGTGCCCAAGATGGTCTGAGAGGACATCAGATGATTGTGAGCTAGCATGTGGGTGCTGTGAACCAAAACTGGGTCTTTTTTTTTTTTTTTTAAATAATCCCGTGGGTTAAATGGTGGATATCCAGGACCCAGCAGCAAGGTCAGCGCAAACACAGAGCCTCTCTTTCTGACTCCTATACAGTGAGCACATCACCCTCTCCAAATAGGGCCTTTGACATTTCAGATGATAGAAATTCCACATGCTCCTGCATGCACTGTCCCTGCGAACCGGTCCTGCCTAGCACTTTGATTACCCTAGCCAGCTTGATAGGATTATGTGTGTAGTGGCGGTGATCTGGCAAAAAGCCAAACCTGGGTCTTCTGAAATAGCACCAAGTACTCTCTTAACTACTGAGCCTACTTCCCAGCCCCTCAGTTTTTTTAGAGACAAGGACTGACCAGGGCTGCGAACTTACTACGTAGAATATCAGATCTGCCTACCTCTTTCTGAACACTGAGGTCATTTTGATCCAAAAGGATTATGGCTACAGCTTAGTAATACATTGCTTTTCTGACATGCCTCAGTGATGTCCTGGTTCATTCCCCAGTATCATGGTAAAAACTTTGTACAGGCACATACATATACACACTCTCCTGTAGCTGTCCTTTCTCTACCACCAACTACAATCTTGCTGAGGAACACCTCTACCAATGAAAATGATCTTGGTTCATGATGGGGAAAGAGAAGGAGCTGTGAGGATAGTGAAGGGACCACTCTGATTCCAAGAAACCAAACAAAAGGCCAGGCTAACCAGTGCTCATCTGTAATCCCAACACTGGAGACTGAGGCGGGGGAATTTCAAGTTAGAGACTAGCTAGTGGAATACTTCAGGTAATGACTAATGTTGACTGTCAACATGATTAGAGTAAGAAATACCTCAAGGGTTAGTGGCTTTCCAGAAGCAGATCCTGGGGGCTCTGATATGATCAATGGAGCTATCCCTTCATGTATTCACACTATGGCGGCATTATTGGAAAGTGGTAAAAAGCAGGAGGGAGTGGGGCCTCGTTGGAGGAAGCAAGTCACTTACCTGTCCTTGAGGCTATATTTCAGCTTGGCTTCTTCCTATTTTTCAGGAAGCCAAGAACAGCCTCCATCCCACACCCCTGCTGTCATCTTCTGCCCAAGCACATGGAGCCAAGCCACCATGTACTGAATCTTCTGAAATCATAGGCCAAAATAAACCTTTCCTTCCTTCAATTGTTTATTGCAAGTATTTAGACACAGTGACCCAATTACCCCATCTCAAAAAAGAAAAGGCTACACTGTTTATCACAGCATTCAAGGCTTTTGACATCTCTTCCCAGTTCCAACTCCTCACCCCGTCCCTCTTCCCGCACGTTTCCTTCTCTTTTTCTCCCATACATACATACATACCAACCACACACATAAGCATATACGCCCCACGCACACATGCATATAGATCCAGATTCACTGAAACCCTATGGGATTTTGGAATTGTTCTTCCCCTCTTCTATTCAACCTCCTTAGCATAGTTTTCTGAGAACTGACCACCTCATTCCGATCATCCAGTCCATCTACTGAACATCTGCTCAATGATCAGTTCAAATATGTCCTCTGCATGAAGAATTCCCTCAACAGACCTACTTAAAATTATTGAAACCACTTATCATCATAAACCTGAACACATTATAGATCCTCTATCCAGTCTGATGGCTTTTCAATTCTGTTTACCACTCACTCTCTCTCTGTTTTTCTGTTTTTTCTGATATTCTCTCTCTCTCTCTCTACTTTTCTGTTTTTTTCAAGACAGGGTTTCTCTGAGTAACAGCCCTATCTGTCCTGGAACTCTCCTTGTAGACCAAGCTGGCTTTGAACTCACAGAGATCCACTTGCCTCTGCCTCCAAAATGCTGGGATCAAAGGCGTGTGCCACCATGGCTGGCTATCACTGAGATTCTTACAAAAGCCTTGAGGGGGGAAAAACATTTAAAAACGCTGCTTTAATAAAACCTCAAACACTGATCCACTCTTCTCCTATTTTAAAAATAAGAAAAGGATGCCAGGTGTGGGGGTGTATGTCTATAATCCCAACAGGCAAAAGACAAAGGTAGGATTGCCAAATTCAAGGCCAACCTAGCATATAGTGAGTTCCAGGCCAGCTAGGGTTCAGAGACCCTGTCTCAATTTTGAAAGGGAGGGTCTATACACAGAAAGTGCTTTTTCAATGTTACAGACTCAGTCTTAATCACTGATTGTACTCTTAATCATTCACCAGTTACAAATGTTCCCTGAGCACTGCATCTGTGTCAGACACTGTTCTAGGCCCTTGCTATACACAATGGAAACAAGACTACAGTTGATAGCTGATTCTCTAGTAACTATGATCTTGAGAAACAAGAACCATTATGGTAAACTTGACCAAGCAGTGACTGCAGCTGCAGCTGTTATCCAGATATAGTTCACTGCTTGAGCAAATTAACATATCTGGCACCTGAGAAGGAGCTACTGGTTTAGCATACACCTTATTCTCCAGGCATATCCATAAATGAACAAGAAAGTTCAGCAACACACATTCACAATCCTGCTTGAGATACATCAACTTTCCAGCCCTATGCACTAACACCTGGGTTACTTTTTGAAGACCAAAACAATACAAAATAGACAGCAGAAGATCATTGCTAAAGTCAGCTATTATACTAGGACATGACCAGTTACAGGACTTATTTTAGTAAGAATATATTTGTGTAAGAATACATATATACACACATACATACATGCGTGCACACACATGTACACACACATATTAAGCAAATATCTTTCCTTAGTCCTTCATCATGTAACATAAGGTGTACTGACTTTATATTAGTACTGGAGTATTGTTAATTCTCCATCACAATTTAAGTTATGGAATATCAGAAAAAAACAGAAAGTAATACATTTTGAGGATCATTAGCATATACTTCAGGAACATGTGCATGACCTAAAGCTACAGATAATATGATGATAATCTTGGGACAGCCCACCATTGAGAGGTAGGAGAAATGATAAGAATGTACAAGAAAGACTGAGAAGTAATGCAGAAAAACAAGACCTATGCTGTCGGCATGGAGTCCAAGTAAAAGTGTTCCAAGACAAGAGAGCTAAGTGAAAATGAGCTCTGCAGAAGAATGACACTGGTGTTAGCAGCATGGAGGTCACTCTTAATTTTGAAAAAATTAAGGGGCTAGAGAGATGGCTTATGAAAAGAGCGCTTGCTACACTTAAAAGGACCCCAGTTTGTTTCCCAGCACTGACACGGCGGCTCACAATCATCTGTAACTCTAGTTCCAGGAGATGCATGCAAAGGTGATACATACATACATATATGGTTAAAAAAAAACTACACTTTAAAAATAATTTTTTTTTAAAGAAAGGCTTTATGTGTGATTGAGTCTATTTTATTTAATATTCTCTCCTTGAGATAGAAAGGAGCTCATGAAACTCCTAAAATCTCGAAAAGCACAGGAAGCTCATAAGAATTAGAAGACTCTGAGTCCCACTACCTGAAATGAGGGTTCACTGCTGGGCATGAGGAAACCCTTTCATGGTATGGCTGCCTGCGGGGCTCTGGGGTCTCAATAATCCTGACTCAGCCTTGTAGGGCAGGTGCTTTTTCAGTGATTCAGCAGCTGGAGACTCCCCCATGTTCCTGTTCCTCCAATAAACTCACTGGTTCTCTGTGCTGAACAGAAGCAGCAGAACCAAACCACCCAGGAAGAGTCATACAACAAAGTCCTAAAAAGAAACCACTCAATTAGAGAAACTTCAGACAGAATGAGTTTAGATTAAAGATAATAGTTTTGGGGGTTAAAAAGATGGCTCATCAGGTAAGAGCATTTGCAACTCTTATAGGGGACTCATATTTGATTCCCAGTTCCCCTATGCTGGCTCACAACCATCCAAAACTATAGGTCCAGGGGATCCAGCACCCTCTTCTGACCTTTGTAGGCAGCAGGTCCACAGACCGGACACTTACACACATGCAAGCAAAACATATGTACACACAAAAATAAAATTAATTTAAAAAAATTAAGATGGTTATTTTGTTATAATTAAGGGAAGGTTTTTCTACTTGAAGAGTTGGGGAGGGGGTTGGAACGATGGCTCAGCGGTTAAGAGCATTGTCTCTTCTTCTAGAGGTCCTGAGTTCAACTCCCAGAAACCACACAGTGGCTCACAACCATCTATACTGGACTCTGATTCCCTCTTCGGATGTGCACAGAGCACTCATACACATACAAAGAAAAGAAAAAAGAGTTGGAGAAGGGAGTGAAAAGGGTACTGTTTAACAAAACTACTTTTCTACGGTCAAGAACTGTTCCCCTGCCTCAGCCTCACCAGTGCCTTTATTTTTCACACAGTGAAAATAAATACACATAGTGTATTTATTTCTATATGGATACTCAGATATCACATGTACACGTAGAGGTCAGAGGGCAACCTGTAGAGGTCAGTTCTCTTCTTCCGGTTATGCGGGTGGCGGTAGGGGTTAGATCAAACTGCAGTCCTCGGGCTTGAGGGCCTTTAGCTGCTGAGTCCCACTAACGCTGAAGATAACCCATTCAGCTAGGCTTGCTGGCCAATGACCTTCAGAGAGCTGTCTCCTTTCCCCTAACTTCCTTTGAAGACTGGAATTACAAACATGCCACTTTAACAGCTTTTCATGTGGGTTCTGGGCATCCAAACAAGGTTCTCAAGCTAACACAGCAGGCACTTGAGCAAGTCAGCCATTTCCCGAGGCCCATTGTTTTCTTCTTGATTTTTTTTTTTTCAATACTAGAACTTGAGCCCAGGGCCTCACACACGCTAAGCAAGCACTCTGCCAGTGAGTTAAATCCCAGCGCCATGTTCAGGGTTTATTATGTACTGGAACAGCATGGAGAGCTGGAGACTTTTGAGACTCACTTCGGTTCTGACTCTCGAGTCAATGCCCTTCCTACACCCTCAGACTGGTGCTTGCAGAATGAGAACAAAAGGATTAAGGACGCGTGTAAAAAAGGTCTCAAGGCCCACAAGCTGGCCCGGCAGGTAAAGGCTCCTGCCAAGCATGACCAGCTGGGTTCAGTGCCCAGGTCCCATGAGGTGTAAGGCAAAAACAAGTGCCACAGCTGTCCTGATAGCCACACAAATGCTGTGACACACTTGGGAGTGGCTCTTGCCATCTATATACATCTCTATATATATCATATACATCTACACACTCTCCTTTTTAAGTATTTCTTACATTCATTTACTGTGTACATGTGCACGTGCAGGAGATTGGAACCCAGATCCTCATGATTGCACAGCAGGTGCTTCTAACTAGTGAGCCACTTTCCCAGTTCTTTTTTCCACCAAATTGCTGATAACTGGCAGAAAGCTAGCCATAAAATTACTGGTCAGTAATGTGAATTTTATAAAATCTTCAAAAATGCAATTATGTTGATTATACTTTAATAATAAAGGTTTTATTTTTAGATTTGTTTTATTTTTTAAGTGTGTGAGTGTTTGTCTGCATGCGTACTACATGTGCACTTGGTGTTCACGAAGGTCAGAAGAGGGTGTTGTATTCCTTGGAACCAGAGTGACAGTCAGTCGTGAGCTGCCGGATGCTGGTAACCAAACCCAGGTCTTCTGCAATAGTAGAAAATGTTCTTAAGCAATCTCTCCAGCCTCTATAAGAAGAGCTATTTTTAATATGTACTCTTAGCTCAGTGGTACTGAACTTGTCTAGCATGTGTGAGGGCCTGTGTTCAGGCCTCAGAATTTCAAAACAAAACAGCAATAAAATAAAAGCTGTATCATTAGTCTAAAAATACCCTTGTATCATATGACAAGATATTTAAGCAAACAGTCTTTTTAGCTCTGTCTTTTTAAAAAGAGACATTTTCACACCAAAACTCGTTTTATTTCCTTTTTAAGTGTTTGTTTTTTTCTTTCATTAAGATCTCAAACACTATGTAGCTAAGGCTAACCTTGAGCTCTTACAGCTGACTGCATCAACTTTGAGGGCACTAGGATTGTTAGGATTTTGGAATTAAACCTGCTCCTGGATTGCCTAGCAACTTAGATGTCACTGGCTACACCTTCCCCCTTAAAGGGACCAGCTGGCCATGTGGTCCCTCTCTTGGTCTCTCTTCTCTCTTATCCTCTTGCCTCTTGGCCCTCTCCCCTTTCTCTATCCCCTCTCTTTCTCTCCCCCCTTTCTCTCCATCATGTCCTGCTCTCCTCTCTCTCCCCCACCTCTCTCTCTCGCCCCATCTCTACCTAATAAACCACTTTCATAGAAGATCTGTTGTAATTATCATTACTTAAATCGTACCCAAACATTACAAGGATTTTAAGAGTTTGCAACATGCCTGGCAAAATACTATGTCTTTAAAAAATAAAAAAACAAGACAACAGGGGGCTGGAGAGATGGCTCAGATCTTCCAGAATTCCTGAGTTCAATTACAACCACATGGTGACTCAGAACCATCTATAATGAGATCTGGTACCCTCTTCTGGTGTGAGGGCATACATGCAAACAAAATATTGTATAATAATAAATAAATCTTAAAAAACAAAGACAACTACCTCTGTCATAATTCAATTTACGGCAGTGTAGGAGAGGTCAGACCTTTTAAGTTTGTCTAAAAACTATTGCTACTTTTGTTTGGTGTTTATTATGTCTATAAAACAGATTCTGTTTAGAGGACCTTAAGGAAGAATGTTAAGGAAGAATGGTATCCTGGCATTAATTCTTATACAGATTTGTTCTATGCTAATTCACAATTAGGGTTTGTTTTTATTTAGGCCTCAATCCCAGAAGCTTCTGGTCCTTAACGCCAAAACTTAGCAACATGAAAATAATCGCCTGCAACTGTGAATCTCTGTTCTCTGATAAAAAAAAAAGACAAGCAAAGTATAAACAGAAAGAGAGGGGAAATCGGGGGGCCTTTTTCTTTTCTTCTTCTTAAGATGAAAACAGGTTTACTTTGTACCTTACAAAGAGAGGCAGGAGAGCAGGAAGGAACCAGCCACACCTTAGGCTGCCTTAAAGGGAGGGTGGCTTGGTGGGTGGAGTACTTGGTGTGCACGCCTAAGGACACAGCTCAGATCCCACCACAAGCATAAAAGAAGCTGGGCCTCTCACACCTATGAACTCGGCACTGCAAGGAAGAGACTGGACAATCCCTGGGGCTTCCAGGCCAACCAGGCTAGCCTGAAGCACGTGAGAAACCTTGCCTCAAGGGAATATGGTAGAAAGGGATAGAGACTATCTCACTCCTCAGGCCTCCACACCTGAGGGCACATGCACACACACAGAGAAAATTAACTTTTCTTATTACACAAGTTAACAAAGAAATTAAGAAACTAACATTCACCATTTGCCCCGTGGCCTAATGGTTAAGGGCACTGGTTAGCATAATTGTCTTCATGCCTTGTTGGTTATTTCTTTTAGTCCTGTGATATTTCTACAGCAGGACAGTTGCTTAATAAATATTTGCTAAATGATTCAGAAGTTGAACTAGATATTAGCTCAATAACCACCTTTTTCCCCTTCCACATAATACACATTATTCTCAGGTAATTTCTGGTTAGTTGAAATCAACACAGGCCTCTTTCTCACTTTTCTAACTTAGTCCGACGTGAATGCACAGGTATCTTAGGCTGGGTCTGGTAGCCCAGTATGGGGAACAAATTTCACACAGTAAAGTTCTGTATTAGTTTAAAAGCTTTCTGGATTAAAATCAGTATATTTTAATATCCCTCCATATTAATAGACAGAATATAGAATTTTAAAATAAAAACAAAAAGACAAGAGAGGTAGAGAGAGAAAAAGAAAACCTCCAGATTAGGACAAAATTGGCCATTCCCATTATTTTTTGTCCTCATGGCCCTTTCAAGCCTACACTGACAAAGTCCCCACAGGTACACATTTATAATGAAAAGTAGGCTGGTAAAAAATTCAGGCAAAGAAGTATTTGGGCTGAAAGGACAGGTCAGTGGGTAAAATAAATGCCTGTGGCACAAAGAACTTAGTTCAAATTCCCAGAACCCACAGAAAAAGCCACAGCACACACCTATAACCTTAGCTTTAGGATGTGGGAGGCAGAGACCGGGGAGCTCACAGAGGCTCACTGGACACTGTTAACGTTGTGATAATTAACTTTAATTGTCAAGTCAACACCATCTAGAATCACCAGAAAAGCAGACCTCTGGAATGTCTTTAAGAAATGTTCTTGATTAGAATAACTGAAGTGAGAAAACCCAACCACTGTGGATGGCACCTTTCCCTAGGCAGGCAGGGGATCTGGACTACACAGAGCGCAGACAAGCTGATCAGTAGCATGTATGCATGGCTTTGCTGTTCTCTGCCTGTAACTGTGGCTGCAGTATAAGTTGTTTCAAGTTTGTGCTCCTTGAATTCCCCAAAATGAAAATCTGTGCTATAGTTTAAATAAGAATTTGTTCCATAGGCTCATGTATTTGAACACTTGGCCCCCATTTGTAGTGTTTGGGAGAGGTTTAGGCTTTGATGGGAGAGAGTATTTCACTGAAGACAGGCTTTAAGAGTTTAATAACTTGGGGCTGGAGAGATGGCTCAGAGGATAAGAGCACTAGCTGTTCTTTCAGAGGTCCTGAGTTCAATTCCCAGCAACCACATGGTGGCTCACAACCATCTATGAGATCTGGTACCCTCTTCTGGCATACATATGTACATGCTGACAGAACACTGTATATATAATAAATAAATAAATCTTTTTTTTTAAGAAGCTCATTTCTAGTTTGCTTTCTCTGCTTCATGCTTACAGTAAAGGATACAAGCTCTTAGCATTCTGTTCCAGCCACCATGTCTGGGCTAGCTGCTATGCCTATGCTGTGCTATCATGGACTCATCCCTCTGGACCTGTAAGCCAAAATAAACTCTTTCTTCCTTAAGTTGCCTTAGTCATGGTGTTTTAGCAAAACAATAGAAAAGTATCTAATACAGACTGGAACCTGAGATTGTGAACCAAATAAAACTTTTTTTCAATAAGGTGCTTCTGTCAGGGTACTTTATCACAAGAAACAAAATAGCCAAATAGCAAGTTCCAGATTCAGTGAGAATCTTTGTCTTACAAAATAAAGATAGAGAGCTAGCATGGTAGTGCATACCTGTAATCCCAGCACTCGGAGAGGTAGAGGCAGAGGCAGGTGGATCTCTGAGAGTTCAAGGCTAGTCTGATCTACAAAGCAAGTCCAGGACAGCCAAGGCTACACTGGGAAGCCCTGTCTCGACAAAACACACACACACACACACACACACACACACACACACACACACACACACA
>NW_026591086.1:16231995-16346166 GCF_907164565.1 Psammomys obesus | reverse complement strand
ACACACACACACACACACACACACACACACACACACACACACACACAGAGTATAAACTAAAATGACCAGCATGGCATGGCACCCTCTAACAGCTGAACAAGAAGGAAATCATGCTTGGTACTAGAAACCTAGCCAACTACCCAGGGCTCGTAAGGTCATAGATCTTGCAGAACCTACAAACAGCACTTTACTAAGCCAGTATAATTCCTAACTACAGACTAAATAGTAATCTTTATACCTACAGATAAGTGCTGTCCTCACCCATCATCAAGGGAACTTCTCTAAGCAATAGACAGAGATGATTACAGAAAACCACAACCAAGCAATGCAAAGAACAAGTGATCATGTAGTATCCAGACCCAACCGACATATCTACAGCACAAATCCTGCACCTAAAGCTCAGGGAACATGGAGGAATGAGGCCATAAATATTATCATAAAGTTAGAAAAGGGCTGGAGAGATGGCCCAGTGGTTAGAAGCACTGGCTGCTCTTCCAGAGGACCCAGCTTTGATTCACATGGCAACTCACAACTGTCTGTTAACTCCTATTCCTGGGTATCTGACACCCTCACACAGGCATACATGCAGGCAAAACACTAATGTACATAAAATAAAAATAAATAAATTACCTTTTTTTTAAAGAGTCAGAAAAACGGGCCATTTTTCTGAAACTTCAAGAAAGCTACAACCATGAAGTCTCAACAGCATTGCTCACCTAAGCAAAACCTGAACAAGAACATCACCCATAGTTATACTATTATGGGAGGGAAAAATTCCACAGGGCCCCAAGCCTAGACAGATAATCAAGGAATACTGAGAGGGGGAGAAACGGTTGTTCCCTGGGAAGAGTCCTCCTGCAAGTTGGTAACCATTTCCAAGTGGTCAGCCCTGAAATCATATATATACATATATATATGTATACATATATAGATGTACATACATACACAAGTAACATCATCTAGACTGAGAAGATTGTACTTGTACATTTAGGAGAGAGACAGAGACAGAGAAAAGAAGCCATACATTTTAGAGAGAGAAGTACTATATGGGAGAGACTGGAGGAGGACAAGAAAAGGGGAAATGATGTAATTATTGACCTCTGGCCTCCACATGGGCACGTGGGCAGGAGAACTCACACACTTGCAAGTATGAACATAGTACACACACAAATAACACAGGACTATTCAAATAAGATATTTAACCTAGGCTTTACCTACTGGTGTTTTATAATGTTCTCTGTATGGATTATGAACCTTCCTTGAACGTGTTTTACTACTGTAACAAAGGAATGTTAGCTGTAGCTAAACTGTACTCTACCTCTCTTCTTCTACACTTAGGCCAAATCATTGGCACAAAGAATCTTACAAACCTCAAAGCAGCCAGGTGCAGACACCTATAATCCCAGCATTGGAGAGGCAGAAAAGACTGCAAATTTGGGGCCTGCCTGGGCTACATGAAGGTGCCCTAGCTTAATCTATTTTAAAGGCATTTTGGACATAATTATTTTTGGAAAGCATGTCTCGGAAATATTCTAAGCCTTCCATTTTCCTTATTTTAATCAACCACACTATAGTCTATAAATTCATTCTTTCCCCTGAGTCCTCATGTATTTATGCCCTTTGTAGACTGTACGTTACATGAGACCTACGCAGTACACCGCACCCCCTGCCTTCATTCTGCAGGTAGCAGAGCAACAACTCTGGAAAGTCGAAAGTTAGAGAGCTTGGTACCGAAAGAGCAGAGAGAAAGCTGGTCTCTTACTGATGCCCAGGAAAAACTCCACGAGAGGCACAGTGAATGGCTGGGGCCAGCACAAAGAAAACACGGGGAACAGGGCGTCAGGACTCATTTGGGAAGCAGACTGCCAATTCAAACACTGTGGTGGTTTGAACAGGAACAGCCCCCACGACCTCATTGATTTGAATGCTCAGTCATTAGGAAGTGGCACTATTAGGATGTGTGGCCTTACTTGGGGAAGTGTGTCACTGGGAGCAGGCTTTGGGGTTTCGAAAGCTCAAGCCAGGTCCTGCTGCCTGTGGATCCAGATGTAGAACTCTCAGCTATCTCTCCAGCACCATGTCTGCCTGCGTGCCGCCATGTTCCCTGCCATGACAATAATAGACTAACCCTGAAACTGTAAGCCAGACTCAATTAAATGCTTCCCTTTATAAGAGTGTCACAGTCATGGTACCTCTACCTCTCTCTTCACAGCAATAGAACAGTGACTAAGACAAATATCAAAGGTTTAGTATAAAAGGGTAGCCAGAGACGACACCAAGAGGAAAGGAAGAGGGAAAGACAGCTTATCAAGTGTAGCCATGTTTGTTCTTTCAACAGCTCATCTATAGGAAGCCATGCTATAGTACTAAAGTACACTGGAGTACTTTACCCAGCAGAAGGCGGCACATGAAAACTCCACTGTCGTCTGAGAGGCTCTAGCTTCAGAACATCTAGGATCTGGCTCTGTTTCAGCAACAACTTTGAATATGTCACTGAATTCCTCTTCTCTAGAATGTTCCTGGAAGGATCTCTGAGTTACTCATGATTTGAAATTTGTCATCTACTTTGGAATAGCGTAGAGTGTCCTTAAGAACAGCCATGATAAGGTGCTCATATTTCCCAGACTGTGTGAGGTTATGGCCATGTATCATTTGGTCCAATTACCAATGCCTTCAGCTCTGCTTCCTTAATCTAGTCTCAAAAGAATAGTCAGTGTAACGCATATAAAAATCAAGTCAGATCATACCACTCGGGCATCAGAATCATTCCACAGTTCTCCACAGTTCCTCCTCTCACACAATGTTAAAGCCCTGAGTAATGCTCAGCAGGACTGAAAGATGCCTTCATGATCTTATCTTAGTACCTCCTGCCTGTTCCCTGACCTCTCCTTGCTGTCCCATGAACACACCAGGCATTCTTCTGACTTAGGTCTTTGAACAAGCTGTTCTTACTGCCTTTTTTTTTTTTTTTTTTTTTTTTTTTTTGTTAGCTGGTCACAGTTAAGTCTTTTACTTCCTGTTGTAAACTGGTGTGGTGACAGCTACTACTATGTTCATTTTTCTCTGTTTGCAACATAAATTTGCCTGCCTTCCATTCAAGAAATAGAATTATAAGCAGGGTATAGTGGCTCCGACCTACAATTCCAATACCAGGGAGGCTGAGGCAAGAGCACTGTCTCAAGTTCAAGGGCACCCTCGTGACAGCCCAGTAAAGACAAGAGAGATGGACTCAACATCACCATGCAGTAATACAGGATCAGCTTAGTGACGTGCATTGGCCATGGACTTACCAAAAGTTATTCAGAAGAGGCTCCAAGACATCTCTCCTTTCTCTCCTTTCCTCTTCTCTCCCTTTTCCCTCCCTACTTCCCTTGCATATATCTATGTAGCCCTGACTGTCCTGTCACTCCATATGTAGAGCATGCTGCTGTGCTTGCCTGCTTCCTGGGTGCTGGGATTAAGGTATGTGCCACCACACCCAGCTGCTGTTCCTTCCCTCGAAGCTGAAAGCACTTTTGTGACTGTTGAAATATGAGTACCTCATAGAGAAAGGGCCTAGGCACCCTAGACTGTGTATCTAGTGCCAGCTGAGTAGACCCAAATGTGATTACCCAGTCAAGCAACATAAACATGTGATATTATCTACTTGCTCAAAAAGTGATGGCTTGCCCTATGCTGTGGTGCACAGCCCCACAAAACCTAACTGAAGAAATTGATAATGACTTGGCTGTGGCCACATGGTTAGGAAAATAAACCCAGGATCTAAGAAGCCCCTTATCAAGTCAGGATCTTGGACCTTTTTATAACATCTCAAAAATTTAAACCCTGGAAAATATTTTTAAGCTTTTTTTTTTAATTTAGCTATTATTTAAAGGGCTACATATGGCACATGCATGTCAGGGGCAGGAGAGTCTAGAACAACTTTCTGAATCAGTTTTCTTCTTCCATTGTGGGTTCCTGGAATCAAACTCAGGGTGTCAGGCCTGTACGGTGTCCTGGTTAGTTTTCTGTCAACATGACACAAACCAGCATTATTTGCTAAGAAAGAACCTCAGATGAGAAAACGTCTCCATCAGAATGCCTGTTGGCAAGCCTACCGTACACTTTCTTATAGATGACTGATGAGGAAGTTCTGGCCCACTGTGAAAGGTGCCATCCCTGAGGAGCTGGACTTAGGTTGTATTAGAAAGCAAACAGAGCAAGCCAAGAGGAACAATCCAATAAGCATGCTCCGCCATGGCCTCTGCTTTGTTTCCACCTCAAATTCCCTTTGTGATGAACCGTGACGTGGAAGTATCAGCCAAATAAATCCCTTCATCCCCAACTTGCTTTTAGTCATGGTGTTTATTGCAGCAACAGTAACCTAACCAGGATAAGGGCTTCTACCCACTGAGCCTTCCCACCAGCATTACTCTGAACTTTAGAATTTAGTTTAAACCACCTCAGGAGGCCTTTCCCATATTTAATGATACTGTTCTTTCTTGTGGCAGAATGAGTACACAAAAACAGTACCATTTTTCACTCACTGGTCTCCATGCGTGCAACAAAGACACTCATACACATTCAGTTTTTTTAAAAATACGAAAGAAACTCTTTTTTAAAAATAAAATAAGATCTAGGGCTGGGGGGTGGTAGGCAGCTTAACTGATAAAGTCTCTGCCTACCACACACAATGCTATGGGTTTAGTACCTAGCACCTGACCTAGTGGCACACACGTGTAACCCAGCACTGGAGAGGCTGAGGAAGGAGGAGAGGAGTGAGCTTGAGAGATGCCTCAGTAGCTAGGAGTGAGCACTGCTCTTGCAAAAGAGCACCTGCCAACACATACTCACTAAATAAGTAAGTGTAGGTTTTAAAAAGTAAGTATAAGCCAGGCGATGGTGGTGCACACCTGTAATCCCAGCCCTAGGGAGGCAGAGGCAGGTGGATCTATGTGACTTTGAAGCCAGCCTCGTCTACAAAGTGAGTTTCAGGACAGCCAGGGCTACACAGAGAAACCCTGTCTCAAAAAAAAACAAAATAAGGAAGGAAGGGACGAATGAATGAACTAGAACTTAAACATCTGTCCATCAAGTCAAATTATCTTAATAGAAAAGATGGTATGGCACGTGAATACCCTTATCCCTTCACATAAGAAATGTGGCCAGACACACACAAGAAAAGACAGCCTCAGAATGAATACACAAAAACAGTACCGCTCTTTACTCACCAAGTTAGCAGAAAGTCAGATGATCAGAGAGGTCAAAAGGGAAATAAATGCTCTCATTCTCTCTTGTGACCAATGAAGAATATCATTCCAGAAGGCAATTTCACAATCAGAATACCCCAAAGTATTTACATGTTTTACCAAACAGTTTCAGTCCTCAAAAGTCTTTCTAACAAAATAAATATATACACACAAATGACATAGATAGATCCATGGCATTGTTCCAGCAACAAAAAAACAAACAGCTGTTGCCTCAATAAGGAGCTATCAAAAATTATGTCCCATTATATGAAATCTCTCATTCGGTTGCTAAGTGATTGTCTGGGGGCAGGGAGATAGCTTGCCAGGGGAAGTGTCTGCTACTCGAGAACAAGGACCGTATCAGACCCTAAGTACCCATGTAGGAGCAAGCCAGAAGCACAGGCAACCCCAGTCCTGCTGGGTTGGGAGGACAAAGGCTCTGCGACCCTGAGGCTCACTGGCCAGCGAGTCTACGGTTAGCTCCAGCCTTACTGAGAGACTCTGTTCCCCCAAGATAAGGCAGAGTGTGGGGCTGGAGAGGTCACTGGTGGCTAGAAGCCCTTGCTGCTCTTCCAGAGGGCAGAGTCTGACTTCAGAAGGCGCTCTCTCCTCTCTGCTTGTACCCCCGCACTCCCCCAGTCTATCCTTCCCTCCCTCCCTCACAGACACACACATACAAATAATGAAACTAAATTGTTAGAAAGAATCCTTTAAAAAATGCTAACATTAAAACACAAAAAGATGGCAGACAATGTTGACTTCTAGCCTACACACAAAGACTACATACATACAAACACCAAAAAAGTGACTGTCTGTATAAAGTGGCATAGATATGGAAACACGACACAGTCAAGTGACATACACATATTACAATGGTATAGGTGACTTCACAGTGAGCATTTATACACATATGGTCTCTGAGTGGTGAAATAATGGTCAGCTAAAAGTTAGCAATGGAGTACTCACTCTGGTCAAATTTTTATTTGTATTTGTTATCTAGTTCTTCTGTATCTACTCTGTGCCAGGCACTGTACCGCTGACTTAAAATACATCTGTTTACCTTACCCTGTGTTAACAATTCAGCATGGCCCATGTCCATATAGGAAAGAAAATCAACACTGTAACCGGAGAGTGCCCAAGACTGTCTACCCTAGAGTGGTTAGGGTAGGGTGGCCCCTGTGGAGTGATGACCCCTGACCTGAGCAATGGCAAGCTATTCTAACACAGAGGCTGAGGAGGAGGGCTACTAGCAGAGGACATTACCGCAGTCAGAGGCAATGGGGTCTGAGGAAGCCCCTCAGAATGCAGGGAGGAGAGGGAAGTACTAGCAACTTAAAGAAGTGCCTACGTGGAACACACACCACTCATAACCACTCATAACCAGGGAAGAGAAACAAGCTAGTCTCACCTCTCTACGGGGTTAGGTGGGTAAGACAGGGTTCTCTGACTTCCAGGCTGGCCTTGAAAGCTGAGCATGGTGATACCCACTGGAAGCAAGCTCCCCACTTCTGGGGTGGAAGGATTGTGATTTCAAGGTCATCTTCAGCTACAAAGAGAGGTCAATGTATGCCACTCCCTAGCCATAAAACTAGATAAAATTCTGAAAACTTTTCTTCCCGAGGCCCTTGGCATACATGTTCATTTAAGCCCCATGATAGAGCTACTAAAACCATCCAGAAGAGGCTGGTGAGACAGCTCAGCAGATAAATAGCACTTGCCATCAGCCCTGGGAGAAACTGGCTCCTACATGTTGTCCTCCAACATCTGTGCAGACGCGCAAAAAGTAAATAAATGTAATAAGTTATGCTCATGAAGACTTCAAAGCAGAGCGGCCATGGGGCAGCATCCCACAGACAAGCACACGTGAGAACCCTCTGCACGTACAAGCACACACTCCCGAGTGCCACACCCTGAGACCTGTCTCACGCTGCTAAAACAGCGGTGTAGACTCGTCCTCAGCTTTTCTTGCCAGGTCTCCTCGACACTCAACACTGAAGGGCCGACATCTAATCAAGTATTCCCACTCATTCCCGACACCCCCGGGCAAATCTATCCACTCTAGGGCTCCCAACTGATACATCATATAAACGTGAAAGCCATTTGTGTGTGTCCGACTACCAGGACAAATCCCTTAAATTCACCCATTTCATACATGTTGCCGTATTAATAGGCCATGGGGCAATCTGAATAAATATAACTTAATCTTTTCAGTACTCAGACACCAGTTAAGCACGTAATTTTTATTTAAAGGCTACTGCATTTGTATTCAAAGGTTGTACAAAAAGGACCGCACCTTCTCTCCTCCCTCCCACAGGGTTCTGCCTCTGTGCTCACCATTGTTGATGTTGTCTCGCCCGGGACATGCTCCGCCCCGTCCCACTGCTCTACATGGCTTACACTTCCCTGTGTGTTCTGATGTTTGGCACCTGATCTCTTCTTGCATCTTTTTTTTTCCCCCAAACAGGATCTCACAATGTTTGGAGATTCTCCTGCTTTCGCTTTCTGAGGTGACAGAAAATCACACTCAGCTTTGTGTCTTTCTAGTCACAGCCTCCAAGGTCTTTCATTTCCCAAAACATAGTCTTTCTAGCTGCAAAGCGTTGACAAAATGTTCTTTCCTCAACCTCCCTCCCTTCTGATCCTCCCCGCCCTACACTGCAGCCTCTCTTCAGGTCTCTAGTTCAATGCCCTTTACTCAGGGAAACGTCGTTCTTATTCCCCTGGGGTGACGTGCACAGAAACTTAAGGCTAGCTTCTTATTTTCAAAGTATCTTTTCCGCTATGACCTAAGTCTCACAAGCATTTGTGTGCTTTTGCGTCCTTACGTCCCCAACACTTAACATCTAGTGCTCGTCACTTAGTGCCTTCATCTCATCCTAGAAGTTCTTTACACTCCGTGCTGGGTTTCCGTGCACTGACCATCCAACTAGACAGTCAGTGATGCCAATAAAACCCAAAGGGCAGAACTCAACAAGTTTCTGGGTAGCCAAACACAGATTTCTTAAGCGTAGTGGCCTGGAGAGGGTCCATAAACTCCATCTTCATCCCCTTTTCCAAACTCAAACTATGCACTTCTCGAGCTGTATCCTTTGTAATGTTCTTTATAATACACTGCCAAACATATTCCCTTGACTACTGTGTGCTACACACTTCTGTGTGTCCCTCAACCCAGGACGGAGTTGTGGGAGCATTGATGAACAGCCAGCCAATCAGAAAAACAAGTATAGCAGTATGGGGGGGGGGGGGTTATGTTTGAGTCCAACGTGAAGCTGCTTTGAGGTCTGAACCCTCTACTTGAGGTCTGATGCTCTCTCCAGGTAGAACCATGTCAGAGGTTAAGATGAGAAAACACTTCCTGGAGTCCTCTGCAGCTAACTGCTTCCTTGCTGGTGAGGCAGCCTCACATACCTGTGTCAGAAACCCTTCTTTGCTGATTGTAGTGAGACCAGAGAGGAAAGATGGGAATTGTTTTTCTGTAAGAACACCAAAACACAAAGTCAAATTTGCTTTTCAAAACTCTTAGTTGGGAGTGGGGCTGGAGAAACGCTTCAGCGGTTAAGGACCGCTGCTCTTGCGGAGGACCCAGGTTCCATTCCGAGCACCCACAACATCAGTAACAACACTTCCCAGGGAACCAGTGCCTCTTCTCACCTGTGTGGGCACCAGGCATGCATGTGGTACACATACAAACATGCAGGTAAGACACTCATACACATAAAAAATAAAAACTAAAACAATTTCAGTTGTGCCAAAATCTGTGTGATATTAAACTTACTGCCTTAACCATGGCTCTTGGTCTACAGCTCAGTAACAGGTAACATGCACATTGTTATGCCACCTGTGAATTCTTCCATTTCGCAAAATTTAAACTCTATACCCACTAAACACCTCCTCACTTTCCCTGGCAAACACCAAGGCCTTTATCTCTATGAGTTAACTGCTCTAGATACCTAGAAAGTAAATGAAATTATTCAGCATGATTTTTGTGACTAGCTCGTTTTCACTTGGCATAGTATCTTCAAGTTTTATCCATGTTATATCATAGTATGTGACACAATTTCTTCTCAGGGCTAAATAATATTCTACTGTGCAGTTAAATACATTGTTTTACCTTTCTACTCATCGATTGACAGTTGGATTATTTATACCAATGTTGCCATAAATACAGGGATACAAATATTTCCATGAGTAATCCACTTTTTAAGGAATCAGTTTACATTCTTAGCAACAATACACAAGGCTCGCTATTTCTCCATGCCAGCAGCTTCCATTTTCTGTTTTATACTAGCCATCTTGGAAGGTATGCATTGGTAAATTACCTTTATATAAATTTAATGTGGGTTTTCTCTACAACTTTATAGCTAAAGAAACTCTAAATTAAAAACATTTCTAGTAAGTATTGATAACACAAAGAAATGAAGGCTTTTAATGAAGAATTTTAAAAGACAATAAAATTATGGATCGTATGAACAGTAGAAACAGGGCACACACATACACACACACACACACACACACACAAAAAAAAAAAAAAAAAAAAAACAAAAAACAGCATTCCTACTCATTTCTAAAATTCCCAGACGCCACCAGCATGGCCAAATTGTGCCTCCCATCAGGATCCCCTCTCTCAGCACTCACCACATAAGGGGCACTTCCCCTGTTAACATGAGCGTAGCCTGGAGCCATGAGCTTCCTGTCAGACCCTCCCCATCCACCTCAGCTCTGGCAACTACAGACAGATCCAGATCCAGTACCCAGCCTTCCTTCCCAGTCAGCAGAGTGATCTGTATTCCTCGGCACAGAGATAGAAGTGATAAACAAATGATGGGAAAGCTGATCATTAAAACAAAACACTGTAGCCTTGAAAGGGTAAAAAAAAAAAGTTTGATTAAATCCAGAAATAGAGTCCAAATCCCTTCACAGAACAATATATGCTACTATTAGAAATATTCTGGCCTGCAGATTCCAAATCCTGAAGAGATTTTTAAACAAAAGATTAAACTATAAATAAAACTTTAAGACAATTTAAAAAGCCTTTTTAAATTCAAAAGTCACTCAGCTAAGAAGCATCTGAAGGATTCAAGAGTACAAAAAGTTTTAAACTAAAGATAATTTACTTAAGGTCCAGTGGGATGTCAGGGACTTAAGGGCTACTTGCCACCAAGCTTAGAGGCCTGAGTTTGGAAGGAGAAAACTGACTCTGAAAGTCGTCCTCTGACCTACACATACACACGTGGTATGTATGGGAGCACACACGCTCACAAAACAAAAATGAAATTAGAATAAAAGGTATTTCCTTAGGAGTGAGTAGTTTACATTCAAAATATTAAAATTTATATACAAGCTTCATTAAATAATTATTACCTTACAAAAATTCCAATTAATCTATGCTAGAGTTACTTTTCAAAGGAGAAAAGAACCTTTCATTATTTGCACAGATGAAAAATATAGATATGAAAAGTAAAAGGGAGCATTACTGCAGCGAGCACTGTGTGGCTAAAGACAGGCCGAGAGACGCCTGAGAGTGTCGGCTAAACAGAAACTGAACCCAAGTTTGGTGCCATTTACAATCTGTAAAAGGATAACAGCAAAAATTACTAAAGAACGACAGAAACATAAATATATCTATAAATGTTATTCATTCTCAGAACTCACATGAAAAGGTAAGAAGGAATCAGCTCTGTGAATTGTCCTCTGATCTCCACACATGAGTCATGGCAGGCATATGCTTCCCCCAGCCCTCAGAATAATCAAAAATTTTAAAATGTAAAATACGTATGACAATATACCTGTTAGGCCTCTGTAAGCATGTGCTTTTGCCTTTTGGGAGGCCACACTTACTTGTGTGCTGAGGCCTCTTTGTGGTCTGCAGAGGTCTCCAGCACAGCTCACACGTTACACCTGCTGCCTTAGCACCTGGATGGCTTCGAGCGCTTCCGTTTGTACATTTTAAACATTGTCTACTTCACTTGAAATCAGAGGTTATTTATTGACTGTAAAATACAGATATACATCTAACAAAAAGTAATTGTGAACCATCAACTACATCCTACCAATTTACTTTGGTAAAGTTAAACCAAACCAAGCATTTAAGTCTGTCAGAGCTGGCAGTGTGACGCACACCTTTAGTCCCAGCACTCTGGAGGCAGATGCAGGCGGATCTGTGAGTTTGAGGCCAGCCTGGTCTACAGGAACAGTTCCAGGACAGCAAAGGCTGCACAGAGAAACCCTGCGCAGAGAGATGGCTCAGCAGTTAAGAGCACTGGCTGCTCTGACAAAGGTCCTGAGTTCAATTGTGAGCAGCCATATGGTGGCTCACAACCATCTATAATATGAACTCATGCTCTCTTCTGCAGGCAGGTATGTATGCAGGCATGCATGCAGATAGAGCGCTTGTAGACAATAAATAAACATTAAAAAAATCGTTAACACTTAGATTTGCCGTTACCCCAGTAACAAAAGGTCAAGTCCCTAAGGTTGGTACCTGGGACCTTACAGGAGGGACACAGATTCAAGGAATACTTGAGCTGGCCTCATCGGTGTGGATTTCAGAACACTTACACTTAACAGTCGCTGGCCTGGAGCATCAGCCCAGCCCACGCAGACTCTACACAGTTTCAACACTAAGTGCCTCCGCCCCACCCATGCTGACACGCCTGGGAATTCTGGTGTGTAGGCCATTTACGACATCATAGGCTGTAAACAACACATCTGCTGGGAAGGTTACTTTGTACAGTCCTGGCCTGGGCCATTCCCCAAGCTGCAGAAGGCAAGTGAGCCTTTCCCAATCCGCATTTCATTTTAAGTCAACTTACCACGGTTTAGTTTTAACGCTGACTTGTTTTAAATAAATAGCATGTAATATGTAATATGCTATTTATTCAATATATAATATTCAAAACTTGTTTACATAAGTGCCACTAAAGGTATCCAACATGGAAGAATTTTTACCCATTTTTTGTTACTTATAACAAAAAATAAGAAGCCACATTTATTTAGGGGGATGTATACTAGAAAATAGTAGTTGAAAAAAAATCAGTATCTGAACTACATAGTGATGTCCTATCTCAAAACAAGAAAAAAAAAATCAGTACAAGTTTAAAGACAACTATTTTACGTAGGCCTCATATACGACAAATGTTTCTTTAAAAACGAAGTGTGAGCAAAATGGTGGCACTCACATATAGTCCTAGTAGTCAGGGGCTAAGATAGCAGAACTACTTCAAACCCATGGCTAGCCAGGGCTACAAAGTGAGCTCCAGGATAGCCTGGGCTAGACAGAACCCATCAGTTTCAAAATACAAAAATAACATGTATACCCAATAAAATAAATAAATAAATTCATTAATGTTCTGGTGCAAAAATATTCACCATCTAAACAGCATGCTTGGATTTCTAGGGTTTGTTTTGCGGTGGCTTTGTTATTCTAAGACAGGGTCTTACAACTGTTGCTAGGCCTTGGTGGGCCTAGAACCCTCTATGTACATTAGACTGGCCTCAACTCACAGAAACCCACCTGTCTCTAACTCTGCCTCTGCCTTCTGAGTGCTGAGGTTAAAGGCGCGTGGCACCACGTCTGGCTTTCACGGCTTTTAAAAAGCTATTGTATTTGGGCTCCCTTTGTTTAGAAGCCTCAAAAGATAAGCTTTAAGCTTTCAATTTAATAAGTATGACCATATACACCGAGGTAGAAGAACCGCTGCCAGTTGTAAAATAGCTTATTTCAAATCAATGAGGCTTTCCTTTAAGTCCTGAGGGTGGCGGTTCTAAATTCAATGTCCACAGGGTGGCAGTGTCATAGTCGTAGTCTTGGTTCCTGGAGCATTTGTAGTGTTCAAAAAGCAATCCACCTCACAAACACAAAGATGAGCAAGAACAGTGTAATCCACACTCTGAGCAAAAACTGCTTATTCTACCAAAAAACAAAACCTGCGCTGAATTTCCCCACTTCTATTGCAGTGTTTACTTTCCGACCTCTCAAATATTCCCTTCAGCCAAGCCTTTGAACCTGATCTTTCTGCTGTGTCGTCGCCACCCTCCTGAGGGAGAGGCCAGAGGCGAGCCTCCTGGCTCCCCTGTCACTGCACTGCAAGAGGAGCCCGACTTTGGCCTGGGAAAGTGAGAGGAGAGACAGGAAAGGGAAGGTGTGGATGGACGCCACAGACACTGCTCTCCAGTTGACCCTGAACAGTGCTATCAAATGAATCTCATTAGCTCCTATTACCAGAAATCCACTTTGCTAGCAAAGAAAACGCCTTTAGCCGAAAATTCCAGAACCTCTCACACTGTCAAGACTCAAGAAAATTCCCAGCACGAACTGTTTCCAGCAGACTTTGTAACCTGGCTTTCAGTCAGTCAGATGCTTCCCGAACGCTCACAGCTGCATGCACAGCTCCGCGTCTGGTGTGACAGAAAGGAAACAAGCCAAAGTCCCCAGCCCAGAGTCACACTGCTGACACAGGGACAGGGCAAAGCACACATTCCACAGGAGCAAGGACGGGCCACCAGAAAAGCCCTAGAGGCTGAGGAGGGTGGGCAAGAAGCAGCAGAACTTGTCAGAGAGCTGACATCGGTCCGCACTGACCCTAATCTATTTTTGCAGCCTGGCTTCCCACTCCTATCCTACTTGTACTCACACTTGGGCCAAAATGTGCCAGCAGCTGTTAAAGCGCTCCCGCGCCCCTCTGCTTCCTTCCCTTGCCTTGTCGCCCACCCCATCTGAACTGTGAGAGCCTAGTGATCTTCAATTCCCTTCTCAAAGACTGCTTCCCACAAAGGGGCCTGTGCCACGGCCTCACGCACACCCAGATGGGAACCTCGGAGACTTTTGAGTGCTTGGGACATCGGTTTAGTGTGAGCATTTTTCACACTGTGCTGTCACAGTCACCTGTGGACTTTGTCTGACCACTTTCATTGGATTCCTTAGAGTATGTGCTACATTATTAGAACAATCTTGAATTCATACTTTTACTCATCAAATATTTCATCATTATTTTTAAGTAGAATAGCAAGCCTATTCTCAGGTAAAATATTCCACGGGGCTTTTTTTTTCAATCCTTTTTAAAATTTTTTTAAAAATTTACTTATTTTTTATTAATTACAGTTTATTCACTTTGTATCCCAGCTGTAGCCCCCTCCCTCATACCCTCCCAATCCTATCCTCCCTCCCTCATCTCTTCCCTGCCCCTCTCTAAGTCCACTGATATGGGAGGTCCTCCTCCCCTTCCATCTGACCCAACTTATCAGGTCTCATCAGGACTGGCTGCATTGTCCTCTTCTGTGGCCTGGTAAGGCTGCCCCTCACCCCCACTCCCACCCCCCGCCTCAAGGGGAGGTGATCAAAGAGCCAGCCATTGAGTTTATGTCAGAGACAGCACCTGTTCCCATTACTAGGGAAGTCACTTGGAGACTGAGCTGCCATGGGCTACATCTGTTCTAGGTTATCTCCATGCATGGTCCTTGGTGGGAGTATCAGTCTCGGAAAAGACCCCTTTGCCCAGATTTCTTGGTTCTGTTGCTCTCCTTGTAAAGCTCCTGTACCCTCCAAGGATCTCTTCCTGCTTTCATAAGATTCAGTGCACTCTGCCCAAAGTTTGGCTATGAGTCTCAGCATCTGCTTTGATACCCTTCTGGGTAGAATCTTTCAGAGGTCCTCTGTGATAGGTTCCTGTCCTGTTACCTGTTTTCTCCCTCTTCCGGAGTCCATCCTGTTTGCCTTTCTGAGTGAGGATGGATCATCTTACCCAGGTTCCTCCTTCTTGCTTAGCTTCTTTAGATGTACAGATTTTAGTTATGTTTATCCTATATTATATGTCTAATATCCACTTATAAGTGAGTACAACAAGGACATTTGCTCAACCATGTTCATAGCAGCTTTATTCGTAATAGAATCTGGAAACAACTCAGATGTCCCTCAACTAAGGAATGGATACAGAAATTGTGGTACATGTACACAATTGAATACTACTCAATAACTAAAAATAAGGAAGGATATCATTAAATTTGCAGGCAAATGGATGGAACTAGAAAAGATCGCCCTGAGTGAGGTATCCCAGAAGCAGAAAGACACACATGCTTCAATCCTTTTTAATAGTTTTTGCAAACACAGGGCTGCAAAATGTGGACTTTAATACCTAGTTTCTTTCACTTGGCATAACATGCTTGAAATTCGTTTGCGCTGTGGTATAGATCACCATATGCCACGCCTTTGTTTGATTGTTTGTTTCCCGAGTCAGGGTTTCTCTGTGTAGTCTTCGCTGTCTCGGACTTGCTTTGTAGACTTGCTTTGTGACCTCAAACTCACAGAGCTCTGCCTGCCTCTGCCTCCCCAAGTGCTGGCATCACATGTATGCACCACCACAGCCGGCTAAGCTATATGCCTTCTTCTAGTATTCCGTTATACAGATATACATTAAACTTAAGCACGTGCTTGGGCCGTTTCCAGCTTTTGCGTATGAGGAACACTGCTATAAACATCTACATGCAAGTTGTAACTGAGGCATATTTTTTCACTTTCTGTGGATCACGTGGTAATTCTGTGTTTACTATTTTAAGGACCTGCCAAAAGTTTCCAGTTGACTGTACCATTGTATATTTGCACCAACAGTGTATGTGGTTCCAACTTCTTTGTGGTACAAACTGAGCAGCGCTGATCTCACTATGTGATGCCCTTATCCTCAAGGAACCACTACCCTGATGAGATAAAAAGAAAACTGAGGTGGGGGGCTGAGAGAAGATTCAGTGATTCTTCCATTTGTTGCTCTTTTTTTAATTTAAATTTTATTTTTTTTCACAATTTATTCATTTTATATCTCGACTGAAGCCCCTCAACTCCCCAGTTCCAGCCCCCCTCCATCTTTTCCCCATCCCCTTCCCCTAGTCCACTGAAAGGGGGAGTTTTCCTGCTCTGCCATCTGCCCATAGCTTATCAAGTCTCATCAGGGCTGCCTGGACCTTCCTCCTTGGCCTGGCAAGGCCACATTGCCAGGGGCAAATGATCAAAGAGCAGGCAATAGAGTTCATGACAGAGGCAGCCCCTGTTCCCCTTACTCGGGAATCCACATGAAGACTGAGCTGCCTGTGGGCTACATCTGAGCAGGGGGTCTAGGTCCTCCCCATGCATGGTCCTTGGTTGGTGCACCAGTCTTTGCAGGCCATCCTGGGCCCAGGTTTTTTAGCTTTGTTGGTCTCCTTGTGGAGTTCCTATACCCTCCAGGTCTTTCTCTCTCCCCCTTTTTCCGTAAGACTCCTGCGCTCTGCCCAAAGGTTGGCAGTGAGTCTCAGCATCTGCTTAGATTCCCTGTTGGGTGGAGCCTTTCAGAGGCCCTCCATTGCTCTGAAAGGGGACCCAGCTTTAGTTCCTGGCACCCGGTGGTGACTTACAACCGTCCTAACTCCAGTCCCAAGGGAACTCAACACCCTCTTTCTGACCTGGTGACCTCTAAGGATACCAGGCATCCTCATGATACATGTACATGCAGGCAGGCAAGATGCTCAGACACATCAAATAAAGGAATCTTTTTAAAATTTGAGAAGGCCCAGAACTGGCTCAGCAGGCAAAGGCATCTGCTGCCAAGGCTGATAACCTGAGTCTGATCCTAGGTGCCCAGTGGTGGAAGGGGAGAACTGGGTCCTACAAGTTGTTCTCTGAACTGAGAGAGAGTGAGCAAGCGAGAGGGAGGGAGGAAGAGAGAGAGAGAGAATTCATTTTAATTTTAAAAAGGCAAACAGGTTAATTGCAGTAAAAAGCAAATAAGAAAGGAAAACATGAATAAGCAAAGTAAATTAACCTGAAAGTAACTGAAAAGTGAGAGTCTATCTAATGTGACCAGAAAAAAAAAAAAAAAAGCCTCTCCACTGTCTCTAACATGAACTCAGTGGCTGCCTCTTTGATCACCTCCCCCTGGGGGGTGCAGCCTTGCCAGGCCACAGAGGAAGATGATGCAGCCAGCCTTGATGAGACCTGATAAGCTAGGGTCAGGTAGATGAGGAGGAGAACCTCCCCTATCAGGGAACTAGGGGAGGGGCATGGGAGGAGATGAGGGAGGAAGGACAGAATTGGGAGAGGCTGAGGGAGGAGGCTACAGCGGACATACAAACTGAATAACTTGTAATAAATAAATAAATAGATAAAATTGAATTACAATTTTTAAAAAAGCCTCTCTGAGAAAGTAAGGCACATTTACTGAGATGTGGAGAGTTGAAATAGAAAAACAAGTATTAAAATTCCTAGGCACATTCAAGAGCCAACAAGAAGGCCAATGGTAGCTGAGCTTCAGTGAAGTGGCAGAGGGAGAGATGAAGTGGAGAAGTTAGCAGAGGCAATGGGACACTGGGAAGGTCTCTGAAATTTGCTTAAATCATCTTGTCTCCTACTCTCTTGCATGTCCATAAACACAGGTGTTCACAAACTTTCATTAAACATTCAGACATCTCCTGGTTGCACCTGGCAGGAACAATGGTAAAACAGACCGGGTGAATTAGCACAACTCTATTAATGGTCTAGAGGAAACACCTTAGGCATCACTGGCAACCTAACAAAGACTGTCACACATTTATTGAATATATCTTCCCAACTATTCAGGAATTATCAAGGCCCCAAAAAGAATAGCTGCAATTCACTCATTAATGAATTTAATGAATTAATTAATTTAAACCCAGACCTCATTCTTTAAAGGTCTAATTAATTGCTTTTCCATTCTATTAATTTGAAAATATTCCACTCCTAAACTTAAAACCCACAGGCACAAAATATTCTGCATGTTCCTATATTGTTTGAGTGTTCTGAAGTAAGATTTCTTTTTTCACATACCACAGTCACACTCAAGCTTTTCAGAGACAGAACTGGATGTGGGAGAACACATCTGTTAAGCTGGGCCATGACAGTAAGACTCAGCCCTACAGTAACAATAACAGCACAAAACAAAGAGACAAAAATGCTTGTAAAACTGTCCTGATATAAAAGGTTGCTGCTTGATTAACAGTAACCTAGCCAATTACAAAGTTTCAAATCCCTGCCCCTCTCCTGCTGCCACCATCTTCCTCCAGGCACTGTCTGTGCCTGCCACACCAGACTTCCTGCAGGTCTCCTGATCCTATGTCCCTCTCCACCTCAGATTTTATGATTTACATTTCCCACTGGGAGAAATCCAACCAGTTCTTCCAGATACAGGGCAAACACTAGCCATTCTTGCCCTTCCCCTGGAGCCAAACCTCCGCCTAATCTCGTCAATTCTGTACCTCAGACCCTGCCTGAGCGAATATCCCCACCTGACCCAGAGCTTGACAGAGGACATTTGGGGCAGGAATGCTGTCACCCTACCACTGCCCTAACCTCACCCTCACGGAGTACGCCCACCTGCCATCACATACTGTTCAGTTTACAATAACAGACACTTCAGCACAAGTCAAGCAAGTCCTTACAAAAATTAAAGCAGAGCTGGGCGCCTTTTCTTCGGAGTCTGGAGAGAAGGCTTTCAGTGCCTGGTTCTTAATGCACACAAAACTGTTGAATAAAAATTCCTACTCCCATTACCTAGACAAGATCTACCTAAACCCTGTGAAGGATGTGTTGCTATGGAGAACGTAGGGTGCTGCTAGAGAGGTTTTGGGCACTTGTGTCTCCTGCGGAGAGGAAGGTTTGATTCCCTGGCACCAAAACACAACCATCCAGAAGTCCAGTTCCAAAGGATCTGACACATTCTGCCCTCCCTGGACAGCAGGCACCCCACGTGGTGCACATGCCGACAAAACGTTCATGCACATAAACATTTTTAATTAACTTTTTTTTTTTTTTTCCTGAAATCTAGTCAGGCCTGGTGCCACAATGCCTGTAATCCGAGTCTGAAGCGGCGGGAAGATCAAGAGTTCAAGGTTATCCTCATCACCACAGAGATTTTGAGGCTATCCCAGGCTACAAGAGCAGATGTCTCAATGCCCACCTTATCCTAGCCCCCAGAAAGAATCCAAACAGGCCCTGAGGCACAAGCCTGCACTCTCACTGCTTGAGAAGCAATGGCAGGAGGATCACAAATCCCAGCACTCTGGGCTCCCAGTGAGTTCTAGGCCATCTTGGGCCACATGTAAAATCATACTTAATATAATGATGATGAGGAGGAGGAGGAGAGAGACTATAAAGGACAGCTTACGGCTCTAAAGCTAGAATACAACTGAGGTCAAAGACCTAAGCAGGTCCCACAGCTAGTCACCGGAGTCAGAATGGGGTAGCAGGGACCTCAAAACATCCGTAGGGTACCTGACATGGGTAAACACACAGATATTTTACGTAAGGTTTTAAATATTTGCCAACGGGGTTTTCTAGCTTTAACTTTTTGAGGGAAGGCTAATTAACCCCTAATCACACAGATCACATTAACAGTTATTTTTCAAACTCAGCGGTGCCAGTTAAGGCTATAAAATATTTTGAGAACACACAAACACAAGCCAAAACTTCTGCTCACTCATGGCTCTGACCAGAAACCTATCCGCGGGAGTCAGTTTTTCCTTATTTGTGCCCAAAGGCCCGACAGACTAAACATTACAGCCGCCCCAATCTTCTAATTTCGACTTGCACTTGAGATAACGCTTTTGTTTCGTTCTCGGCGCTCGGGCTGCTGACACAGCTGGGTCCCTTCTCTGTAATAAACACAGGGCTTCTATATTTAAAAGTACACTGCAACTTTGTTATAACATCCCTCCCGAGTCTCCGGGCTAGTTTTCTGTCTCCCAGGCTCCGCCTCCATCCACCCCATGATTCTTTTTTAATCAGTGACGCTCCAAAACAGCCTCCCAGAAAGTGGATTCTGTTCTTTAAAGACAACTCATCACAGTGGTATTTTTTTTTCTTCCCCGCAGCTTGTCGCGTGTTTGAAGAGTAAAAAGGGAGTTAGAAGGGTGGGGAGGGGGGGACAGTTTCTGCAGAGGCCTCGTCTTGAGGCTGGGCGTGCTTCTTGGGGAAGCGGTGGGCTCAGCCCGGGCGCAAACGGCGGGGGTCCCGGAGCCGGCCGGGCCAGCCCAGGGGTCTCCGGTGGCTGCTGACAGTAACTGGAGCGCGGCCGGCACGCCCCAGCCCGCGGTGTCGGAAGGGGGTGACCGAGTAGGGTGTGGACGGAGGGGCCACCGGGGCGGGGGGGCAGATAAGGCGAGGCCCGAGTTAATCATCACCTCCCTAACGCCTGGAAAAGTACGGGATGAGGGCGGGCGGCCGGCGTGGCCGGCGGGCGGGGAGCGGCGGCCGGGAAAGCGAAACTCCTCCCGCACTGGCCCGGGCGCGGCGGGGACCCCCGAGCGCACCCCGCGGTCCTGCGCGAGCCAGCTCCCCGGTCCCTTCCCAAACTCAGCCGGACACCACAAGCACAAGTTAGCCGGGGCCACCAGAAAACAACACCACCGCGTCCAAACGGTGACAAAAAGTGCGCCGTTCCCATACCGGGAGTCGAACCCGGGCCGCCTGGGTGAAAACCAGGAATCCTAACCGCTAGACCATATGGGAAGTGCTGCCGGGAGCACCGCCGCGACCCACCTGACTAGCGTAAGCGCAGCTCCCGGCTCGTCCGCTCTGCACGATCCCAGCCGAAGACGCCCGGCCGCCGCCGCCGCGGCCCCCACGCGCGGGAACGAGCCCGGCGGAGCGCGCGCGGGCGTGACGGGGGAGGGGAGGAGCGGGGCCGACGCCGCCACTGGCAAGTTCCGAGGCGAAGCCCGGAGCGCCGTGCGGTCCCGGAGCCGGCGGCCGCGCCTTTCTTTCGGAGCCCTCAGGTCTCGGGCTGCTCCCGGGTCACGGAGAGAGGAGGCTACCGCGGGCAAAAGGCGAGGGCGGCGCCGTCCGTGGGAACAGCTGCGCGCGCCGGGGGCGGGGGGGGCGGAGGAGGCGGCGGCGGCGGCGGCCGAGCGGAGCCCCCGGATCCCGGGAGGAGCGAGCACCGCGGGATGGAGCCCGGCTCGGACGCTCGAGGACCACCGCTCCGGTCCCGTCGCGCCTCCGTCCCTTCTGGGTGACCTCAACCCCTTTATACCGACCCCACCTCTCAGGCGCCGCGAGGACCGCCCCGTGGGGGAGGGGAAGAGGCGGTGACGCCGCGCGCGCGCGCGGACTGGGCCGTCGCGGCTGCCGTAGCCCGGCCGCGGAACGCCGGGCCCGGGGACGCGGAGACCGGGAAGTCGTGGGTTTCGCCGCCGACGGACGGCCGTGAGCCGGATCGCGGGCCGAGCTCGGAGCTGGTGCGGTCATGTGAGTCGGGTCGGGTCGGGTCGGACCTGCGCCGCGCGGCGCCTCCTCCTCCCCCCTCCCCCCAGCTCCGCTCCCCCGGGGCCGCCCGACCTGCCCGGCCGGTTCTCGAGGAGACGCGGCCGCCCTTTTGGCCGGAGCCCGGGGCTCGGGGGCCGCCCCCGCCCGCCGGCTCCCGGGGCCTGCGTGGCGCTGCCGCCGCTGACGTCCTGCGGCTTTCCCCGGAGTCGGGTCCCCGGAACAAGCGAATCGGCTGAGAAGGGGACGGGAAAGGGAGATAGTTTTCTTTGAGGCTGGCTCTCCTCCATCTCTGTGGCAGTAGCGAGAAGCCTGGCTTTACCTTACGGAAAGCAGCTCTGCGCGGAATTTAGCTTCGCATAATGAATAGAACTGCTTTGCTAAGAAAAGACGGTCAGCAGCCTTATGTTCCACATTTTAACAAACCTAACAATTCTCTTTCAGTTTTTGGATAAACTTGAGCGTTGTTTTTCCTTTTTCAGGGCCGACTACTGGAAGTCACAGCCAAAGAAATTCTGTGATTACTGCAAGTGCTGGATAGCAGACAATAGGCCTGTATGAAATTTTCTACTAAAATATTCATGTGATATGATGCTTTTAAATCTAAGTGGAGTTTTCAGACCGCTTTCATCTATAGTGCTCTGTATTGAAAATCTAAAAGGATTTGTTTGATTCACCTTAGGAAAGTTACTTGCCTTCATCTCTTCATCAATCTAACTTTGAGTTGTAAGGCCAAATTATTTCTGTGGCCTTTGAGGAAATGGACAGTGAGTGGGTAATTTCATCCTTGTTTACAGAGTGCCTACCCCTTAAAAAGAATATTGTACTTCGTTTTGTTTTCCAGAGAAAGGAGAACATTATTCCATCTCACGAAATACAAAGACAGCAGCTGTGAAACACATTATGCTTATAGCCTAAATAGAGCTTCCCCCACCCCCACCAGTGGTGGGGTTAGGGTTGGTGGTGTGGAGACACGGTTTCCAGAATGCTTTGGCTGCCCTGGAACTCACTCTGTAGACCAGGCTGCCCCTCCCCCCCATTCACAGATCCCCAGGGGTGCTGGGATTAAAGGTGTGTGTCACCACCACCTGACTCCTAGATTCCGTCTTTAAGGTATAAAGCAAAAAAGTCAGCAGGCCTTCTTCCCTCTCTATAGAGTATGGGGACTGGAGAGAGGGCACCACAGTAAAGAGCACCTCCAGCTCTTGCAGAAGTTGGGGCTCAGTTCCCAGCAGCCATGTGGCAGTTCAGAGCCACCTGTAACTGCAGTTCTAGGGTTCCCAGCAGCTTCCGACCTCTACTTGCGGCTGTATTCATGTGGTGCTTATGCACTCACATAGGTGTGTAACCCACAAAAGAATACTTTAAAAACTTACAATCAGCCTGCCAGTGGTAGCACACCCCTTTAATCCAGGGACCTGGGAGAAGAGAGGCAAGATCTCTGAGTTTGAGACCTGCATGGTCTGTAGAGTAAGTTCTAGGCAAGGCTACACAGAAAAACCCTATTTTGAAAAACAAAACAACAGAAATCCTACATATACATAACCTTATTAGTAGGCAGAACTGTTGTACACAGAGAATGATGCGATCTTTTTGTTATATTCCCTCATTAAACAGCATTAAATCACCTTTGGCTTTGAGTGTTGCTCCTCAGTTTTGGCTTTGGTGATTGTTGCTAAAGATTATGCATATTTTATTTGGCTTAGGTTACTCCTTATCAAAACTATGAGATTTTAAAACCATACAAATTGAAATACATCCATCCTTAGAGGTTTGTAGACAGTAAAATGGCTTTATGAGTTATTTAAGTGATCTTTCCAGAGGTCTGTCTGTATCTCCGTATATATCTAGTAATTTAGCTATTAACAACAAGCACTATTCAGTTTGAATGATCCTTTAGTATAGTATTCCTTATGTGGTAGAATCAGCTGTAAGTAACCCAGTATAGGAGCAATAGAGAAGACTGCTTTACAGACCCCAGCTTTAAAGAGGAATTCATAGGAGTATATTAGAATAGTTTGGTCAGGACTCTCCAGGGATTTCTCTTTTCTTACTACCAGACATGTATGATTTAGTGGGGATTTCTAATGATTTAAGTAGGTCCCAGTGCTTGCTCAGGCGTCCCAGTCCCCATCCATCTAATTAATGTTGCTCTTCAGAAGTTACCACCCCTGTTTTTCATGTACCCTTCCATTATTTATGTGTGTGTATTCTAGTCCAGCTGGTTTACATAGCAGTTTTAGTTTTGTTTTTTTTTTTAACTGAGCTAAGTATATCCTGAAGGTGTCTGCATGTCAGTACAGAGGGAACTGTGCGCTCCTTTTCTGTTCTATGAAAGCCTATGGGAATGAATGCAATTTGCTCAGCCAGTCTCCAACAGATAGGCTGCAAGACTATTGCTACAAACAGTACTGCAGTGAGTAACCTTATTTATTGCATCATTTTGCACAATGTGAGGGATTTTTAAAATGTATTGTGTGGGAATGTGTGTGTGTTGGTATGGGTGTTTCGTGGTGTGTGATGGCAGAGGGCAATCTCAGGAGTCTGCTCTCCTTCCATCGTGCGGGTCCTGGGGCTTGGATCCAGTCGTCAGGCTTGGTCACAAGCACCTTTACCCACTAAGTCATCTTACCTGTCCACATGAGGAATTTTTTTTAAGAATCTTTTCTTAATGCTTTAAAGACCAATTTTCCTCCCACATACACACACCTCCCCCTTTGGTTTTAAAGTTTTTCTGCACTCCTCTCTGTCCTAGAACCTCACTCTGTAGACCAGGCTGGCCTCGAACTTGAGATCTGCCTGCCTCTGCCTCCCAAGCGCTGGAATTAAAAGGCATGTACCACCACCACCAAGCTAAAACTTAGTCTTTAAGGATATGTTTTTATGTCTTACATAGCAAAACAGAACAATGAAATTTTAGAGGTTTAGCCAGTTTTGATATTTGATGTAGAAAGGTAGGATATTGTTGTTGTTGGGGCTTTAGTTTGTTTGGTGGTTGCTTTGGTTTGTGGAGTTTTTTTCTGTTGTTGTGTTATTATCTTTTGTTTGTTTGTTTGTTTTGAGGCGAGATGTCACTTGAGCAAATAGCTTAAGCTGGCCTTAACTCCTTGAACTCTGGTTTCTCTTGCCTCAGTCTTTGAAATGTTGGGGTTACAGTAAATGTGACTGTCTAGCTGTGATATATTTTTTGAAAGACTTCATGTCTTAGGTCCTTATTACACCCGTATTCACTGGGTTAGTACTGTATATTTCTTCCACCGGTGTGGTCATCCTGGCTCATTTGAAGAACCAGAGAGCGCCTAGTGGGGGAGCACAGTAACCCGCTTAGGCTGCTAGCATCACTTGATACAAGGGTCAGTTTGCATTAAAACAATCTTTTTTTTTTTCTGTTTTCTGCCATTATAATCTTACAATTCAGCCATATAGTTTAAGAGAGTTTAATAATAATTGTTTCCTTTTTCATTTTCAAGAGTGTTGAGTTTCATGAAAGAGGAAAGAATCACAAGGAAAATGTGGCCAAGAGGATCAGTGAGGTAATTTCAATTGGCTCTTTGTTTACTTTTCTGTGTAAATGTTGATCCCTTCTCTCACTTTCATTTCATGTGTATCTTACACAGATTAAGCAGAAAAGCTTGGATAAGGCAAAGGAAGAAGAAAAGGCCTCCAAGGAGTTTGCTGCCATGGAGGCAGCTGCCCTGAAGGCATACCAAGAGGATCTGAAAAGGCTTGGCTTAAAGTCAGGTAAGACATCAGCAAGCAAATTTTATAAGTAACAACACAGGTTGTGCTCAGTGGTCTTTTTTTGTCTCCATATAGGAGCTATGTACTTGGAATATTCTAGTGCTTTTATTATGCATTATTGTCCTATTCAGAATATGGGCTTTGAAGCACTTTTGTTTTGTGCTGTTGCTATTGTTGTTGTTTTGTTGCATGTAGTGGGCTGGTCTTGAACTTGTAAGCTTCCTACTTAGGCCCTCTTAAGTGCTGAATTTAAAAGTGTGAGTCACTATGCCTGGCTTGTTTTGCTTTACATATTTATTTACTTATTTATTTATCTGTGTATTTATGTTTCTGTGTCTCTGTGTGGAGTTCAGGTGACAGCCTAGAAGAGTCAGTTCCCTCTTTCCACCATGTAGGCTCCAAGGATCAAACTTAGGTCATGAAGCCCAGTGGCAAGTGCCTTTATACCCTGAACCATCTTGCTGGCTCCTTGTTTAATTTTGATTGCTTATTTATTTACTTACTTATTTTAGGTATATGATTGCTCTATCTGCATGTATGTGCATGCCAGAAGAGGGCACCAGGTCAATCACATTATAGATGGTTGTGAGCCACCATGTGGTTTCGGGAATTGAACGCAGGACCTCTGGAAGAACAGCCAGTGCTCTTAACCACCAAGCCATCTCTCTAGCAACCCCTTGTTTTGCTTTTAATGTCTCATTTTTTTTGATACTTTTATTGTTATCAATAATATTGCCTTTACAGTTACCTAGTCCTAGCTCCATCCTAGCTGAATGATTCGTTTCCAAAACCTTCAGGTTTCTCTTTTAGATACTCCTTAAGTTATAGGCACTATTCATTTAAAAACAAAAACAAAAAAACCTTGCCTTATAATTACATATTTTCAACATAGCCAAAACTTGCTGTATCTATTTATATGGTTGGCTACATAATGAAGGAGTTGCCTTTTCTAGACAAATAACTGATGTGACATCAAGCAGGCAGATTGTTTTGAGGGTTTGAGTAAGGGGTATTATTGAACATTTCTATCTTGTTGAATTTAAGCTCTAAAATGGGAAGTTTTTATGAGCTTTTGTCCATGACAAATTGTATTAGTTACTTTTTTCATGACGAAATACCTGACAGAAACAACCTACAGGATAAATTGTCAGCTGTGAGTTTCAGTTCCAAAGGTGTCAATCCACTGTCCTGGGATGACACAGTGGTAGGTGCCCGAAAGGGAAACTTGGAGGCTTACCCACACATTGAAGACCAGAAGCTGAGAGAGCAGCCCAGAGCCAGAATGGAGATATAAACCCAGCAGGCCCTGCCTCCTAAGCTCTGCACCCCACTAAGTCCCTAAACCCGACATAGAAGAGATCTCAATTGTAGATCTGGTAGAGTAGGTAAGATGGCCAGATGGGTTTGTTTTTTACTTTTGTGAACCAGTGATCTTGTTGAGCTTACTTAGATAGCATGAGTGAGGAGCACAGATGACCTCAAACAGCTGCATCACCTCAGAGGCACGCCCCATTGGAGGTCACTGCCTTGGGGACTCCATATCCAGGAGCCTCTTTTCAGTTAACCTTGCACTCCTTTACTTGAGCAGCTCCCAAGATCACCTGTCAGGGGAGCTGGAACGGGATGGAGTAAACTAGCAATCCAAATGAGAAGGAGCAGGTCCTGTGAGACCCCCTAGGAAATGTCAGTACTTCCATTACCATCAGCATATACTTGACCATCACTGTATCATGTTGCTCACTTATTTATTGCCGTGACTGGATCAAGGTATTCTCTACTCCAGATAGTGGGGTGATCCTGTTATATTGAAAGGGAAAAGCTCACTACCACAACACCTCCATCTCCTGGCTCTTGGAATCTTTCCACCTCTTCTTAACAGAGGTTTTTCTGAACCTTGGAAAAGGTGACGTGGAAGAACCTTAATGAGCATTGGGTTGACACACTAAAACAGCAGCCACTTACTTTCAGTAATTTAACCAGTTATGCCTCTCCATTAGTAACCATGCCCACTAAAAGGTTGTCTTCCACAGCCAAAGAAGGCTGCAGCAGTAGAACTGCTGCCTACCTGAGTAGACTTTGTACAACAGAGGCCTGTGGGGCGGGGGCTTCCTGCTCAGGTCAAGCCATTATTTTCAGCATGAAATGATACTCTCTAGTCTCTAATGAAAAGAACTCTAAATTATGGGTTTAAGTAGAATAGTGCTTTCATTAAGTAAGAATCATTGTCAGCTTAATGTAGTCTAAATATTAGTATTTAAGAAAAAGAAGGGGCATGTGTTCCAAAAAGCCATTTATTTATTTATTAATGAATGAAAGTCTCACTGTTTAGTTCAAATAGCTGCAAATTCACTGTGATGTCAGACAGGTTCCCGTGCTCTGGGATTACTGGCATAGATCATTACACTCAACTGAAGATGAAAAGCATTTGGAGAGAAAAAAAAAATTGGTATGTTTGGAGAAGTGTTCATTGAAAACTCATCTCATTTGGATGGATGGATGGATAGCTTTGTGTGTTTCTGGAGAAGTGTTCATTGAAAACTCATTAATTTGAGGATGGATGGATTCCATTTTGATGCCCTTGGCTGTCCTGAAGCTCATTTTGTAGACCAGGCTGGCCTTGAATGCACAGAGATCCACCTGCCTCTGCCACCCAGGTGCTAGGACTAAAGGCATGTGACACCATACTCAGTTTGACCTGGAATTTACATTGTTGTGAAGAAGTGAGAAGCTAGTGGAAAGTGGCTTAATAGATTTGCCTTTGAAACTTGTTGTTGACAAGTCCCATTCCTGTTGTCATCAGCATTGACCTTTGTTGATATGGGCAGAATATCTGCTTTTCAGATGGGGTTTCACAGCCCAGGCTGTCAGAATCCTTGGTCACTGAAGATGGTCTTAAACTCCCGAGCTTCCTACCTCTACCTCCCAAGTACTATAAGGCATGCATCATCACTCTGTTTACTCTGGCACCTTTCCTAAGTATTCCTGCTAATAAAAAAGCACCAGGAATCTTCTTCAGTGATTCTGTGGCTGGACCATTCTGTTTCAGTTATGTGTTTGCTTATTTCCTCATCAATTCTCCGCTGCTGGATTCCTCCCCCTACAGCACTAGAGGTCTAACCCAGGGCCTGTGCATGTTAGGCAAGCACTCTGCTGCTGAGTTACAGTCCCAGACCTGCATTTGTTTTAAGTTGAATTTTAGACTAAGTTTTGTTTGTCTTGTTTTTGTTTTCTTGGTGTGCTGAGATTAAACCCACAACCTTGGGCAGTCGTGGTAGATGTACTACCCTGGGCCACACTCCCCAGACCCTAGGGTGACTTCTAAGGAGCAGTAGAAGTCTATAACCCTTGCTACTACTACTTTTTAGCTTTCCCTATATGTTCTTGCATGATTGTATCTCAGATAATTTTATTAAAATATGTTTTGTTCCCAAGAAGACTCTTGTCAAACTTTTGTTTTTTCAAATGTTGTCTAGGCTGGTCGCAGACACGGAGTGCGCTGCCTCAGCCTCCTGAGTAGCTGGAATCTCAGGCATGCATCACTGTCCTGGCGCTGCCGGGCTTCTGGCTGATACAGCACTTAAACTGGTAAGTTACCTATCTTTATCTTTTTTCTAGACATTTCAGAGCCGAGTCTGTCACCAGTGGGGAGCACTGTGCAGCCCACCTCCACATCCAATCAGCAGAAAGAGAAGAGAACAAAGAAGAAAAAGAAAGAAGCACCGAAGGGCAGATGGGTGGAAGGCGCCACGGCTGACGGCCACTCTTACTATTACGATCTGATCACAGGAGGTGTGTATGCTGGGGAAGCCTAGAACTCTTTCTGAAAATAGAAAAACACAGTATTTTGAGGGTTTTACTGAATATTGGAATATGTTAAGCAGTGAGAAACTGTAACTTCATTTTTACACAAAGCTTAGGAAATTATGTGCCTTTTGTGGTAATGCACACTCTGTAATTCCAGCGTTCAAAAAGCTTGAAGCAAAGGGATTGCCACAAGACTAGCCTTCTTATTAATGTTAAGTACCAGTTTAGTGAAGTACAGTAAGAATATTAAAAACTTGTTTGTTTTGTTTTGTTTTCCCCCAACAGGGTTACTCTGTGTAGCCTTGGCTGTTGTGGACTCACTTTGTAGACCAGGCTAGCCTCAAACTCACAATGATCCACTTGTCTCTGCCTCCCTAAGTGCTGGAATTAAAGGTGGGTGCCACCACGCCCAGCAAAAACATATATTTTTATTCCTTTAAAATTTAATACTTTTTTTAAAATTTTGTGTATATTCTGGGGTAAATAAGTTTACTTATTTTATCCTTCAGGAATACAGAATTTATGGCAGAAATAAGTAAATTTGGTACAAAAAGGAATTTTCTTTTTAGCTGCTCCCCCAACCCCTATTCTTACGCTAGATTTCGTGTCTATTTCCTCATACTTACCAGGCAAGTGCTTTACCATTGAGCTAAGTCCCTATCCTATAAGAAAAGAACGTTAAGATACTGTGTAGTAGAAACATAACCTAAGATTATGTGGTAGCTCATACTAACAGCTGGGTGTGGTAGCATACACATTAGTAATCCTGGCACTTGGGAAAAGGAAGGCAAGGAATTCACAGTTATCTTTAACCACTCAGCACTTCCAACGTGCTATCTTAGGAATTTTAGCCTTGGCACAGTGTTGGCAGAATTTGTGTACTCCATTACTTTAAGATTTTTTTTTATTTTATTTTATATGTATGTGTGTTTTACCTGGGTTAACATATATGTATCATGTGTGTGTAGTGTCTGTGGGGCACCAAAGAGGGCTTTGGATCCCCTGGAACAGGAGTTACAGATGGTTGTGAGCTGTCATGTGGGTGTTGAGAACCAAACCAGATCCCCTGGAAGAGATCCCAGTGTCTTAACCTCTGAGTCATCTCTCCAGGCCCCAATAGTAATCATTTCTAAGTTTATTTGCACAAAGTCTTAAATGAAATGCATATTGTAGTTCAATAGTATATCAACTATAAATAGACACTTGGAATGAGGTATTTGGGTTTTTTGTTTTGTTTTTCAGATGCACTTTGAAGCTCTTTTTCTGTCTTCATGTGCCTCATTTCTTCACCATTCTATTTTGTGTATTATTGTCCTCAATGATTCTTCATTCTTCACCTCTCACTCTCCCTTTACCCGAGACAACAGAAGGTTGGCCATCTTTTTCCTACGAAAGCTACTAAGCTGACCATTTCCACACAGCAGAAGTGAGACATAAAGAACTAACTGATAAAATACCTCTAGATGTAATAAGAAAAAAGCCCTCAAAAGACAGGGTCACACTGTGTAAACGTGGCTGGCCTAGAACTCAAGAGATCTGCCTGCCCTTGCCTTCCCAGTGCTACTATTAAAAGCATCCAGTGCTGTAACTGGGAGATTATATATCTTTTAAGGACTTGTACAAGGTCTGACTAACCTCAAATTTACAGCAATACTTTTGACTTAGCTTCTCAAATGCTGGCATTACAAAGATGTGTCACTGTGTTCACTTGCACTGTATTTTTAGGTGAGTAGGTATCTTAGTTACTTTTCTATTGCTGAGACAAAACATCACGACCAAGGCAACTTATAAAAGAAAGTATTTATTTGGGGTTCACGGTCCCAGAAGATTAAAAGCCATGATCGTCATAGCGGAGAGCATGGCAGTAGGCAGACATGGTGCTGGAACAATAACTGAGAGCTTATATCTCATCCACGATCAGGAGGCAGAGAGAGCAAGCACACTGGGAGTGCTGTAGGCCTTTGAAACCTCAAAGCCCAACCCATCAACACACCCCAACAAGGCCACACTTCCTAATCCTTCCCAAACAGTTCCACCAACCAGAGAACCAAGTCAAATATATGAGCCTCTGAGGGCCATTCTCATTTAAACCACCACAATAGGCAAGGCATCTCATAGAAGAATTAAAAGCACATAAAGATGGGAAAAACAAAAAACCTACCAAGTATAAATTCCCTAATCTCTGAGAAAAGTCCTGTCTAGCCCTAGTAATTACTGTGGTAGTTTCAGTAACTCTTGCTCAGTCTTCCCTTTCTTCTAGATTATGTAACATTCATGTGTGTTCTGTGCTGTGCCTCTAGGAATATATACATATATGTATAAATATATATGTATGCTTTGGTTCTTTAGTTTTTCAGTAATAAACTATTTTGTAGTGTTTTATAGATGTTGACTATCTGTGGATTTTTACCTGATTACACTTTTGGGACTTGTTTTATTTTAAAGCAAAATTATTTTATAATGTATTTTGTTTTAAGCATCTCAGTGGGAGAAACCAGAAGGATTTCAAGGGAGCTTAAAAAAGGTAACTGTAGCATATTTATAATATCTTTGCTTTATTCTTTCAAGTGTGATTGGCTTCTACAGTGCTTGAGTGGGGTTTGGGTGGCTGGTTTTATGGTGCTGGGGATTGATCGGAGGACTTTGTGAATGGCCGGCATTCTCCCCTGAGCTAAACAAATCTCCAGACTGGCTGCTGTGACTTTTTATAGAGTTTTGCTAAGCAAATTTACTTCCAAATAAGCAGTTCTCTCCAACCGCCAACATGGCTTCTTTCTTCCTATAACCCTTCTGTTTGAATTCTGGGTAAAGAAGGAACACACACACAAAACCTATTCAGGAGAAATAGTAGTTGATTTGTAGTCATTTGTTGTTCACATGTCTCTGTCCCACAGAATTCCTGGCTTTGAGAGGTAAGACAGTCTCTGTTTGAAAGTTGGTAGTGACAAGCAGAAACCAGACTGTGTTACCATGATCTTTATCACTACTCTTGACTCCCAGGTACCAGCTAGAAAAGAACGCATAGCAAGATTTGCCTTAGTTATTCAATAGATAGCCATTGTCATTATTTTCAGTGTATTGTCTTTTTCCTTCCTATTAGACATCAGCAAAGGCCATTTGGGTAGAAGGTTTAAGTGAAGACGGTTATACCTATTATTATAATACAGAAACAGGAGGTGAGTGTTGTCTTTGATTATTTTAACCTAAAATTGTACTGCATGTGAGATAATATATCATCTAAACTAACTTTAATGTAGTAAATATTTCTATAGGATGTATCTATATTTTTTATAAGGGATACTTTAAATTTTTCTACTTATAGTATGTTATACTGTGCATCAATGTTGTTTTGTTTTTTAATGTGTATGGCTATTTTGCCACCTGTGAGACTGGTGCCCAAGGGAGCCCAAAGAAGGCATCAGATTTCCTGGAACTGGTGTCGTGGTTGGTTTTGAGCCATAATGTGGGTGTTAGAACTTAACCCAGGTCCTCTGTGAGAGCAATAAGAATTAACTGCTGAGCCACTTCTCTGTGTCCACTTAGTGAAATTCTTTTAAGTAATTATTTATTTATTTTTATTTTATATACATTGGTGTTTTGACTGTATATACATCTGTGTGAGGGTGTTGGATCCCCTGGAACAGGAGTTACAGACAGGGGTGAACTTCCATTTGGGTGCTGGGGATTGAACCCCAGTCCTCTGGAAGACCAACGAGTACTCTTAACCGCTGAGCTTTCTCTCCAGCTCATTAATAAGACATTTTCAAATTTTAAAAAGAATCTTCAACTCTCTAAAATTACTGGGTCTTATGATTGATTTAATAATTTTCCTTCTAAGGACCTATAGGTAGTTATCACCTCGTTCAACTTTTGTCATGGTGAGGATGAAACTTGGGACCTAAGGCATACAAGCTTGTACCCTCTCAGTGCACTAACCCTCAGCCCTCACCATTTTCTTCTTTAAAAAAACAAAACAAAACAAACAAACAAACAAACAAAAACCAAAAAAAAACCTGGTGTTGGAGATGTCCCTTAATTGATAGAGTGCTTACCTAGCATGCAGAGTCCTGGGTTCAATCTGTAGCATTACATAAAACAGAATGGGGACTAGAAAGGTGGCTTGGTGGTTAAAGTGCTTGCTGTCCAGGAATGAAGACCTGAGTTCAAACTCCCATCATCCACATAGTGAAATGTGGACGTAAACACCTGTAACTCCAACACTGGGTGTGCAGAGATGGGCAAATCCCACAGCTTGTGGGCTGGCCGGTCTAGGTTCAGCGAGAGACCCTACCTTGATAGATGGTGGGTGGGTGGGTGGGTGAATGATACAGATAATAGAGCAGAGATGGGCAAATCCCAGCTTGCTGGCTGGCAGGTCTATGTCAGTGAGAGATCCTACCTTGATGGATAGATTCATAGATACATAGATGATAGATTAAATAGATAGATAGATGATTGACAGATAGGTAGGTAGGTAGGTAGGTAGGTAGATAGACAGATAGATAGACAGACAGACAGACAGTGGGGAATGATAGAGAAGGTACCAGAGGTAGTCCTCTGGCCTTCACATGCAAGTGCATAGGCAAGCACACCCCCACAACACCTATAAGCATATACCATATGCTCAAGCAAAACCAAAAACAAGTGTAATCAAACATGCCTGTAATCCTATTACTAGGAAGGTGGAATCAGGAGGAACAGGGGTTCAAAAGGCATTCTCAGATAGTGAGTTTGGGATACATGAGACCCTTTCACACAAGGAAGAACAAAGTAAATTCTTAGAAAATCGCAGAATTTCTTATAACCATCCTTCAGTTAAGTCTTTGGTGTTCCTTTTCTGGCTTTCTGAGATTATCTCAACCTGGCCTCCAGCTCAACAGGTGGCTGAGTAGGACCTGGAAGTCTTGATCCTCCTGACTCTACTTCCCCGGTGCTGCAAGTACAGGACTATGCCACCTTACCCAGCTGGTTTTCAATGTTTCTTATGCCTGGATTTCAACTCTTTTAAAAAATTTCTTGTTTGTCCCAGCATGCATCATATGTTCAGGTTTTTATCCAGAAGGACTGAAGAAAAGAAAGTACTGGGGTGGGGAAGCAGAGGATATTAAAACTTGGCCATGTTCATGTTGATACTTAGGACAATGTACGAAGAAATGACAATGTACAAAGAAATAAGTTGCCATATGGGAAGTGTTATAAGTTCCTTCAGTGAAGTGCCCTCAAGTTTCTTAGCCAGTACCACTGGATAGCTGTCCCCATCAGTCTTCACATTTTCCTTTCTGCTATCAGCTTGGGTGTCTAAATTCTTACTATTCTAAACTCTGTATTTCATCTTTTAGGAAGAAATAGCCTTTTAAACTTTCAAACAGATACGTATTCTGCCCAGTGAAAGCAGTGTTTCTGTACCAAATAAGTAAAGTTCTCGGTCTTTAGAGAGATCATACAGCACATTAATATAATAGGACTTTAGACTTAATACAGGTCTAACTTCGATGCAGCTTCTTATCAGTGAAGTCACTGAGTTTGTAGTCATTCTTGAGGAAAAAAGTTTAATCCTGATCAGTGTAATTAGTAACCACTTTCCATCTTGTTTGTTACTTTGTAGCTGGCTGGTGGGAAGTCACCATGTAGACCAGGCAGGCCTTGAACTCAGAGAAATCCTCCTGCCTCTATCTCCTATTCAGCTTCATTCTTAAAATTGTCTCAGTTGGATAACAACTTGTATATTTACTGTCCCTTTTACAAAACGATTATTAGATGATTAAAAGCACTTTAATATCTCTAAAAGCACACTAGATGGCAGTGGAGTTCAGCCAATTGAGATTCCTTTACTATGAAAGTAGTATAGTCAAATCATCACTATATTGTGAAAACTCCAGAAGTCTTGTTTTCAGGTAAACTAAAGATTTTTAAAATTATCATCCACTTCCCAAGTTTGTTCCTATTGGAGGGTTTATGAGTTTAGTAAATGCAGATTACCCCAAATTTTCTGAATGATAAAAGAATGAGAGGTTTGAGCTCCTTTCTTGATAAAGTATAGATATAAAAATGCCATATTATGTAATAATTACAAATGATAAAAAGTGGTATATTGCTGAGGAATATTGCTAAATAAATAATGCAGTTATTACAATGTGTTGAGCAGAATCCAAATGGGAAAAGCCTGATGATTTCATTCCACACACTGGTGATGTGCTTTCTAGTAAGGACAATGAAAAGTTACCTGACACCTTAGAAGAATCCAAATCATCAGATTCTCACAGTGATTCTGATGGCGAGCAGAAGAAAGCAGAAGAGGCCCCTGTAGAAACAAAGAAGCTAGTAATCAAGTTTAAGGTAGGTTCTTGCTTTACTTTTTACAAACATTTGTCAGTCTTATTTTCCATGGTTCCTGTTACTTCTAATCAACTCAGATCTGGAAATAGTAAATAGAAAATCCAGAAAAAGCAGTTCATAATTTTAAAATTGTATGTCACCCTGTATGTCATGATGAAATCTTTTTATTATAGTATATTGTTGTAGTAGTTTGTGATTTACTATTGTAGTTAATCTCTTAGTGTGCCTAATTTATCAGTTACCATTGGGAGTGTGTGTGGTTTGATATGGTATAGTGCTTTTAGGCATCTATCCATGGGGATCTTGAAATAAATCACTCAAGGGTGAGGTCAACTGTATTTTGGCATTTGGATAGATGATTGTACCATTTATTCTTGAGAGCAAGACACTGAGCCTATTTTAGACCATCTAACTTTTTTTTAAATTATATTTTATTTTTTTAAGACAGGTCTTCAATATGCAATCCTGAGTAGCCCAGGACTCATTTTGTAGATCAAGCTTGGCCTTAAACTGCCAATATCTGTGTGCCTCTTGCCTCAGAAATGCTGGTATTGAAGACACGTGCCTTAACACTTGTAACTTTAAGAAGCTTCATTTGGAAAGCTTGTCTGGCCAGTGTGCATACCTAGACTAGAAACAAAAATGGTAATAAATGGTAACAACTAATAGTATTTTAAGTTTCAGTGTAGGTAAGCTAGCTTAGAAGAATAAGTGTGGATGTTAAACATTTTTTTAAGTTCACTTGCGGTGGAGGTGTGAGGGCAGATGTAGGGGTTGAGAAGAATGTCCCAAAGCCAGACAAGGAGAACGCATCAAGAATTAAGTCTGCTGGGCTGGAGAGTTGGCTCAGCCAGTAAAGAAAGGCACTTGCTTCTAGGCCAAGCGACCTGAGTTTTCTCTCCAGGACCCACATGATGGAAAGACAGAACTTTATCTTTCCCACATTATCCTTTATACCCTAGTCAGCAGGAATGCACGCACACAAAATCTGAAAACAAAACCAAAAAAAACAAAAGTAGTAGGGGTAGTGTTTTTTTTAAGGGGGTGCCTATCAAGATGGCTCAGCAATAAAGGCTCTTGAAGGCCAGAGCTCAGTCCCAGAGTCACACATGGTGGAGGTGGAAGGAAAGAATTGACTCTCACAAGTTGTCCTTTGACTTTCACACATATATCAACATATATACATCCACACAAAATAAATAGTAAAAATGTAATTGTTAAGTTTAATTTTTTTTAAGTGGAAAAAGAAAGGAGTATATCTATTAAACTTAGCAGTTAGTAACTCCTTAGTTCCCTTCTGAAAATTTGATCAACGTTTTGGGTAGTAGAACTCATAGGGAACAGAAAAGCAGTTTCTAGTTTAGGTATGGTTTGGATAAGACATGGAAAATAGAAATTGAGCTCACCTTTAATGCCAGCACTTGAGAGATGACTGACTTCAAAAGTGTAGGAAGTCTTAAGATGCTAGAAAGACCTTTCCCAAGCCGTGCCTAAGATCCTGGCATTGCCCGGGATTTCTCTATCCACTCTTATCAATTCTTACGAGGTACAGGAGGAGCTCTGTATCACAAGGGCAACCGAGCCTTTGTAGCAGCCAGCAGACTATTCATAACCAACATAAGGTAGCATGATTGTGTTCTATCATAACTAAGGCACCTATTATAAAAATACTATTTACAAAGTAGAGAAAAACAAATGGTGGAACTAGTATTAATCTTCCCTCCTCCCAGAACAATCCACTATAATTGCAGTTATTTTCTGTTCAGACACACACACAAAAAGGGTGGTGGTACTAAACCTTGTGCCTTGGGCATGTTAACTCATACCCTCTACAACTGAGGTACCTCCCAGCCAGCCAGTACACATATTACTTTAAACAAAATCTGGAATCAGTGGTGTAATAAGATTTTGCTGTTAGCTTTCAATTTAATCTTTCACAAAGGCAACAGTAACTATCTGCCAAAGCAGTGTTTATATAATATTCTATAGTATAAATACATCATTATTTAGCCCTGTGTAGAAATTTTAGTGTTTTTGTGTTTGTTTTTTATTCAAAGGACTAGTGGACACAACACTTAGAACTGTTAAAAGTCTCTACTGTAATTTTTGGGAGGGGGTAACTACAGATCCAAGTTAAGAACAAATGGTTATATACAACGATGGAAATTTTTTGGTTATGTGCAGTAGAAAAGATACAAGCAAACATTTTTAGGGTGCTAACAAAGGAGAGTTTAAAGTGATACTCTGTGAAACTGAACTATAAAAGAAGGATGTAAAGTCTAGAAGAGACCAATAAACTCAGGAATCGGTAGTACTGGAAATGATACAGAGTCAGGTGAGCAGTATAGTACAAGTAAGAGAGTCAGAAAGCCAAAGGAAATAAGAACTCCATTCTCAAAAGAGGGGCTTTCTGTTTTAAATGTCATAACAAGGCATTTCAGAGTTAGTACTTACTTGGAATAAAACCAAATGAAGATGTAACAGTATTTTAAGACAAAGTCTCCAGCCCAGTCTGGTCTTCAGCCTGCTGTTTGGCTAAAGGTGACCTGAACTTCCGAGCCTCCTGCTTCCATCTCCTAAATGCTGGGATTATGTGTCTGTACCAGCCTGCCCAGTTTATGCTTTGCTTGGAATCGAACACAGGTTCTTCTGCATAAAAGGCAGGCGCACTACCATCTGCACCATATCCGCAGACAAGAATTTAGTATTTTAATACTAGATGGCTGAAACAGCAAAGATCCAGATCATTGATTGTAGAGCTAACAAAAGTAAAGGCCAGAGGATTTGTGAAAATTATGTTCAGCGATGTGGTAGCATGTGCCTTCAATGCCAGCACTTGGGAGGCAGAGGCAGGCAGAGCATCACAGTGAGACCCTGTTCAGGGAAAAGGGAACAAGAAAACCACGTTACTGAGCATGGTGACATATCCTGGTGATCTTTAGAAGTAGAGGGTCAGCCTGGGCTACATAGGGGAAGAGTCATTGTAGAACACAAAAGAAATTCCAAAAATTAGAGAAATTCCAAGTAAGCTTCCTATGGTTGTGTAATTTGCAAGGAGGCTGAAAAACCCCAGCATACACACTAAAATGGCAAAGTGGGCTAAAGAGCTAGCTTTCTTAACCCAATGAAGACATGGCATAAAGAACCAGCCCCAGGGCTTCTGCCCCGGGGTGGGGGTGGGAGGAGGGAGAAGAATCATTCTAATCTCTTTGTGTCCCGCAAGACAGTTTTTCTATGTAGTCCTGGCTGTCCTGGATTTGCTCTGTAGACTAGAACTCACAGAGATTGACCAGCCTCTGTCTCCAGAGTACTGGGATTAAAGGCATATGCTACCAATACCTTTATCGTCACAGTACGTTTTTCAAAAGCATCATTAAACATACTGCATTAAAGTTTTACACATAGTAAAAAACCTGATCAAGTTCTTCCATGTACATTTATTATGTAATGAGAAAACTTAAACCATTACATGAATGATTCTTATTACTAGTAGTAAGACAGTTTTAAAAGTTAAAGAAAAGCCAGGCAGTGGTGGTACACACCTTTGATCCCAGCAGAGGCTGGCGGATCTTTATGAGTTCAAGACCAGCCTGATTTTTGTGAGTTCAAGGCCAGCCTGGTCTACAGAGTGAGTGCCAAGACAGCCAGAGCTGTTACACAGAGAATCCATGTCTCAAAAAACAAACAAACAAAAAGTTAAAGAAATTTGGGGTTAACAATTTTGCTTGAAGTGTGCTGTTTATTGTCCTTTGCATTTCAGGAAAAAAATAAAAGTACTGAAAAAAGAACTGACCCAGAAATACAAAAAGAAAAGAGTACCCCAAAACAGAATTCATCAAATACAAATGAAGAAAAACCCAAAACACTTAAGAAATCGACAAACCCTTATGGGGAATGGCAAGAGATTAAACAGGAGGCAGCAGCGCAGTAAGTACCTGAGGTGTCATCCCACTGCTGTGTCCCAGCACCTCAGCACAGTCAGGAATCTCTGGTGGGCTGTGCTCCTTAAAAGTGTAGCTCTTTGTCATATTCCTAGAATAGTTTTGATTGTAAAAGATGAAGCAGTTGTTGCTTTAAAACAAATTAGTGATTGTTTCCTGCCTGCCAAAGCAGGACATTTCTAATACCAGATTCATTCACTCATCATTTTTTATCAGAAAAACAAATACTTGGCATATTGAAGGGCAACAGGTTTGTCAACAGTTAAGCACATTGTGCTGAGGATGTTACCTGATTTATGTCACTGGCTTAACTGTTCAAATAAGTTTTCTTCTTAGAAGCATTTATTTTACCATGTAAGTATGTATCACTCCCAGGCATCATTTTAGTGTTTTTTTAAACCTTTAAAAGAACCCTTGAGGTGAAGAAAGGTGTATAGGTAAAGCAGATACTCTTTAAAACAATGCTTTGAAATGATAGTATAGGGTGGATGATTTTTATGTACTTCCATAGGCTCTTCTCTGACTAGCTCACAACTTTAAATAACCCATTTATACTAATTTGCATTCTGCCACATGGCTGGTTACCTCTGCTTAGGTACCACATGTCTGTCATATGAGGTGAATCTCCTTGCCTGGCTCTATCCCAGAATCCTTTTCTGCCTATTGGATGCCCTACCTTCTATTCTGTCCTTTCCTATAGGCATAGTTTTGCTGTTGTTGTTGTTTTGACAGTGTTACATCCATTGTTGATGACCAGCATCAACATTCACAGGATAAAACTAAGTTGGGGCATAGATCTGTGGTTGCTAGCTGGCTGGTGGCCCAACAGACTTTTTCTGAGGGGAATTTTCCAGGCCAGAACTGATGGTTACCAACCATAGCTTCTACTGATAGTGGCAAACTGAGGGGCCAAAATTAAATTGTTGGTGGCCAGTAGTGACAGCTTCCTGGCGGGGGCTTACAGCTACCATGTAAGTGGGGCTAGGGCTGCTGCCTCCTAACAGGGCCTTCCACTAGTGTGGCAAGCGGGGTCTTACACCTGTTATGGTAAGTGGGAGCAAGGGCTGTTGGCTTCTAGCAGGGATCTTTCCACTGGTAGGGACAGACAGTCTAAAAAGGAAACGAAAAAAAGGAGAGAAAAAGACCACATACATATATATTACTTGTATTTGATGAAGTAAGACAGACTCCAGCAGGTAGGTTCCAACAAGTTTGTTCTTTCTTGCTTCTCTTACTTTACCTATACACATATATACTTATTTACATGCGTGCATGCATGCATGCATGCATGCATACATGCACACACACTCACACATTGGGTAGATAGAAACAGATTCCAACCTCACCAACTACTGTACATATACACATATATACATATTTACAGTTGATGAATGGAACAAACCCCAAAGAGTGAGCTCCAGACCATATTTTTATTCTTTTCCCACTGCTTATATATCCCAGTAAAGTCTTTCAAGCAGTACAGAAATCACAATGTGGTTATATTACAATGAGTATATGTAAGAAGAACATTCCCTAATACCTTCACATGATCAAGTGTTTTTCATATTATGGGTGAAAAACAAGTTGTTTCCAAGAACCTATATGCGTTTGTAACTAAACAACTTATTATAAATTAAAGAGAGGAGCAAACAAGGTCATTTCTCAGCCAGCTTTTTCTTTACTGGCAGGCTGCAGTTTACAAAGAAAAAAAAATCAACTATCTTAAAAAGTAATCTTATAAAAGTCTTAATAGAATCACAAACCTAAACTTTTATATAAAAATAATTACCTATTTCTACTTTAAGTCCTCAGTCTACTCATTATACAATTTTTACTGAATCATAACAGGAAGCTGAGGGCAAAAATGGGGACAAGAAATTAATCACCCTGAAGCCCAGCTTCAGTGAGAGAGTCAGATATTGCTAATTGGGTTATTGTTCTCGCTCACCAACCTCAACAAGTCCCTGGCTTTACTATTAAGAATGTACTTTCCTGAACTTCAAACTGTTCTCTAAGATGCTTTCCATCAGCGCCACTAGCAAAAGCAACTTTACTTAACCTTACTAAGCAATCTCTTTTTCCTAATATTTTCTACGTCAGAGGTACTAGCAAAAACATCTTTACCTAACCTTGCTAAACAATCTATTTTTTTGAATTCTTTCTAAGGGTAGTGGTTATTGCTAACAATCTACATCTCTGAGTTCTTTTCAAGGGTGGTGGTTAAATCATTAATCTGCTCTAGCAACAATGCCTTAATGAGATCAAATATTGTTATTTCTAAGTGCCAGATAAGTGCTTGGTATGACAAGTATGCACTACCACACCTACATAAAATCTTTGAGTTGGGGTCTTGCTATGAGACCTAGCTAGGCTGGAACTCCTAGTCCTCCTGCTTCAGCTTCCCAAGTGCTGGGATTACACAATGGGCTACACGGCTTACTCCAAAATTGTTTTTAAATTGTCATTACCACCTTGCAGTCCTTATCTTTGTCCTTGCGCTTTTGTTTCATTTTTCATGATCCTAACAAATTGTCTAACTATTAAATTATTGAAATAACTCTAGAAGCATTCATACTCTGTGACTGCATTTTACTCACATTTGTACAGGTTGGAACATAGAAAGTTTCTCAGAACATGTTAGTTTACCTTTATACACCTGTGTGAAAAAAGAAAATTTGTTATACTTACCGGTGTATCATACCTATATTATGACTCAGGTTATTGAGGCTGTGGATATAGTTGATAGTATTCTTGCCTATCATGCCAAGACCTTGGGGCTCAATCACAAGTACTTGCAGAAGAAAATCATCTAATACAACTTAATAGTATGTATTAAATAGAAGTTTAGTCCTGGTAAACAACATAAAAATAATACTGTCTCTAAATTGTAGTATCACTGCTGATAAGGTACCACTGTTCTTGTTTTACTGTTCTATGCTAAGATGTGACTTACATGAAGTAGTTTCTGGTGTGGCTGGACCCACATGCTTCAGTAAAAATCATCAGGGTGCTGTGCAGTCTCTGATCCTTTATTTTCACTTCTGCCTTCCTCTTGAGCTGACCCCTTCACAGATAAGCTCTGTACCTAACATCAAAGCTCTAGGCTAATATACTTTTTAAGAGATATGAGATGGGGAGCTCTTCCAGAGGGCCAGGAGTCGAGCCCCATATGGCAACTCACATCATTTGTAACTCTAGTTCCAAAGATCTGTTTCCCTCTTCTGTCTTCCACAGGCACCACGCACATGTGCACAGACACTCACACACATACAACTAAACTGTCCGAGCTAACTTTATCATGGACTGGTTCTTACTTCTAAGCTCATCACTGGTAATTCTGAATGGACATGCTCTGAATTCAGTGGTCTCTGAAAGGAAGGGCTAATAATAAAACAAATGCTGATGCTGATCCTGGAAAGAATAGAACGGTGTTTTAGATAAGCTAGTCTTTCTACTGGAATATCTACTCCAGCTGCCTCATGCAGTGTCTGGTGTACAAAAGACACAAGTGTAGCTACTATAAAATAACAATAAAAGCTTTCATTTATTTAAAGATTCCTTAAGTTAAGAGTGCTTACTGCTATTGGAGAGGACCTGGATTTGGTCCCCAATATCCACATTGTGGCTAACAACCAACTGTAACTCTAGTTCCAGAGGATCTGACACCTCCTTCTGGCCTCTGTAGACACTTCATGCATTGTGGTACACAGACATACATGCAGGCAAAACATCCTCTACACATAAAATAAAATCTAAGGGGGGGGGGGTCCTCTGAGGAGGCATATTTTCAAAAAGAATTAGATTATCTCACATCTCTGCTTTTCTCTGTTTGCTGCTTTTATTCTCTGTCTACTGAATCCCTCTCTCCAAAAGGATGGTACTTGGTTCCCATCAGGCTTTATAGTCTCACCCACTGAATATGATGATCTTTCTGCTCTGTGTTCAAAAATCTCATAAGTGAAATTGATGAGCTAACTCCACCATAGACCAGTTGCCTGTCTAGGGTAGTGTTTCTCAACCTGCAGTTCATGACCCCTTTGGGAGGTCATATAACCTCTGCACAGGTGTTGACTAAAACCATCAGAAAACAGATATTTACATTAAGGTTCTTAACAGTATCAAAATCACAGTTAAGTAGCAACAAAGTCATCTTATGGTTGGGGATCACCACAACATGAGAAACTGTATTAAAGAGTCTTAGCATTAGGAAGGTTGAGAACCTCTGCTCTAGAAGATAGGGTACTGAGAAGTTCATGTGAAGCAGGTCACTGATTTCAGGTCAGTTAGATTGTTTATGACTGACTGTGTGGGTAGTTGAAGGGCTAGTTCTCAGAATAAAAAGACGGTAGGCAAGTAGTCCGTCGAGTCTTCTATAATAGGACATTAAGGTTCCTTTTTTTTTTATCTTGTATTATATAAACTTCAGAATCAGTGGTAAAATCAGTTTTTACAACTTCCATTACCTGTTTATGTCATATACGAGCAGAGTATGTAATGATATATTATGTCCTCTGTGTAGCAGATGAGACTTGTCCTCCTAACACATGTTCACCTGAGTCAGAGTTAAAAATCACCTAGAGCCAGGCAGTGCACACCTAACCTAGCACAGGAGGGATGAAGGATGAAGGCTCAGGAGCTCAGTCATCCACAGTGACTTTAGAGAGAGTAAGGTTAGCCAGGACTGCATGAGACCCTGTCTTTAAAAAGCCAAAACAGAAACAGCTTGGTGTTCTCAGATGACCGGCTACTGATGTGGTACCGTGGGGAAGGTGCTCTTTGTGCTAGGTTGGCTTTTTAGTTCATCTGCAAGCATTTATCTTAATTTTTCAGGTAATAAAGTTTTCTTTCTGTTCCAGGGAAGAGGTCGATTTGGAACTTCCAAGCACTGAAAGTGAATGTCTATCAGAAGCTAGTGCTGGAGAAATCAAAGTGGTATTTAAAGAAAAAACAGTCTCCTCTCTGGGAGTTGCAGCAGATGGAGTGGCCCCTGTCTTTAAGAAGAGAAGACTTGAGAATGGAAAGTCTCGGAATTTAAGACAGCGAGGTGATGATGAGTAACTGTGAAAAGCCTTGGGCACAGGCAACGTGCCCTTTCCGAGCTTCCCTGTGTGTTCCAGTACGGTAGTGCTGCAGTTCACATTTATGCTGATTGTATTTTATGTGAATTAAAATAAATCTTTTTTCATGTGAAATTTATTTTTGTTCCTTAAATGGAAGCCTACAACATTGCATTGTAATACAGTGTATTATGTTCAATGTCTAAAATTGCTAATTATATGATAATTTAAGATGCTATGTATCTGTTATTTAAAACATGGGGAAGACCCTTGCTCTGTTCTTACTCATAAACGTCTATTTATTCTGCATTGAAAATGCATTATTTCTGTACATTGAAATTAACCTGTTACCTGAGAACTAAGACACAGCCCCATGACAGTTTGGTGTTGATGGTCCTTTCTGAAGCCTGCACTTAGAAGAGTGCAGATCAGCTTGTCTTAACTCGGTTTAAGCCGGAAGACCAGAAGCAGGAGCCACTTGAGTACTGAAGTAGAGAGTGACAGCAGGTCAGTGACAGCTGACCTGCACTTGCCCCAGTTCAGCTTAGAGCTGCAAAGTGTACAAAAGCACCTTAACTTGGGCCAGGCCTCAGGGGACTAGAGACAGGAGTGCAGCCTCTGTTCCTTACTCTGGCAGAGTCCTTTCCCAGTCAGGTAACCTTTTTTATAGCCTTGGGCCCCTTGGAAGGTTTATATAAGGTAATGTCAACAAAAGTCTTGAGCTAAAATAGGTGTCACTGTCCACATTAGTCTTTCCCATTTTCTGGTTACATTTCATAAGTAGAAGTTTCATATTCTATTTGAAGTACTTAATTGTAGAAAATCTGTTAATTCTAGACGGCTTTTCTAACCAGGCCAGTTCCCAAATAATTGAGACAGACCTATTGATTATTTAAACAGCTTAACGCATATTACTGGACAAGTACAATTTATATTAATTTTCTAAACTACTCAAGCTACTACTTCCCAGCCACATGCCCCAAGTTATTTTCCAATATTCGTCCTGTCTGGGCTGGATCTGCTGTATCAGGCCACGTCCTTTCTCTCCATCTTCCTCGTCCCCTTCCTCCTGCCTCATGGTCCCTACCTAGGACCTAGGAACTGTAGCCCCGCCTACCTCTCTTCTGCCAAGTTTCAGGCTATCCAGCCTTTATTAACCAATCAGAGATAATTGGGGAGAAAAAAATTATACAACATTGTTTGGTATATGTGAGAATGCACTCGTCTGGACTTCAACCAGATCTTGGAACCCAGAATTTAGCATCTGACCAGACCAACCCCAAACAGTACTTCCCTTTATTACTTTTGCATATTTTTAATCATATTTTTCATAAGTTGTACAATTTGTAAATTTTGGTAGCAAATCTGTCTTTTTACAATTGTTAGTGTACATGTATTAATAGCTTATTAAAACTCAAAGTAAATATTGGGGTCCTTGTGTCTTCTAATACAGATCAAAGTTGCCTTATCATTGGCAAAATATTATTTGAAGATTAGTCTTTGCAATTATTTAAGCCTAAACTTTGCATTCTAAAGTTTTAAGAGTTCCACTGTGTTGAAAAGAACCTCAAGTCCAGATCCTCTGTCCTAAGAGGACTCAAAAGAGTACTGGAATTAACGGGTATTACGTCATAGCTGACTCATAGAGTTTTTCGTCTTTAACTAAGTGGTCAAGGGTTTGAGTCGGTCTCACTGTGAATCTCTGGCTGCCCTCAAACTTGAGTTACCTCCCCCCCCCCCCCCCCCCCCCAACCCCCCTACCTGGGGTTCCCCCCCCCCCCCCCCCCCGCCTAAAACCTTAGTACTGGGATTGCCAGCATGCACTAACACACTCCTGGTTTACTGGCTTTAAAGGGGTTGGGAGGGTTGGGAGGGGTTTGTTTAGTTGGTTGGGTTTTGAGGGGGTTGTTTTTTTTTTTTTTTTGAAGGAGTGGTTTGGGGGTTTGGTTTGGTTGAAACCCACCTTTCTGCCAGGCTAGCAGAGAACAGCTGCCTTCTTAGGTAGCTTGGCTGAAGATGGCACTGACCTGATCCTCCTGTTTTCCACTTCTCCAGAGCTGGGATTGCAGGTGTATGCTTACAGGCCCCCAGCCCTGCCTCCACCCCGCCCCACCCCCAGTTTATGTGATGCTAGATTGTGTTGGGAGAGCACCATCTGAGCTATATTCTACCTGTTTTTAAATTTTGAGTAGTCTATTTGTCATATAGCTGAGGAATATGTATTGGTTCTTGACTCTTCTCAAAAAAAGTGGAATGAATGCTTTATAGTTCATCCACATTTTGCTCCTATAAAATACAATACTGAAGACATTAGCTAAGTCTGTTTTTGTTTGTTCTGAGATAGGGTCTCATTGTGTATTTCTGGCAGGTTTAGAACTCTACATAGACCTGGTTGGTGCTTACGGCAATCCTACCTATCTCTGCCTCCCACGTGCTAAGAATAAAGGCGTTTACCACTAGGCCTAGACGCTAGGTTTATTTTGAGGAGTAATGGTATTAGTGTGTTTATAAGGCACTTGGGACAATGCCTGTCAGATAGTAGCCCATATTCAGCTATTATTAATACTAAGAATATATACAGATGGACATAAAGTAATAAAAACTAAGAAGGACCAAATTCCTACCAACCAGTAGCATAACTTGGTCTTTTTCCTTGTCCCAGTTCTCTCACTTATACGCAACTTTCATATACAGTAGTGTTGAGAATGTGTATGCATCACTTTACAGCAGCAAATAAAGCTACTGGGGTTTAGCCCTCAAAATAGTTGAGTTCACTGGATAGTGATGGTAATGATGGTTATACAGGGTGAACGTAGTAGGGCAGGAGACATAGTTGAGTTATTGAGGGCTTGCCTACCATTCCTATAGCCCTAGATCAACCTCCGATTGTATCTAGTGATGCTCAACTGTATATGGGCTAGAAATTTGTCAGGAGGACCTTAGCGCACAGCCAGAGGCCCCTTTTTAGAAAGCCAGCTGTAGTTGGGAAATGGTGGTTCACGCCTTTAAACTCAGCACGTGGGAGGCAGAGGCAGGAAGATCTCTGAGTTCAAGTTTGAGACCGGACTGGTCCAGAGAGCAAATTCTTAGGACAGCCAGCGCTACACAGTGAAATCCTGTTTCAAAAATCGGAAACAAAAGCCAGCTATGGTGGCTTACTCTCTGTAGACAGTTTCCTGCCATCATCTCTATTGACGTACTTTTAAAATTTTGCTTTAACTTTTAAAAAAACTTTAAAAAATTTCAGGTGCATGTGAGCTAAGCATGGTGGTTGCAGGCCTGTAATCCCAGCACTCGGGGAGGCAGAGGCAGGTGGATCTCTGTGAGTTTGAGGCCAGCCTGGTCTACAAAGTGAGTCCAGGACAGCCAAGGCTACACAGAGAAACCCTGTCTCAAAAAAAAAAAAAAAAAAACAAAACAAAAAATTTTTATGTGTATGCCACATCTTTGTAGGGTATCCGAAGAGCTCCAAGGGGGTATTGGATTCCCTGAAGCTGGAGTCTTAGGCAGTTTACAGGTGCTGAAAACCACATTCAGGTCCTCTAGAAGAGCAGCAAGCTTTTTAAGCACACTCAGCCATTTCCCTAGCCCCTCAAGTACTTTTTTTTTTTTTTTTTTTTTTTAAGATTTATCTATTTTAGGTATGAGTGCTCTTCTGCATGTACACCAGAAGAGGGCATCAGATCCCAGTATGGATGGTTGTGAGCTACCGTGTGGGTGTTGGGAACTGAACTCAGGACCTCTGGAAGAGCAACCAGTGCTCCAAACCACTGAGCCATCTCTCTGCCACATGGGCTCCAGAGATCAAACTAGGACTGAACTCAGGTCATCAGATTTGGCAGCACGCACCTGCCGTTCTGGGCCACCTCACCCATCCCTATTGAGAACACTTTCTTTTTACACTTACTTTGTGTGTGTGTTACGGAGTGGGGAGGAGACATGCTGCAGCTTCAAACCAACCAGGAGCCATGATACCAATACTTCCTTCAAGGGCACACCCACAATGACCTAGCTCACATCCATTAAGACACATGGCAATTTTTTTTCCAAGTGTGTGTGTGTGTGTGTGTGTGTGTGTGTGTGTGTGTGTATGTGTGTGTGTGTAGACCAGGAAGGCCTTGACCTCAGAGATCTGCCTGCTTCTGCCTTCTGAGAGCTTATAATTGGACTTTCCTGGCTCCACCAGTGGTAAAAACAATGACACGGAGACTTTGGTATCATTTAAGCCTTTAGCTGGGCATATTCCCAGCTACCATCGAAACTTGACCTGACTCTTCTACCTGCTACCAGCCACATGGATAACTCTTCACACTCTCTGCCCCTCTTCAGGTCTTGTCTGTTCCCTTCCAAGTCTGCTTCTGAGTCTCCCACGCTTGTTTTATTTTCCCAGGGTCTCTCTCTCTCTCCTGGAAGTTCTACCCTCCACTTCCTGCTCCCGATACTGGCTGTCAGCTCTCTGATACAACCAATCAGTGTGAAGCTGCCTGATCTTCAAGTATCTCAGCAGCTGTAGAAGGACAAACATTTACAAACATAAAGCCAGTGAGAGGTCATAGAAATTACAGTAACAAAATCCTGCCAGCACTTAGCTCTCTGTACAGAGCTAACAACTGAAAATGCAGAGACATTCCTTCATACAAAGGGAAGGAGAGTTACCCCTACAAGTGCTTGGATTAAAGACATGAGCCACCACCTCCTGGCTTTACAGCCTGCTTTTTATATATCCCAGGACCTCCTGCCCAGGAATTGGTACTGCCTTCAAGGGCTTGAGTCTTCCCTACATCATTAATAAGATAGTCTCTCACAGACGTGTCCACAGCCCAATCTCTTGTAAGCAAACCCTCAATTGATACTCCCTTCTCAGGCGACTCTAGGCTGTGACAAGTTGACGGGTAGAGCTAACTAGGGTAATAATTAAACCAAATCATTGTATAAGCCACGTCATTAACAGCAGCACAAAAATTGGGCAAGAAATTAAATTTTGAATAGACTTATAGCTAGTGATTTGAGTTTCCATGGGGTGGTGGCAGGGGCAGGGGGGAGCAATTAGATGACACGCACACACACCTACAAAAACAAGCACAGAAAATGGTGGAATGTTGCTAAATAGCCTAGTTTGCTCTACGAAGTTACCCATTTGCACCATTAATAATAATTAATAATCCAGTATCTACTGTTTTCTTAAGAGAGGCAACATTTTAAAATAAAGTCCTTGACAGACGGTGGCGTGTCATGCCTTTAATCACAGCTCTAGGAGGCAGAGGCAGGTGATTCTCTGTTTGAGTCACAGTTTGAGGCCAGCCTGGTCTAAAGAGCAAGTTCCAGGACAGCCAGAACTATACAGAGAAACCCTGTCTCAAAATAATAATAATAGTAATGTCCACATTGTTATTTTCTTTTTAAAATTTTATTTATATATTAATTTATTACAATTTATTCACTTTGTATCCCTGCTGTAGCCCCCTCCCTTGTCTCCTCCCAGTCCCACCCACCCTTCCTCTTCTCCCCCTAAGTCCTTTCCCTAGTCCTCTGATAGAGGAGGTCCTCCTCCCCTTCTATCAGACCCTAGCTTATCAGGTCTCATCAAGGCTGGCTGCATCATCTTTCTCTGTGTTATTTTATTCTTGAGACATGGTCTCCCTGTGTAGTCCTGGGTAGCCTGAAACTCACTATATAGACCAGGCTAGCCCTGAATTCATAAAGATCCAATTGCTTCTGCCTCCCGAGTGCTGCTGTTGCAAGGATTTCTCTGAAATAAGCTCTCTGACACCACTAAGAGTGGAAGTGAGGAGGTCTCACTGGTAGACCAAAGCCAAGAGAGCTCTTGAAAAGCTTCCAGCTTGAACCTAGTTTGCTTCTAATGTTTATATGCTAAAGCAACAATGTGGGGTGAGACAGAAGATAAATAAATAGAATCACAAGTACTAGTTAACCTGGGAACTTTTGGTTATCAAAGGCATACGTAACAGTTACTGATGTAAGCTTTTGTGGTCAGCCTGCTATGAGCAACAATCTATCGTTTGAGCTGCTTCTCTACATCATTCTGTTACAGCTAGCGAGTGAAGTCACCCTTGGCAATCGGTACTACAAGTAGGGCTTTAAAGTAACCACGAAGTAAATCAGTATCTAATAATCGCTCTTTTCTTCTTATTCTACTTCATTTGAGATTAAAGGTGTGCACCACACCATGCCCAGCCTCCATGTTTCTTAAAATCAACAAGTGGGAAGATCAGCTGGGTGCCTTCTCTGTTTCTCTGAGCTAACAGGCTTTCACCCTAGCACCTGGTTCCTGAGATGCTATTGGTAAAATCGGACAATTGAGATGAAAAACAGCAACCTTTTGGTTCTTTAAAGCTCAATAAAACTTAAAAAAAAAAACATATTTATACATTGAGAAAGGGAAAGATGTTGTTATTGAGAATGGGAAAATTTTGTTAAAACAACATCTCAATAGACAAGGTAATGGCTGAAGTTATTTATGGTTTGGACTGTGAAATGTCCCCCATTAATTCCTGCTTGGAAATGTGATCTGCAGCTGGTGATGCTATTCTGTTAGGACTAGAAACATTCTCAACAGGAGGCCTGTCAGAGTTCTGGCCTGAGCTGTTTCCTGGTCTACAGAGACAAAGCAAGCAGCCCTCCACTCCCACTGCCACAGAAGTTGGTATCCTAGCCATGCCTTTCCTTCTATGACGGGAACCAAAAGCCAGAATAAAGCCCCCTATGCTAAAATTGCTTTTGAAATCTATTATCTTGTCACAGTGTGAGAACTAATGCAGCTACTTTGTATATTACCCTTTGGACCCCTAGTCCTATTCCTTATTTGACAAGTTTTGTATGTTTGTTTGTTTGTTTTATTTACTGTGTATGAGTGTTTTGCCTGCATGGATTAAAGGCGCTCTGTTTGCATGCAGTACCGGAGGAGGCCAGAGGAGGTCTCTGCGACTGGAGTTAAAGATGCTTGTATGTGGGCGCTGAGACCCAAACGCAATTCCTCTGTTAAGAGTAGCCAGTGCTCTTAACTCCTGAACTCCTCTCTCCAGCGCCCACCCCCGAACCCCCGGTATTTGGGTTAACTGCAATCTGAGTTAAGCTTGTCCAAATACAAGCATTTATTCTACTCATTTAAAATTTTTATGTTTAAGTTTTATGTCGAGACCTGTTCTTTGTACCATAGCTGGTGCCATTTTGTATTCGGCATCCATCTTTGTTATAAGGTGATATTAACTTACTTCGTAGAAATAGCTGGTCATAGCTAATACTAACAAGCCCTGCCAGAAGGTCATAGTAACCTACAATAACAGATCCTGTCAGAGGCTCAAGTTAACCTTATATTTTACTATGACTCGTGTTCTGTTATCTCCATACTTGGCTTAACTCTGTTTGCACTCCATGTTTTGGCACTTGGCTGTACTCTGGTTATACTCTGGCAAACCCTAACCACTGCTTCACTTACCTCACTTGAGACCAATCAGCTCAAAGGTTAGCTGACAATACTTTGTCTAGTTGGCCAAAGTATATTACAGTGTATCACTGCCTCCAGCCCTTGTCTTCTGCACTTAATTTTCCTATAAAAAGACTGCCCTAAGAACAGGTTGATGTCACAGACTCCTTTCTGTGACCCTGATTTTGATCAGCTTAGAACAGGCCTTCAATAAACCATCCTTATCTGACTGAGATTGGTGTCTGAGTGTTTTGTATGGCTATTCTGGACTACAACATTTTACATACATGCATACATACATACATACATGTATCATAAGTGTGCAGTGTCCTTGGAGGTCAGAGAGAACATCAGATTCTCCAGAACTGGAGTTACAAGTAAATACCATTTGTAGGTAGTAGAACTGATCCCAGGTCCTCTGTAAGAGTTCTTACCCACTGAGCCATCTCTCTAGCCCTTAAGTCATTCTAAATCTTACAAGTATTAATCCTGCACATAATGCTGCATTTGCACATCTGCTGAAACATGTGCTTATTAATTTTAAAAAATGAAGACTAGGGAGCTTTATTGTGAAAAGGATTTTAACACTGGTAGCTGTGTCATGCAATACAGTAAGCAGAACTACTGAATTAAAAAGTTGAGTAACCCAAGTTTTAGTAAGTTTTATTGATAGTAATAACCAGTTACAAGTATTAACATACAATTTAATGCACTAATTGGTAATTAGCCAAATAAAGTCATTCATCTATAAAACAATATATACATCTATAAAAACACTCATAAAGTCATCTATAAAACAATATATAAAGTCACTCATCTATAAAACAGTAATTCACAAATGTATCACTGTTTCAGGATATTGGATTCCATTGTGAACCCTGAGATTGTGAACTATAAAAACCTGTTTCTTGTTTGGTGTGGCTCAGCCCTAACACACCTCTAACCCAAGAGCTTTCTGTTTACTGTGAACAAGTACTTGAGTATGGCTTATCCCTAGCACACACCTTTAATCCAAGAACTTTCTGTACAGAGGATTAAATAAAGTTAACCTTAGGTCAAGAGGTGGAGCAAGAAACCAGCTGACAGGAAGTAAACAGAAAGAATGGTCTTTGAGTTGAAGGATATTTAAGACAGTGTGGAGGAGAAGGGGCTTTTGGCTTTTTCCTTTTGGGAAGTCAGCTGCATAGAAAGATCAGCTGGGTGCTTTCTCTGCCTCTCTGAGCTAGTAGGTTTTCACCCCAGCATCTGACTCCTGAGTCTTTATTGGTAAAATTGAACGTTTGGTATTTTTCTTGCTTTAAAACAACATATCACAAAACTAAAATTTTTCCTTAAAAAAACTTCATTGTAAACCAATATATTAATAATGTTTAACCTAGGGATTCATATCAAAAGTTTGCAGATTCTTAAGTGACAAACTGAAATTCTTTTATACAACAGTTTGCAAACCCTAGTTGTTTAGAGGTATAATCTGATTAAGACATTTTCCTTATCAGTTGTCTAGTTAGAGTTTTATTGATGTGAAGAGACACCATGACCACAGCAATGCTTATAATGGAAAGTACTTAATTGGGGCTGGCTTACAGTTCAGAGATTAAGTCTATTATTCACATGGTAGGAAGCATGGCAGCATGTAGGCAGACATGATGCTGGCGAGGTACAGTCAGCAGGAAGAAAAAGTGACACTAGGCCTGACTTGAGTTTTTGAGACCTCAAAGTCCAGCCCCAGTAACACATTTCCTCCAAGAAGGCCAAATCCTAACAGTTCTACTCCCTATGGGCCTATGGGTGTCAGTTTTATTCAAACCACCACACCAACCTTGTGGAACAAAAAACTGGCTTGGGGATATAACTCAGACGTAGAGAATCTGCCTAGCATTTTATGAAGCCCTGCTTGGCTCATGATAAACATGCATACACATGCACATATCCCCCAAGAACTTAATGGGGGTGGGGAACTGGCCATTAAATAACATCATAGGGAATGAGCATTCTGTGTTAAAAGCAGTGTTTACAACACCCCAAATGAAATGAAATGTAGATATTCAAAGGCAACTAATGCACATTTGTCCTTTTGAGAAAACATACTAATATACTGCTGGGGCAAGAATTTTATAGAATATAAATTATTAATAATATAAATTGTAATATACAGTTATCAAAAATGTTAAAGTGTCTTTTATTCTTTTGTGTCTCCCTCTTTCCATTTTCATACTATGATGCTTCATTCAAAGGTTTAGTTCCTTATCCTGGAACACATTCCTCTGTCTTCTGCCAGGGTATAAAAAAATGTGAGCATTTTGTCCCTGGGTAATTAACACTGAAGATTTAGAAAGTTATAGAATGAGAATTAAGGAAAGTAATGCTGAGTAGAGGACTGAAGGAAGAGCTCAGTCAGGAAAACACTTGGCAAGCAAGCAGGGGTTCCCAAGTTAGAGGTCCAGAACTCAGGTAAAGAAGCTTGTAATCCCTAATACTAGGAGTTGGAGACAGGTAGATTCTGGAGTATACTGTCCAGCCAGCCTAGTCTGTAAGGTGAGCTCCAGGCCAATGAGAGATCCTGTCTAACAAAACAAGTTGTATAGCACCTGAAGAGCACCCACGACTGCCCAATGGCCTCCACATGCATGTGCACACATGTGGCCCTCCCATACACGCATACACATACAAAAAAATTAAAGCAAAACATCTGCTCATGTTATCATGTTCAGGTGTCACGACAATTTTGTAATAACTGTCAAGTGATAAACACATTTTTATGCATTTAGTCTATTTCTAGGTTTTCCCTTATAGTACCATAACAAAACAAAGACTAGAGAAACAGAATACAATTAAAGAGGAACATGGAACTGAAATACTTTAGAAGCGCTTCAGAGAAACATTTTCACTACTCTCCTCAAATGGCACCACCCCATTATATTCCTTAACTGCCAACTTTTGAATATTTTCAAGCTTATAGTAAGAATATTCAGTATCCTAAAGGGGAAAAAAAAGGCTGAGCATAGTAGCACATGTCTATAATTGGAGTACTCTGGAAGACAGGAAAAGAAGATCTCAATTTGAAAACAGCCCAGGATACAAAACAAGACCTTGTCTCCAAAAAACAGAAGCCCAACAGAACATTTGAATGTTACAGAAAACGGTTCTATATAGAGCTTTAAATTTCAAAGTTCTTTGTGGGAATTTGATTCCACAGTTGGGAACTATAACTGTTGATCTCAACAAAATATGCAATTTATCTTAAAAAAAAAAAACCAGTATTACTTGACAAAATAGTAAATATAATATTGTTTCTTTGCTGGGGGTAGTGGCACACACCTATTTTCCCAAACACTTGGGAAACTAACTCAAGGAATCACCCAAGCTCAGGAGTTCCAAGTTACCCTGAGCAAAATATCAAGCCACCCATCTCAAAAAACAATAAACAAAAACCAGAAACATTATTTCTTGCTGGAGATCCTAAGATGTAAAAAAATATATATATTTTAGGAATCACATAATTTTTCATGACAGGACAATAAAAATGTACACAATTATGTCTAGTGAAAAAAAGGATTGTTCTTATGACTCAGTGAAGCAGTATTATCAGGTTAAGACAAAAAATAAAAAAAGGTTAGCAACTTACTTTTTTAAAAGTATCACAGGTAGAACTGGAAACAATATTTGAATATCCTTTTAGATGAAAATTGGTCATTTTTCCAAATACATATTTTTGTATTCCAAAATTAAATTTATTTACAAGCAGGGTTTTCTTTTTGTTGTTGCTGTTTCTACTTTCAGTGAGCTATCAACCATTTCATACATTATAAACATTTGGATATATATATATCCAAATACATACACACACACACATCACACACATATATAGAGAAACAGAAAAATATGTATATTATTTTATATAACATATATAAAAATACATATAAACATATGTCTATACTACACATATATGTAACTGAGAGACCAAAAAATTAAATACTAGCTTTTGGGGGGTATTGGTTTAAAGTTTAAAGCGCAAGCCTGAACAAAGGCCAGACAGGTGGAGACGCGTACAGCCACCTGCAGGAAGCAACCAGCCTTACTGCATTCTTTTCCTGCCCACTAGAGATACAGTTGCTAGGAAACCAAACAAGGGAAGCCAGACCATTAATGGTTTGGGGACCTTCCTTTAGCCAATCAATTCAAAATGCAACATCCCCTTTTGTGTTTCAAGCAATAGATGCGTGCCAGGCAGGAATTCCCCTGCTTTAGGCTCACTGGGAGGGACTGGAATCTTTAAATCAACCACCTAACCTGAGCAGGAGGCTACCTGCTCTCAATATCTATAGCAGTGAGAGTGTGTGAGCCCGAGCTATAGCTTGTAATAAAAAGATCCTCATGTGTTTGCAACAGACTCAAAATTTCTGGTGGTCTTTTGGGGTCTCAGGAATCGAACACTACCCACTTGAGGACTCATCCAGGATCCCCAAGACCTCCCAGGATCCCTGAGCAGAAGGATCAGAATCCCAGGTAAGTTCTTTTGTCTTGGGCAAGTTCTGTCTCTGTTCTGTCATTCTGTGTATTTTTGAGATATCAAGATGGTACACTTTCAATAAACTCCCTTATAGTTTCATAAGGTACCTCTCTCAAGCACTTTTGAGAGACCAAAGAATTAAAAATTAGGTTTTTTTTTAAATTAATTAATTTATTTTTTTTTTATTGGTTTAAAGTTTAAAGCACAAACCTGAACAAAGGTCAGACAGGTGGAGACGTGTCCAGCCACCTGTGGGAGGAACCAGGCTTACTGCATTCTTTTCTTGCCCACTAGAGATACTGTTGCTAAGAAACCGGCCCAGATAACTCTTCTACCCTAGGACAGCCAAACAAAGAAAATTAGCCAATCAGTTTAAAATGCAACATCCCCTTTGTGTTTCAACCAATAGATGCTTGCCAGGCAGGAATTCCCCTGCTTTGGGCATGCTGGAAGGGACTGAGACCTTTAAATGACCCACCTACTCTGCTGCCATCCGTGAGGGTATGAGCCCAAGCTCTAGCTTGTAATAAAAAGATACTCGCGTGTTTTGCAACAGACTTGATTCCTGTCGGTCTTTTGGGGGCTCACGATCGGGCACAACACATTCTACAGCACTGTAACACCAAATCTTGCTGGTCTTGTAAATTTCACTGATATGCTACCTACCATACAAAACATCATAAAAAGAACTTGAACTTTCTCTATTTGAGTCCAACTCACCCAATCTGCCTAGTCCCAAATTATCTCTTCTTCTTCAGCCAGGAAACCGACTAGGTTCAAAGCAGAGCAGAAAGGCTACACATGGGCTGAGAGGAAAACAAAAACAAACTCAAAAATAGGGTCAAAGTTCAGCAGGCCTAATGTAATACCTGTATTAATCTACTGGTTTTCTCTGTCATATTTATACAATCCACTAGGGGGTACATGAGGTGATAAGCAACAATTTTTGGTCATGTGTGATAATCCCACTGGTCCGTAATAACATAATATTAATTTATCTCTATTGTGATGACCTTCCTTCACATTTACAAAGGTGTCACCCTGTATTCTCAATTGTTAATTCTGTGCCAGCAGAGATTTAAGTACTGTATTTAATTTATAATTCAATACAATTGCAATTGTATTTAATCGTATTTCTATGGCCCACTACCAGTTTTCTATTTGTAAATGCTTGTCCTTCCTCACCAGCCAAAGAGCAACTCATAAGAGATGGATTGGGTGTTGTCCTGCTGCTGATTGGTTCAGACAGGAATAGGAATGTGGCTTTTTGTGTAATAAAGAGCTGATGGCACAGACCTGGGGTAGGAAGTACAGGCGGGACTTGCAGGCAGAGATGAAAGAGACGAACAGAAAAGAGAGGGAATGGAGCTGGAAAGCAGGCAGTGAGAAACACACAGAGAGATGGAATGCCAGAGAAGTCAGGATAAGTTTAGACCGTTAGGTGAGAGGACCAGTAAAGGGCCAACAGCTTTAACCTACAGAGAAGTCGCCATGTCTTAATTAAACCACAAGTGGGATTTGCAAAAGCCCCAAAATATGTCTCCATTCTGCACTAAGTGTAATGTAGATTTTTATGACTGGGATGTCACAGATACAATAGATCTCATAAGTGAATACAAAGGCTTTCCAAAAGCCCCTGAGATTCAGAGAAACACACTTCAGCCACTTATTACAGCTTAGATCACAACAGAACAAATTTACCGCAGAGAGCATATAATTACATTAGGTGAAAGAATATAAAGGGATGCATTAGTTGTGCCACTTGTTCCTCTGAACACTGTAGGATGCCACTTCTTTTTAATTTACCTCCAGTAATGGGGTCTCTCCCACCCAAGATGTAAATGAAGCCATTCAGATAAGTCACACCCATGCCCTCCTAACACAGGAAGCAGTCTGCCAGTTGATACCAACTATTTTGGGCTGGTTTATACACCCATAGGTCTTTCCTGGGCTGGGCAGCGAGATAGATGCCACGGTCTGGAGAGATACAGACAGCTAAGGCTGAGACAGTTCTAGTGTGCGCAAGGCAAGTCACAAGCAAAGGCGATTTGCAAATTTCCCCAGAGTATGGGTTACAACAGAAAAATCGATGTTTGAGGTGTCCAGAGAAGATTATCATTCTCTTGGCACACATACCCAACCTTTGGGGTAGATTTTCTTCTGCAGGGACAAGAGTACTGCTGGTGCTGTTGTCATCATTGTTATTGCTGCTGCTGCTGCTGCTGCTTGGCACTCCCACCAGAGCCTTGCACCAAAACGCTGCTGCAGGAGGGCCCCTTCAATTAGGTCCAGGCAGTATTTCTTCACAATAGGCTTGTTGAGTAGCCCTCCCAAGTAGTCCTGATCTTCTGCGGGGAAGTGTGCCCAGCGAACACACTTGAAGACTTCTGCAGCACTGGGGCCCCGCTCTTTGGGAGCAGCCTCGAGCCACTGCACTGCCACGTGACACACAGTCTTCTCACTCTCCACGTCCAGGCTGTCTAGGCGCAGGACGGCCTGCAGCTGGGCCAGGGTCAGGTCCGCCAGCGTCTCCTCCCGGATGGAGCCCATCCTGCTGAGCTGCTTGAAGTTGTGAGCTATGAAGGACTGCGCCTGAGACCGCAGCTTGTGATGGTCAAAGGCATCGGCGAACTTGAGGATGGCAGTGCAGTTGGTCAGGTCAAGGCGGCGAGCCAGGAAGGAAGCACAGGCTTCGCGTACGTACTCCAGCTGGAGCATGTCCGAGGCCGCGTACAGCCGCTGCACGTTGGCCTCACTGAGGGACACGCGGCCGGTGTAGCAGTAGTCCACCAGGACCTCGAAGGACTCGGCATCCACGTCGTGGATGGTCACGCTGGCCTGCTGGCTCTCGTACATGCCGCCGGTGAACATGCTCTTGAAGTAGGGACACGCCGCGGCCAGCATGTTGCGGTTGCACGAGAACAGGCGCCCCGTGCCAGGCCCGCTGCCGGGAGTCACCACCTCGATGGTCACATCACACAGCAGCCGCGCGTCGTAGAAAGACTTGAGCTGGGCCAGGAGGGCTGCAGAGTGGGCCGTGTCCTTTAATTCCTCCGGGCCCGTGAAGAAGGCCGACACCGAGGGCTTGGAAATCCTCTTGGGCCGCCTGCCGCCGCGGGGACTGGCGAGGCGGCGAGAGCACGGGGCGTCTTCCCGGGACTGCATGGTGGAGATGGCGGCGGGGCGCCGAGGGTGAGAACGGCTGCAGACGCCCGGCTCCTCCCCGACGCCGACACAGAGGGCCAGCCTCCTCAGGCCAGCACGGGCTCCACCGCAAAAAGTCTCCAGCTACCCATCGGGAATACATTGCAGGTTGCTTTTCGCGCCTCGGGGCATGACGGGAGCTTTCAGGTGCTGCAGATGCTTTGCATGTTGGGAGTTGTAGTTCATCTAATGTCTCAAGCCTTTCTGGCTTTTTATTGTTTTCAGGCTGTACTACAAAGCGCCAGCTCTCTTGAGATTTACTTTAGGATTTAGAATTTATGGTTTGGAAGCATCATTAATTGCTGTGTTTCTAATATGTGTTTGGTTTTTCTTTTGTGAAAGAGCAATAATAGCATTTGATGAGATTGTATGAGGCCAGCCTGATCTAGAAAGCGAGTCCAGGACAGCCAAGGCTACACAGAGAGACCCTGTCTTGGAGGGGAAGAAAAAAAAAAGATTGTATGATGATTAAATGAGCTACATTGCATTGGATATAGAACGCTTAGTAGTTTGTTGTTGTTGTTGTTTTGTTTTACAAAACGATAAACAGAACATGCTATTCATGGAATATAAAAGCAGAGAGTTTGTTTTTCATCCAGTATTTTATTAGAAATTATTTAACACTGATTTAACACTGATTTAACACGAGTCCATAGCGGGGGGGGGGGGGAATCTTCAAGTTTCTTCAGAAATGTTTCTGGCTCGTTTGGCTCGTTTGACTAGATTCTATTTTTAGAACAGTTTTAGCCTTGTAGGAAAATTGAATGAACAGGAAGGTCGGGAAACTCCAAACATCCATGTCTCACAGTTTTATCCATTAATACCTGTCTTAATGCCCTGCATTAGTGCAAGATTTGTTAGAGTGTATGAATGATTACTGATGCTAAAGTTTACAGTCTGTACAGAAGTTCACCCTTTGTGTTGAACTGTTTGTGCTTGACAATTTCATAAAGTCTGTCCACCATTACAGAATCATACAAAGTGGCTTCAGTGACAGAAATCCCTTTCTTCCACCCTTTTCAGTCCTCTCTCCCTAAACCGTGATAACCACGGACCTCCACTCCTATGCTGGAGACTGAAGCCAGGATCTGAGGCATGTTCCGAAAGTGCTCTGTTTCCAACTGCACCACCAGTCCAACCACTGACCTGTTTTTGCTGCTATTGTTTTGAGAATTACTTAGACCATGATATTCCTCTTGAAGACCAGACTTAATTCCACCAGAAGTTGAAACCAAGGCATAACTGATGTTGGTGAAAATGGGTCAAAAGGTTTCTTTTACTGTTGCCTCTCCCATGATCATCATCTTGTCCCCTAAATGGGATTCTGCTTCCGTTACCAGCATTTCAAAGTCTGAAATCTTCTGCAGACTAATTATTCAGTAGCCTTTTCCTTTTGCACATGCCAGAAAGACAGACTAGGTATAATCTCTCTCTCTCTCTCTCTCTCTCTCTCTCTTTCTCCTCACACATTAAAAAAGAAAGAAAGAGTGGGAATCAGAGGTGTGTTGGGTGTCTTACTTTTAGATCCAGGGGCTAAAGCATTTCCCCTGCTTGCCTGTGTGAAGCTGCTGCCACCAGAACTGATTTAGGAATGAGTAATCCACTAAGCCTTTATATAACTCATGTATTTCAGACCTTTGAAGTCACTTAGCACACCAGAGCTACTTCTGTGAACTCCCACTATCTTCCCCTCCCCCCATTCCAATCTACTACTATCCCCAACCTTGCAGCTTCTCTTTTCCTTCCTTCCTTCCTTCCTTCCTTCCTTCCTTCCTTCCTTCCTTCCTTCCCTCCTTCGTTCATTTTTTTCCATCAACTTTAAAAAACAAAAACAAAAACCCTCCCTGGGCCATAGAAATTGATCAGCAAGTAAATCCACTGGATATTCAATTCTGAAGATCAGAATTCCTTTTTTTAACGAAACTTTCTTTTTCTTTTTTTTACGATTTGTTTATTATTTATGCACCACTCTGCCTACATGTATGCATACACACCAGAAGAGAGCATCAGATCTCATTATAGATGATTGTGAGCCACCATGTAGTTTCTGGAAATTGACCTCAGGACCTTTGGAAGAGTTGACAGTGCTCTTAATCGCTGAGCCATCATAAAGCTTTTTTTTTTTTTTTAAAGATTTTATTTGTGTATTTTTACATATAAAAGTGTCTTATCTGCATGTACACTTGCATGTCAAAAGAGGGCACCAGATCCCCATATAGATGATTGTGAGCTACCATGTGGTTGCTGGGAATTGTACTCAAGACCTCTGGAAGAGCAGACAGTGCTCTTAACTACTCAGCCATCTCTCCAGCCCAGATGATCAGAATTCTATATCCATATGATAGAACAGACTCCTACCTCCACACATGTGCTAAGCTAGGTTCATGCACACAAAAATCAATAATTAAAAACAAACAAACAAACAAACAAAAAAAAAAAAACCAGAAATTCCAAAACTGAAAGGGCACTCTGTACACTCAGCATTTTGGTGTGGTTTTTTTTTTTTTTTTAAGATTTGTTTATTTATACATATGAGCACTCTGTTTGCATATATGCCTGCATGACAGAAGAGAGCATCAGATCCCATTATAGATGGTTGTTTGTCACCATGTATTTGCTGGAAATTGAACTCAAGACCTCTGGAAAAGCAGACAGCACTCTTAACCATTGATCCATCTCTCCAGCCCCCATTTATTGGTGCTTCAACTTTTGTTAATGGCCCTTGCTTCAGAAGGCAGAGACAGGAGTATCTCACATTGAAAAACAGCCTACAATCTAGCTGCACAGAAAGTTCCAAGACAGCCTAAGCTACAAAGAAAGACCATTAACTCTAGTGTTTAACCATTAACTCTATATCCAAGACTGTTTATGAAATTGTGCAATCTTGCTTTAGCTTCTATTTACAAGTGTAACCTGATGACTTTGTTGCTATCAAATATTTTGTTATATTTACAGCTATTTGATAAAAGAGGAACCACACACAGACACTCACAAGTAAGTAAGTAAATGAAAAAAAAATAAAAACAAACAAACAAAGAAAAGCTTGTTCTTAGGCTGAGGTTGTGCTCGCTCGCTTCTCACATGTGAGGGCCTGGATGTGATTCCCAGCACTACATAAATTAGGTCTGGCAGTAGAGGCTGTAATTCTAGCACTTGGGAGGTGGAGGCAGAAGGATCAGAAGTTCAAGGTCATCCTCAGGTCTACTAGAGTCCATGGCCAGTCTAGGATAGATGAGAACCTGTTTTTAAAAACAAAACATTGGAGGGTGGCCGGAAGAGAGAACATCCAGCCAGCCACGTGAGTGGATGTGTGGTGGGGAATGTGGGGCAGAGATGGGAGAGGCAGTGAAGCCAAGAGGTTTCTGCACTGTGGACAGAGGTAGAACTGAAGACTGGTGAGGAACAAGGAAATGGAAGGAAAATGATGTGGGGTCATGGTGATGTCTGGACCAGGAGTGCTGCTGGGGACCATGCCTGAGTCCTGGCCTGGGTGTGTACTGATGTCTATGGCCCATGTTGCCACCAAATGCCTTCTGGATGTCAGTAGTCTTGGGCTGCTGCCTGAGACTATACTGATGGCTGGGGCCTGGAGGAAGGTTTGGGGAGACATGACACTGATCTGGGTAGTCTGTGCTGCCGCCTGAGGCCATGGTAACATCCTGGTCCTGGTTACTGCTGAGGGCCATGTCTGGGTCCGTTGATGTCCAAGGTTTGTGTTACCACCAAAGGTCCTTAGGATCTCTGGGCTGCCACCTCAGGCCATGATGATATCTGAGCACTGTGCTGAGCTGGCCCGCCCCTCACTGGTCACCACATTCAGAGAGCTGACCCTGACCCTCACTTAGGCAGCATGGAAGAGCTGGCCCTGGTGGCAGAGATGCTGGTGAGCTGGCCCTGAAAGAGTAAGGAGAGCTGGTCCCAACCTTCATCAGCTGCAGCATTTAGGAGAGCTGGCCCTGGTGTTTTGGGTGCAGAGCTGGTAGGCAAACCAACTCAGCTTCTACCCAATCCCAGACTTTGGGTTGGCACGTTCTAACAGTCAACCCCATCTGTGAACCGCTGGATTTGGAAAAGGGGTCTGTCCTGCAGACCCAAAGCTGCAGGATCTCCACGGCACAGGGCAACAACAGGATATTTGAGAGGAGTCCCAGTGAGGTTACCATATTGATAGTATAACAGAAGCCAGAGGCCTCAAACCAGACCGATAACTCACAGCAATTAACATTTGCCAGTAGAGTTGCATGGGTACACTGTGGGACACAAGGCGACAACTGCATCTTCCATGGCGAGATGCTTTTGTTGTTGTTCTGTTTTCTTTTGTGTGTGTGTGTGGGGGGGGTGTTACAAGGGTGGAGGGCAGATATGAAGAGGGAGATGAGTGGGATCGGGGTGCATGATGTGAAATTCACAAAGAAGCAATAAAAAGTTTTTAAAGAGACAAACAAAAGAACTAAGACTTTTTTTAAACGTTTATGTCTGTGTGTGTGCAAGTACAAGGTTCCACAGTCTGAATTTGGAGGTTAGAGGACAAGTAGTGGGTATTAAGTTTTTTTCTCTCTGCCATGTGGGTTCCTGGGTCAAATTCAGGCTTCTGGGCTTGGTGACAAGTGCCTTTTCCCACTAACCATTTCACTGGCCCTAGAACTTGTTCTTAAACTAGGGATACGTGATGGTCACTCTTTTATTGTTAAGTTTTCATTTTTCATTTTAATTAAATGTGAGTGGGAACATGGGTACATGAGTACAGGTACCCTTAGGGGCCAGAAAAGGGCATCGGATTCCCTGGAACCGGAGCTACAGATGGTTTTGAGCCACCTAATGTGGGTAACAAGAACTGAATTCCGGTCTTCTGGAAGAGCGGTATGTGCTCCTCACCACTGAGCCATCTCTCCAGACCCTTGCTCTTTATCTTTATTGTCAACTTGATGGGATTTAGAATCACCATTTTAAAAAAACGTCTAGTGTATCTTTGGGGGCATTTCCAGATAGACTGAACTATTGTTTTGCCCAGTTCACGAACCCCAAAAGACCAGGAATAACTAGACTCCACTGTAAATACATGAGGTTCTTTTTATTGTAAATTACAAGCTGCAGCTTGGGCCCACACAGCCCCACCGCCGAAGCAGTGGGAGCCGAGTGTGCTGTCCCCAGGTTAGTTGGGTGATTTAAAGATTCTGGTCCATCCCAGCATGCCCAAGGCAGGGGCGATTCCTGCCTGGCAAGCATCTATTGGTCAAGATGCTACATTTTGAATCGATTGGCTATAGGAAGGTTCCCAGACCATAATGACCTGGTGTCCCTCCCTAGGGGGGGATGGTCCAGTTTCCTAGCAACTGTATCTCTAGCGGGTGGGGAAAGAATGCAGTGATGTGGCTCTTCCCCTCAGGGCATTACTAGACTTCTTTAGCTACCTACTTCAGGTGCTAATAATAGCTGCTACTTTATCTTTTGGTCTCTCACTATCCAGAGAAAACCCACTTTGAATATGCAGAGCAACATCTCATGGGCACCTGTACTGAAGAAAAAGGAGAAAGCGAGCTGAGCACCGGCCTTCCTTTCTCTGTACTCCCTGACGGTGGACACAATGTGGCCCGATGCCCCACATTTCTTCTGCCACATCTTCCTCACCATCGTGGGCTCCTTCAAGGTCAGACTCAACATAAATCCATCCTTCTTTAAGGTGCTTTTGCCAGTTGTTTTTCATACCAATGTGAAAAGAAGTGAATATAAGAATGCTTAAGACTGTCTATATATTACTAGGCTCTCCTTCTGTAGCCCAGGCCGGCCTGGAATTCCCTATGTAGCCAGACTAGCTGCAACCTGTTGTGACCCACCTGTTTCAGTCTCCCAAGTGCTGAGGTCGCAGGTGAGAGCCACCACTCCACTCTATGAATATATCTATTTGTTTATGAGACATCTCAAGTAGCCCCGATTGGCCTTAAACTTGCAATGGATCTATGAGTCGTGGTCATCATAGGATGACTATGAACTCCGGATTCTCTTTCTTCACCACCCACATGCTGAGATTATGGGTGTGTGCTACCACACTCCACTATACATGTTTTGTTGTTACTTTTGAGACCCCTTGGATTACCTGCCGCTTCCTATATAGACCAGGCTGGACCCGGAGATCCACCTGCCTCTGCCTCTCGATCACTAATATTAAAGGCATGTGCCACCATGCCCTGCCCTAATCCTATATACTTTAAATTTCATTGTATAAATATTCTCAAGGCTTTTCCATGCCTCAATCTTCCTGCTCTAGCCCATTCCCTGTGCTTTGTTTTATTGATTTAATGAGGTTTTCCTCCAAAAGCTCAACAGTGACATTTTTTGTTTGTTTGTTTGTTTGTTTGTTTGTTTGTTTTTTGAGACGGGACTGCTCTGTGTTGCTTGGATGTTCTGGACTCAGTTTGTAAACTAGGCTGGCCTTGGATTGACATGAAATCTCCTGCCTCTGTCTCACTGAGTGCTGGGATTACAGGGGTGCACCACGCCTGGCTTACAATGACATCTCTATCTGCTTGTTGAAACAGATTCTGAGTTAACAGACCCTTGTGGCTTATCACTTCACATAGCCTCAGGTCTTTTTTTTTTTTTTTTTTTTTTTTTTTTTTTAGCTCATGGCCCTGGGCATGTGGACTGAACCTCACACATTCTAAGCCTTAGGCTTTCAAGACTCTCATCCCTCAAAGAATCTTCCCAAATAACCTTGTCTTTCCTAGATCTCTAATGTGCTCAGACATTGATCTATTTCTTGCCCCAGCAGAAAGCAGGTAGTTCAACGCAGCCATATATATTTGCAGTAAACTCCAATTGCTCACTATGGCCTGAATATTTCTGTCTTTTCTAGATATAGAAATCCCAACTCCCCAATGTGACATCGGTACTGGGAGGTTTTGGAGAGCTCACTCAGTGGGCTGTGAGGCTGTGTGCACTCGGCAATTAGGATGATGTCTTAGGGTTTCTGCTGCTGTGACAAAACACCATACCAAAACAAAAACAAAACAAAACAAGTTGGGAAAGAGAGGGTTTATTTGGCTTACACTTCACTTCCACAGAACTGTTCATCACTGAAGGAAGTCAGGACAGGAGCTCAAACAGTGCACGGCAGCCACAATGAAGAGACCTTGCCTCAAACCATGGAAGGCAAGATCAGTGTCTTACCTCCACATGTATGTGAAGGCCAGTGTGCACCATCAAACACTCACACACACACACATACATCCTACATACACGAAATTCAGACAAACATTTAAAAACTAAATTTATGGCTGCTTGAGTGACCCAAATCAACCTTGTTTTGTTGAATTAATAATGAGTTTTCCACAATGACTAATCTACTTTAATTATTCTCAGTTCTAGTTCCTGTGTTCTGAGGGTGTGGGAGGAAGGAAGAGCTGGGGAAATAGGTTATGTTGGCCCTTTTCAGAGAAAATCTCACATTTTGTAAGGCTATAATGATTTGTTAGCTGATCATGAATGTCAAGCAATGGGTAAGAACAGAAGAAAACCAGAGGCTGTATCAAAGCTCCCCGGAAGCCTTGCTTTGCAGTAATTACCTTTCAAAACTTCCCTGATGACTTAGACAGCAAAGCCATAGAAACCACAGCTGCCTGTGGAAAGGCTGAAAAACGCAAAGAGAATGTGAACAAGGTAGGAGTGCAGCCGTGTAGCTCACTGCTAGGTTTTGCTTTTCTTAGCCCTCATTGGTTTGAAGAGATTTAAGCCTAATTCTCTGCCATTTTCATAAAGGATAAAACCTCTCGGTGTCCCTCCGTGAATGTGATGTAAACTGGCACTGTTAGTTCATAATTGAAAGTGCTGTTTGGTCTTCTGGGAGAATGAGTACATCAGAATTAACTTGTAGCTCTAGAGACTGGTGGGTTGCTATGACAACCCAAACCAAAAAAAAAAAAAAAAAAGTATAATTGTTTTCCTTTATCTCTGGAGAACTCAGTGAATGACATAAGCTCGTGCTGTAAATCCAAACAGCAGCACACACTGATTTGTTTCTTCTTTCATGACTCTGTGCTTAGCACCGTCTAGGCCAGCGGTTCTCCACCTTCCTAACACTGAGACCCTTGCATACAGGGTCCTCATGTCCGGGTGACCCCAACCATAAAATTATTTTGTTGCTACCTCATAACCGTAATTTTGCTACTGTTACGGATTTTAATGTAACTGTGTTTTCGGATGGTCTTAAGTACCCCTGTGAAAGGGTGGTTAGACCCCCAAAGGGGTCATGACCCACAAGTTGAGAACTATAAACCTAGGAACTGATAAAATGATAGATGTGGTTCTTCTCCTGAGGAAGTATGCTGTAGCAGAGAAGGCAGATAATAAACAAAAAGAAAAGAATAAATAATCTCAGCAAGTGACAGAAGCCCGAAGAAAACAATGTGCCTTGTTGGACAAGGCAGAGATGGGTACGGAGATGTACACACGGCCACATGGGTGTGTGTTTGTTCTGAGACAGGGTTTCTCTGTGTAGACCTGGCTGTCCTGAGCTTTCTTGGTAGATCACGCTGGCCTCAAACTCATAGCGATCCGCCTGCCTCAGCCTTCCTGAGTGCTGGGATTATCTAAGTTACTTTTAACAGAAAGCCTTAAATCTAGTTCTGGGCCTGTAGATCAGTGGTAAAATGTCTGCCTAGCATGCACAAGGCCAGGAGTTTGACGTAGCAACTTTCCCCAAAAGCAAACAAACAAAAAACCTCAAAAACCCCAAAACAAATCAACCAATTAAACAACACCCCCCTCCAAAAAAAATCATCATAAAGAGAAGAAAAAAGAACATTCACAGTCTAGATTTAAAAAAAAAAAAAAAATGGGTGGCTGGCTAGATGGCTCAGCAGGTAAGAGCACTGTCTGCTCTTTTCAAGCACCCGGGTTCAAGTTGTGACACTGACATGGTGATTCTGACCTGTCTGTAACCCTGGTTCCAGGGGATCCAACAGGCTCTTTTGGCCTCTGGGGGCACCAGGCATGCAAGCAGTGTGCAGACATGCATACAGGCAAACACTCATACACATAAAATAATAGGATGCATTTTACAAAAGGTGCTGTAAACCGCGGGTGAACTTCTACTTACCATATATCTCCATGTATATCCACCCTCCCTTTTTTTTTTTGCTGCGGTTTCAGAATAAAAGAGGTCTTTTCTCCCTTTCAAGGGCCACCCTGCAATCCACTCTATCATCTCCCTTCTGCCTTCTGCGTCCATGTCTCAGTCTGTTGTATGTCGTGACTGCGTATCACAGACCTGGAGTTCATAAAGAATTGAGTGTAGACTTGCAGTGGGGTTTGTTGCTTTTGTTTTGTTTTTACCCTCTCATTGGTTCATTAAAATGTGTCTCTCTACAGTGTACTGTATCTTGCATAGACAACTAATTTTCTTCTTGTGTTTACATGCACACAGACACTTGCACATCATTTCACTTTCATACAACTTTCCTAGAGTTTGCCTACATTTAAAAATAGTTTTCTATGCTTTTTTGTAGTCACATTCACCTCTTGTTACTTTTTTGTTTCCCTCTCACGCTCCTGCCACCTCTCCTCCACCCCCAACCCCCGTTTATTCACTTTATGTCCTGGTTTCAGCCCAAGTCTACAGTGCAATCCAATGATGAAGAAGGCTTGGTGATGGCACCTAGCCCGAAGCTTCCAGCAGCAGTGGAAATACTGGCTTGCACATTTCCATAGACAGTTGAAGAACCTGTCTGTGTGTGTAGCAGGGGCAGTCCTGCCTTATATCAAGGACAATGCCATCCAATAAGATGAAGGCGCTGAGAACAGACACTATGCAAAAATGCAATGAGGGTTTTCAAACCTATTAATTTCCAAATGCCTTCATGTGATCCAGATATTAATGTACACTCTGTTGGAAGGAGACAAGCAGTTTCTCATTAACTGACTTACATCTTATTAATATTTCTGTAACTTTTATTGTTGAAATTATGATCCCAATGCTTTTATTGTACACAATGTCCCCCATCAGCTAGATTGCCATACCTTTTTTCTTAATTTTGAGATTATATTTTTTTTAATTCTTTATTAATTACACTTTATTCACTTTGTATCCCCCCTGTGGTTCCCTCCCTCCTCCCGTCCCAATCTCTCCCTTCCTCCACCTTCTGCATGCATGCCCCTCCCCAAGTCCACTGATAGGGGAGGACTTCTTTTCCTTCCTTCTGATCCTAGTCAATTAGGTCTCATCAGGAGTGGCTGCATTGTCTTCTTCTGTGGCCTGGTAATGCTGCTTCCCCCTCAGGGGGAGCTAATTAAAGAGCAGGCCAATCAGTTCAGAGACTGTCAGAGACAGTCCCTGTTCCTATTACAATGGAACCCACTAGGATACTGAACTGCCATAGGCTACATCTGTGCAGGGGTTCCATGCGTAGTCTTTGGTTGGAGTATCAGTCTCAGGAAAGACCCCTGTGCTCAGATTTTCTGGTTCTGTTGCTCTCCTTGTGGAGTTCCTGTCCTCTCCAGATCTTACTGTTTCCCATTTCTTCATAAGATTCCCTGCACTCTGCCCAAAGGTTGCCCATAAGTCTCAGCATCTGCATTGATAGTCTGCAGGGCAGAGCCTTTCAGAGGTCCTCTGTGTCAGGCTCCTGATTTTTTCCCTCTTTTTTGAGATTATAATTTAATTACATCATTTTCCCTTTCCTTTCTTCCTTCCAAACCCACCCAAACTGCATCATCCCCATAATAAAAACTACTGGTTTCGAATTTTCCATTTTTCTATCCATTCTCTAACTGTAAACAAATGCTTTCCTAATGTGTCACCACCTATTGTTCCTTGTGGCTAAAAAATAGGCATATAAATAATTATAAGTTGTGTATCTTATTCATCTCAATGCATACCCCTCACCCCAAATTCTAACCATAATAAGAAACATATTGCCGTTGTCACTTATTTAATGTTCTTTTCTTGAAGCTGCAATGAACCTCAGTTGTCAAAATTCACTCTTCTCAACCATACTATAGCTTTCTGAAGAAAAAGACTGAACCTTAACACTTTAGTGTCTCTGATAATAAACTGGGTATTGGCATTTAAAAGGTGCCCACGACATGCTTAATAAATAAACTGTGCTTCTTGAGAGTGAAAAAACAACAAAACAAAACAAAACAAAAAACAGAATCACGTTTAGCTCCCTGTTCTGCAGGCTGAGAAGTGTGAGAGCATGGCACTGACATCTTAGCACCTGCCCTGGGGCCTCATAAGGGGAAGGCAGGGTCCTTGAAGCAACAAAGGCACCACAGCATCACATGGGGGAGGGGCACACTCGAAAGACAGCTGAACTGGTTTCCATAACAGACCCCTTCTGCATTACCCCATTAACTGATCAACCCTCTAGGCATTAAAAAAATTAACCCACTTACAAAGGGAAAGCTTGAAGAACCCTGTAAAGGTCTCACCTGGCTCTAAATCCCCTTATTATCTCAAAATAGTAATTACCATGTAATTAAAATACTAGTGTTGTTGTTGTTGTTGTTGTTTTCTATGAGTATCGATGGTCTCACCAATACCATAGCAGCCTAGGACTGTCTTTATGATAATTAATGGTTTATTGCTGGAACTTGGTGTTCAAGAATATCAACTTCTGTCTCACTGCTCTGGCAGACAAATGGGGTTCCATTCCCAGTTCCCACATGGTGACTCACAACCACCTGGAACCGTTCCAGGTGATTTGATACCTCCTTTGGACATCAGAGGGTCCCTGCATGCACAAAAATCCATAAACCCTCACACATGCTCTCTCATACACGCATTTAAAAAATTTAAAATGTCTTTAAAAATCGGCTGGGTATAACAGAGCATACCTTTAATCTTAGCACTTGAGAGGCAGAAGCAGGAGGATCTCTCTGAGTTGAAGGCCAGCGTGGTTTACACAGAGAGTTCTAGGTCAGACAAGGCTACATAGTAAGACGCTACCTCAAAAAAAAAAAAAAAAAAAAAAAAAGAAGGAACTTAAAACAATAAGCAATAAACACAATTTAGGCCTTTTCACCAAAGGGCCCCAGCCCCTCCCAGAGTCAAAGCCAGTGTGAAGGTCTCAAAAGCCAAGACAGTTGTGCTGATAGGTGACCACAGGCGCGCGCGCGCACACACACACACACACACACACACACAACACAAGATATTCATATCAATTAGGTCTCACAGACGAGATACTGGAGTGTCCCCAGCCTCCCCAGTAATTAGCCAACCAGTGATATAAAAGTACATACTTCGTTCTGGGCATTGCCCAGGTCAAGGTGTTCCTTTTTCAATGGACTGTTTGCCCCTCACTGTTTGGCCAAGTGGCCCAAACCAATCAGCTTAAAGGCCAGTCTACCTCAATCTACCCACTCCTGTAATGCCAAGGCTTGGAATTCCCTGCTTGCAGTTTTCCCCTTTAAAAACTCTACCCTCGCTTAGAAAGAACTCAGGGTGTTTTTTCTGAACGGCTGCATCAGTTCAGAAAGAGCCCAAGCTCGAGTTTCAATAAAAACCTTTGTATGTTTGGACTGGACTGGACTCATGTTCCTGGTGGTCTCTTACAGGTCTCGTGATCTAGGCATAACACTATTATTTTATTGTTGTTATATTTTCTTTTATTACTATTGTGTGAGAGACTGTGGGCACAGTGACTGTGCGTAAAGAGGACAGCTTTCAGGACCTTCCCTTCCCTCATGAGTCCCAGGATGAAACTCAACATTAGGCTTACATGCATGTGCTTTTACCTGCTGAGCCATTTTTCTGCCTGTCATGGTGCTCTTTCATTTTTCTGTGTGCTAATTTTTGAAAGAGCTAGAGGTTTGGGCTAGTAGCTTGATGGTAATTGTTTGTAGTAATAATTATTTGTAATTGTAATACAAGTAAAGATTTTGAAAACATAAGAACAGGAGTTTGTTTTTGTTATTCAGACCTAAGAAGGGCCTGTGTATTTAGGAGTTGGAGTGATTTGTATTTAGCATGTGGCTAAGGAAGGCATCATCTCACTCATTTTAATTTCCTCTTACCAAGCACTTGTCCAAATTAAAACTTCTTTTCCAAAATACCACCAATGATGCTCTATCTACCAAGCTAAATTCCTGTGCTGTGACATGGCAGGCTATACCCCGAGAGTGGGACAGGGAGTTGTGTTCTTTGGGGATCTCGGAATTTTTCATAATCATCACCTTCCTCAGACAGGAGGTTTTTCTGCAATTCTCATCCTCCATTGCTTAAAGACTGCCCGGAAGTAGTAACTTCTCCTTTGCTGGACCGTTGCTTAAGGGAAGGCTCCTTCCTCCACAAGAAGCCTTTAGAAAGTGACCTTTGAGGGTGGTGGGGGACAGGCCTGCCACAGCCACAGTAAATCAGAGGTGGGCCAAACGGATGAGAGGTGGGATGTGGGATACCAGCTGCATCTAGTGCTTTTCCCAAGTCGAGTCCGACCAGACTCACCAGACTCACTGAACGGCAACACTACCCCCTGAGTCAGCTGGGACAGAGGATGATAGACAAGTGCCTTGTCTATCAGCTCCTTCTTCCTTCTGGTGATAGCAAGCCTTGGGGATATAGTATTTGTGTGAGGGCTAAGCTGATAGCTTCCCAGAGGTGAAAGTGAGGGACTGGGAAATTGTGTGAGGATTTAGGGAGGGTGTTAGAGTAACTTTTATTTGCCTGATTTAACTGTTGTCTCCAAGGCTTACTTGCCCTGTCTGCTAACCTCCGCCTAGCCCTGGAAGCTTCTAGCCTCTATGCAATCTTGTCTAGGCCTAAAATGTTTTTAGCCTCTTTGACTTACTGCTGAATAAACTCACCCCTTAGAGTTCTTTCGGGATTCTGGCTGGCTGGGTCAACTCAGCTGTTCTAACTCAACCTCCTCTCCTAGCTCGCGCATTCAACCTGGCTTCTCTCCCGGCCTTTTACTGAATTACTCTGCTTAACTTCGTACTAACTTTGGCAATATGCTCTAATCTTCTGGCTCCTTCTCATTTTCAGGCTCATTCTGTCTTCACCTGTGTCTAGCTTATTCTCTTTCCAATATCTCTCTGTAAAACTCCCTGTAAAAACTGTCACAAACTCAACTCCACTGCATTGCCTCTCAACTCAGTGATTCATCTGAACTGCCTGAACAGCACTTACTAGAACTCAGAGATCTGCATGCTTCTGTCTCCTGAGTGCTATGATTAAAGGCATGTACTACCACTCCTGGACCTAAGCTTTTCTCTGTCTGTAACCTGCTTTATACCAGGCTGTCCTTGCACTCAGAGATCTGCTTGCTTTTATCACCTGGCATTAAAGGTGGCGTTGACTATATTCCAGCTGGATCACACAGATAGAAGGTCTTTGGATGTGATCTATTGCCAGAGTAGCCATGTTCTGAATTAAAATTCCTCTACAGGAGGGGACTCTGGCTCTCAGGGGCTTCATTTCTGCTATTTCTGGAATACATGACTCATAATGAATAATTTTAAAAGGTAGATTTAATAACGAAGAGTGTTCATGAGCACACAACTGTGCCCGTCTGTGCTAAAGGTACAGGGTGCATTCGTTTGTTAAAACATTGGTATTGGCATGGTATGGAATTAAGTTTGGGTATGTGAGTTGATTGTGAAGAATCACAGGAAAATTTGGAATTACTGTGATAATGACACCTACATGGTGGTATGAAGCGCCGATGTACGAGAAAATGTTTATATTAAAATGTGTTTATCATCTATTTAGAACTGGAGTCCCTTAGGCAGGCTCATAGCTACTCACCTGATGACAAAATTCCCCAGTTAATAGCCTACCTCCAACAAACAAACAAACAAACAAACAAACAAACAAACAAACCAACAAACACCATTCCTTGTAAAGGTGTAGAGGTTCCAAAGAGCTAAGCTTCTTACTTTGGAGTCAGAGAAAGCATGTTTCAGATGTGGAGGGAATGAAGCATACAACATGCCCCTTGATGACAAATATGGTGATAGGACTGAGTCCTCCTTTGGCAGTATCCCAAGCTGCTCTTGAACTCACTGTGTAGCTAAGGATGCCCTTAAGCTTCTTCTTACCTCTATCTCCTGGATGCTGAGATCACAGGCATGCACCACCATGTTTATGGGGTAGTGAGGATCAAACTTGGGGGTTCATGCATCACTGTAAATGGGTTGTAGCTTTAGTCTCATAACAGTCATTAAAAAAAAATTTTATGTGTATTGGTGTTTTGCCTGTATGTATGTCTGCAGAGTTGTCAGACCCTGGAGTTGCAGTTGTAAACTGCCATGTGTGTGCTGAGAATTGAACTGAGGTTCTCCAGAAGAGCAATCAGTGCTCTTAACTACTGAACCATCTCTCCAGCCTCCATAACAGTCGTTTTAAAGAGTGGTGGTGGGGAATTCCACTTCCCTTCCTCTCTTTTCCTTAGGCCGAAATAGAGCTACAATTCTGTGGGATGTGATCTGTCAATTAAAACACATTTTAATTTAATTTAATTTTACTTTATTAATTACACTTTATTCACTTTGTATCCCCCCATAAGCCCCTCCCTCCTCCCCTTCCAGCCCCACCCTCCCTCCTCTTTCTTCACACATGCCCCTCCCCAAGTCCACTGATAGGGGAGGTCCTCCTCTCCTTCCTTCTGATCTTAGTCTATCAGATCACATCAGGAGTGGCTGCATTGTCATCTTCTGTGGCCTGGTAAGGCTGCTCCCCCTTAGGGGGAGGTGATCAAAGAGCAGGCCAATCAGATTATGTCAGAGGCAGTCCCTCTTCCCATTACTATGGAACCCACTTGGACACTAAACTGCCATGGACTGACTACATCTGTGCAGGGGTTCTAGGTTATCTCCATGCCTGGTACTTGGTTGGAGTATGAGCTTCTGGGAAGACCCCTGTGTTCAAATTTTCTGGTTCTGTTGCTCTCCTTGTAGGGTTCCTGTCCTCTCCAGATCTTACTATTTCCCATTTCTTACATAAGATTCCATGTACTCTGCCCAAGAGTTGGCCATAAGTCTCAGGGTCTGCTTTGATAGTCTGTAGGGCAGAGCCTTTCAGAGGCCCTCTGTGGCAGGTTCCTAGGTTGTTTCCTGTTTTCTTCTGATGTCCATCCTTTTTGCCTTTCGGGATGGGAATTGAGCGTTTTAGTCAGGGTCCTCTCTCTTGATTAGTTTCTTTAGATGTACAGATTTTAGTAGGCTTATCCTATGTTATATGTCTATATGCGTGAATATATACCATGTGTGTCTGCTTCTGGGACAGCTCACTCAGGATGATCCTTTCCAGGTCCCACCATTTACCTGCAAATTTCATGATTTCCTTATTTTTCATTGCAGAGTAATACTCCATTGTGTAGATGTACCACAATTTCTGCATCCATTTTTCAGTTGAGGGACATCTGGGCTGTTTCCAGCTTCAGGCTATTACAAATAAAGCTGCTATAAACATGGTTGAGCAAATGTCCTTATTGTGTACTTGAGCCCCTTTTGGATATATGCCTAGGAGTGGTATGGCTGGATCTTGAGGAAGCGCTATTCCTAGTTGTCTGAGAAAGTGCCAGATTGATTTCCAGAGTGGTTGTACAAGTTTACATTCCCACCAGCAGTGGAGGAGGGTTCCCCTTTCTCCACCACCTCTCCAGCATGAAAACACAAAATTTTAATCTGTCAATGAAAATACAAAAACCTGAGCCCATGAACAATCTCATGCTGAAGAACCACTTGGCGAATCCCGACTGTTCATTCTGGACTGATGCAGACAAAAGGGGTTCTCTCATATTTTAGGCTTCTTTGGTACAGAGTGTTGGCCTCTGTCTTAACAACAACATTCAGGCAAGAAACCTTGTCCTTCCTTTCTCATAATACCTCATTTCAAACAGCTCTTAGGTCTGCTCCTGTCTCATACAAACCCACAACTACTTCATCTACTGAGGATGACATCATGTCAGTGTCCGTCAACAATAGCGTTTTAGTTACTCTTCGATTGTTATGATAAGTCACCATGACCAGAGGCATCATCGAGAAGAAAGGGTTCATTTGGGCTTTTGGCTCCTGAGGGATAAGGGCTGGGAAGTATGGCAGCAAGCAGGCATGGTGGGTAGAACAGCAGGCTGAGAGCTCACATCTTCAATGTCGAGTATGAAGCAGAGAGCGCCAACTGTGAGGAGTGAAGTTATAAATTCTCAGAGGCCACCCCCTCCCCCAGTGGTATTTCTTCCAGCAAGGCCACATTTTCAAAACCTACCCAAATAGCATCACCAAACTGGGGACTGAGTGTTACAGAAGATATTTATCACTCAAAGCATCACAGTCAACATCCGTTTAATCTGTGCTACTAATTTATACACTGTCAATACATTCAGGAGAGGGGTCACTAATACTATTGAATTGTTCCAAGTCTCTACTTAAGATTTTCAGTGAAGGGCTGGGGAGAGAGCTTGGCTAAGAACACTTGTTGCTCTTGAAGAGGACCTGGGTTTGTTTCCCAGCACCCATACGGCAGTTCAAAAAACACCTGTAGCTCCAGTTCCAGGGGACCCAACACCATCTTCTGGCTCCCAAGGGCACCAAACACAAACATAGTACACATATATACATGCAGGCAAAATATTCATATACAAGATAAAAAATTTATACATTTTAAATTTTATCACTTCACCTCTTCCCTTTACTTCCTCCAATCCCATGTTCCCCTAATCTCAAACTGAAGCTTCTTCCCCAATTATTATTGTAACACATGCTCTCTCTCTCTCTCTCTCTCTCTCTCTCTCACACACACACACACACACACACACACAAATATAAATAAAACCTGCTGAATCTTTGTGTATATATGGCTTCAGGGCTGACCACTTTATATTAGACAATCAATTAGGGTCTAATTCCTGGGACCGGCTAACCCCCCTCCCTCGGCAGGGACCTGTAGTTCCTTGTCCAAAAGTGTGATCCCAGGAAATTGTCCCTTCTATGTGAGCATGTCTATTGATCCTGCCATTGTTCAGGTCTTGTTTCTGCAGCAACTTCCAGGAGAAACCATTTCACAGATGAACATTTCAGTATTCTGGCTCTTAAATCTTCCTGCCTCTTCTTTTGTGATATTTCCTGAGTTACATATGCAGGAACTGTGACCTAGATGTATCTATAGGAGCTAGGCTCCTCATGATCCATTAATCTCTGTAGTAGCCACTTGTGGTTTTCTGTGACAGTCTTCATTTGTTTTATATGTGCCTAAAAATCATGCCAAATACATATGTGTATACCTACACTATGCATATGCCATTAAGGCTGACAATGTGTTCCTGACAAAAACTATAGACTAACACATACCCCAGTACCAAGCACTATGGCTGTTGTCCTTAGTTGCTACTTGGAGGTTAAAGGTAAGCCCCTATTGCTGAAGATACCACACACTTAGGATACAGGGCTAGGGCTAGGATTGTTGGAGCTAGATCTAACTAAAAGTCTTATTCTTGTGGTCTAGCTTCCATGGTACCAGAATATACTATGCAAGTTGCCATCCGAGAAAAGTAATTAACAGTCCTATCTAGGTGTGACACCTATGAAACACAAAGATCAGCAAGGCAAGTTGTTCATAATCTAATTGGACTGAAAGCCACACAGTAGAAGGGAACCCTAGCCAACTTCCCAGGGCTTGTAAGGTAATGCATTTTAGAAGAGAATCTATACCCAGCATTTTTCTAGCATAATTCCTAACCTCATTCTAAATTGTATCCTCATACCCACAGATAAGTGTGGCTATCACCCCTCATCAAAATACATTTTTAAATAACTTTTTTATTTGTTTTTGTTTTTTTTGGAGACACGGTTTCTCTGTGTAGCCCTGGCTGTACAAGAACTCTATAGACTAGACTGGCCTGGAACTCAGAGATCTGCCTGCCTCTACCTCCCAAGTGGTAGGATTAAAGGCATGTGCCACTACCCCATCCCCCCCCCCCCCCAGTCTCAATGAGAATCAAGTATGGTAACCCATGTCTATAATCCTAGTACTTGGGAGACAAAAGCAGGAAGACCAGAGTTCAAAGCCAGTCTGTGCCACAGGGTAAGACCATGTCTCAAAAATTAAAATAAATAGATAAACAACATCCTCCCCCCCCCAAAAAAAAAAAACCCTCAAGGAATTTATGGAAAAAAAAATAAAACTCTTAGTGGCATAAAAGCTTCCAAAATCTGATACCAACCAACTTTTCTTGCTTGGTCCCAAGTTGGAAGATATCCCAAGATAACCCTCCCTTTCCAGATTCAAGTTATATCAAAATATCTTGCTTTCTACTTGTATAACACTTTTCCTAGGGAGACATGTACAAACATCTACTCAGCCCAGAAAGGAAACTGATGACAGAACAGTAATGACGACACCAGCCTCCAACTTAATGAACTTAGGGAATTTATTGGGGTTACTTACAGAATCATGGATGCCTCAAAGGTAGCTGCAACTTCTGTATTGCTGACAATTCACAAAAGCTGGTATCCTGGAGCCAAGGCATTCTTTGAATGATCTGTAGGCAGCCTGACAGGTCAGATTCCTCTTCCTTGGTGGTCTCTACCACTTACGTAGTCTTGGGAAGTGAAGGGGGAGGGGCTTGTGAATCTGGTTAAATTTTTGTGCCTTGAGATTTGTGTGTTCGGTGTTATTTCCCAAGTGTCAGGGAGCCTCCCTTTAGAACCTCAAAGTCTGAAGAGTTATTTATGTGTATGGGTGTTCTGTCTTGCAAGTAGGTCTGTGCATTCTTTATTCGCATGTATGTCTGTGTGTAGTGTACATGGCCACAGAGGCCAGCGGATCTCCTGGAAATGGAGTTATGGACGATTGTGAACTGCCATGCAGGTGCTGGGGACAAAATCCAGGTCCTATGTAAGAACAGCCAGTGTCCTTAACTACTGAGCCATCTCTCCAGCTAAGAACTTTCTCAGTTTTTAAAAATTTTATTTATGTGTGTGTGTGTGTGTTTTGCCTGCATGGATATCTGTGTACCACATGCATACCTGGTGAATGAGGAGGGCATCAGATACCCTGAACCTAGAGGTATGGTTGTGCACTGGGAACCAAACCCAAATCCTTTGCAAGAGCAACAAGTGTTCTTAACTGCTGAGTTAGCTTTCTGGACCCCAGGTACCCAAATTCAGTGAGCTTCTCTCTCTGATGGAATGTTCCAATCAGGCGGAAGTTGCTACACAACACTTCTGAACTTACGTCTGGACCTCTACTGCTTCTGCAGAACCTGCTAGAATAGAAATGATAACTTTCATTGATATCTCTTCACCCATCAATCTCCCTTAACGTTTCCTATCTCCATCCATCACCAGAATTAGCTAATTAAAGTAGTAGGCAGCCAGAATTCTTCATATTGCTAGAGACAGAAAACCCTGTCCGTCTTCACTGAGGTTTGAGATAAGGTGAAATATGGGTGTTTGGAGTCTTAGCACTGTCTGGAATTCCCTTCTGATGAAGTCTGTCCTGACAGATAATTTCTTAGAGACTGTTACTTATATTCTAATATCACTCCTCAAAATTTTACAAGAAACCTCTGAGTTTTAACTCAGTACAAAGGACTCAGAATAAAGACTGAGGCTTCCTTACACCTATGGGTAACCATTTAGACATGGATGCCATTTAGACACGGTCAATGCTATGTGACCTAAAGTGATAAGAGCATTCCTTATTTAAGCATTCCTATCCCACTTCCTGTCTTCTTGATGTCAAGGGTACGGACAAGAAGGAATCTACTTCGAGCCATGCGGAACTCCCTACCAACCTAAGGATTGAAGAAGAAAACTGCAAGTCCTGAGTTGGGTGACTTGGTACGTTAGTATCCAAATAATGCAAGACTTCTATATGGAAGTTCTCTTTCCTTTTTTTGAGACATGTTCTCTCTATGTAACCTCAGATATCCTGGAACTCACTGTATAGACCGGGCTGGCTTTAAACTCATAGAGATCTGCCTACCTCTGCTGTCCAAGCTCTGGGATTAAATGCCACCATGCCTGGCAAGAAATATCCTACTGAAACATCTACAGAATTTCTGCACAAACAAGCACACCTGGACCCTAATTCTGCTCTATCAGGGAGCAAGCATGGTTCCAAGTCTTCTTTGTGCAAAACAACTGGAACCCTGAAGCAGGCTGTACCTTGAAGTGAGAGCCATCCTATTTGCTGTTTTCTCCAGAATTAACTTATAGTTGTCTACAAAAACAAAAAACAAAACCAAACAAACAAAAAAATATCATTAAGATACATCTGTAATCCTAGTGCTCAGGGAGGCAGAGGCAGGTGGATCTCTGTAAATTTAAGGACAGCATGGTCTTAAAAGCAAGTCCAGGACAGCTAAGGCTACACAGAGAAACCCTGTCTGGAATAAAACAAACAAAAGCAAAAACAAAAGAAGAAAAAAAAGAAAAAGATCCAAGTATCTAAAATTACCTTGGGGAATGGTTACTTCCGGCTAGAAGAAAACATAGCCCAGATATTGAATACAATAGTACTCAATAGATAGAGTACAATAGTGCCTTCCCTACCTGGTGTGCAACATGCCCCGATCTTTTAAAATTAGTTACAGTGGGCTAGAGAGTGGGTAAAATACCTGCCGTCAAGCCCAGTAGGAGAAAACCAACTCCACGAGCATACCATGTCACACACATTCCACACACAACACAAATGAATTAAAAAAAAAAAAAGTTGCAAAGATAAAGATACTGAATTTTTGAACAGAGAGAAATAGATTTTTAAGTGTTTTCTCTTCTGTCTTTGTTCCTTCCTTTCTTGGTGGTGTTTGAGGATCAAACAACAGAGCTTTGAGTATGCAAGGCAAGTTCACCGACTGAACCACACCCTCACCCTGAAAGAGGAGATCTGATTAGGTGACAAAGGCAAAATACCATTACTGTGAAATCAAGTCTAAGAATTCAAATTCAAACCAGATGTCCATTGCTTGTTATCAGACTTCAGAATTTGAAAAATTAGTCAACTTTCTTTAAAGCTTTTAGGGATGAGAAAAATTGGAAGTTGGGAATTTAAAAACATTTAACAATTTCAGCTTTGCAAATCATGGTTTTATGTTTTCTTCATAAAGAGGAAGGCAGAGCTCTGAGTTCCAAGCCAACTTGGTCTACATAGAGACTTTCAGGGCAGCTAGGACTATTAACAGAGAAAACCTGTCTCAAACAAAAAGGACAGTAGGCAAACCACAGGCTCCTGGTTTAGTGAGCAATAAATAGCAAACTATAGTTTTCATTGTTAACAAACAGATACACTTTGGTTAAGTATCCTTTTCCAATGACCTGTTTTCACCATTATGATGGCAACTTTCACTATTTATGCTTTCGATACAAACTGACAACATGGAATCAACATCAGCAATATGAAACACCTGGATCGCGTATTTTGCTTTAAGATCGAATACATTCATGGGCTTCTTGAGCAATAATCCTCTTACATTTATATAGTGCTTATATATCAAAGCTTTCATATATGTTAGCTTATTTCAGTTCAAGTCATTTACATTAATAACTAAATCCAAATTGCAGGTTTCAAGTTTGCCTTCGCGCTAATATTGCTAACATTTTCTCATTTCTTTCAGAAATTAAAGGTTATTATTCCTTTATCTGTTTTAGGAATAACATCATGATGCATCTTACTCAAATATGAAATGTCCTGTGGAAAATGCTAATTATTCTCTGTAGAGGTGTTCTTAGCACTCTGTCACAGTTCTTACCCAGAAGTAGGTGTCATTATACTTTTGAAATGAAAAATATATATGCAATTCCATAGGGAATGACTCAAGCTCTTATCATATTTCTCAAGTACAATTTAGGGCCAAAACTGGGGGAAGGGGGAGAGGCAGGAGGAGGAAGCTTTTCAGCTAGGAAAGACAGAAGGTAACTATTACACCTTGGCTAATCCTAAATCTAACTTTAAACAGTTACTTGCTAAATTAGTCTTCTAGCATTTTAAAAGCACCAATGATAGCTGGGCAGTGGTGGCGCGCGCCTTTGATCCTAGCGCTTGGGAGGCAGAGGCAGGCGGATCTCTGAGTTTGAGGCCAGCCTGGTCTACAAATGAGTTCCAGGACAGCCAGGGCTGTCCCACAAAGAAACTGTTTCGAAAAAAAACAAACCAAACCAGCAGCAAAAACACTAATGACATTTTGTCTTATTTTTGGTTGAGGCAGGGTCTCACTGTGTAGCTCAGGTTAGCCTGAGCAACTTGTGATCCTCCCGCCTTAGCTTCCCTAGTGCTGGTTAAGAAGTGCTCTGCCACCATTGCTAGCTCCCATTAACAGGCAGCTGAAGTAACTTAGGTTCTCAGAATTTCAAACTATAGGTACATGGACACAAAAGTTAATGGCCGTAACTAAATCTTACAAATGGCAGCCCTAGAAATCACAGCACACTGAGCATTTGCTGATTAACTGGAAAAGCCAGCCAGGAAGACATCTTTTCGAGAAAAATTTCAATATTGCTAGCTGTCATTGAACAATCAATGGTTTTATACACTTAACAGACAACTAAATAAAGCATAAAGCCAGGAAGCCTCTGGTTTAAAGCCACCTTTATTTTAACAAGCAACACACAAATCATTTATCTATAAAATAATAGCATCTACTCCCTAATTCACAAATGTTTCACAAAATCAAAATCCTTCACAAGAAAATGTGTCAGTAAGCCAAGATATTACTAATATGTAACCTAAGCTTTAACTCAAGAGTTGGGAATGATGAATTCGAGAATTTGTCTTTTATAAATCAGTTGCAGGCCTTAATTGTGCAGATGAATAATCTGGCTGAGACCAGCATCACCGAGTTTCTATCTTACAGAACAAAAAGCTGTCAACATAAGTTAATGGGGAAGAGAAAGTTGGCCCCCAAACAGGGAAAAAAAATGGCTAAGTAAAGAGTAGTTCTTATAACATTTCTGGTACAGAATTTAGACTTAGGCCTGACAACGTTAAGAGTCAGTAAACCCACTTCAACAGAAATACTATTGAGCTAAATGTTTTACAGACTTAATACAGCCAATCAAAATGATGAATAATACACTATCCATGCTATTTTGTTTTGCTTTTGTCATTTTATTTTTCATTTCTTCCAATTCAAAAAGTCACTTCCCCATCTTGGACCAGATTCTTTGGTCCTCTACCAGAGTGTTAAAAAAGCATGTTGTTACTAGGGAATAATGAGGAATTTGCATGTTATTGAATAAAGATACAGGAAGATAATTCTAAAAGAGTATAGAAAACTTTATATAGCATAAAACATCTGTATATGTACACCATTTGTCATATATATGTATTATGACAACCATATATATTAATAAACCTTCAAAAGGTAAGCACCTATAACGTAACAATGCCAGTTTTGTGTGATTTACTCTTTCTGGACTTTACCTTATATATATATATATATATATATATATGTATATATATGGTGAGTGAAACAGAAACTGGAGTGTAACAGAGAAATACAAACTGGATACAGACACCATAATAAAATGGCATGTATACCACCGATTAGAGTAAGAATTGAAAAAACATACTTTAACTACTGGCCCCAAATGCCACCCAGCATCCACTTAAGTTCCTTAACAGTCAACTTTTAATACAAAAATATCTTCAAGCTGAAAATCAAGAACTTTCACAGTAACTTAAAAAAAAACTGTTAAATATTACACAAAACAGTTCTATACAAAGCTTGAAGTTTTAAAGTTCTTTGCTGGCACTTAACTTGAGTTGATAAACACTATAACTACTGATCTCAAAATACTGCCTTTAGCTTATACATATTTTCAAAGCCAATATTACTTCACAAAACATTAAAGAATAAATCACTTTCTGCTGATAAAACCCCTAAGATGAATACTAAAACTATATAGCCAAAATATTTTAGGGAGGCAACCTTTTTTAAGACAGTGCATGACCAATGAAGAAAAATTTACATTATTTAATTATGTCCAGTGAAGAAAAGGGTTATTCCTCTGAGTCAACAAAGCATTTAACATGTACAGATCAAGACTGTGAATTTATAAAGCAAATTACCTTTTTCATGTTTTGGTTTAGAAGGGTGCTTAAGTAATTGGTGACACTACTAGAATGTTTTTTTTTTTCTCCCAAGGTAAGAAATGGGTCATATTTAGCACGTTACACATTTCTAAATTCTAAAGTAAAAACTTGAAATTCTTTGTAAACAGTGGAATCCTGATTTATAAATTTTCTGTGACCTTGTAAGCCCACTGAACACATTATCAACATGGAATCACTACTTAGTAACCTTAATAATATTTTTTCTTTGGAGAAAGAAAGGCAAGCACACTAGATTTTAACAAGCTATGAGAATAGTAAAAACTTACTTTAAAATGTAATCTTTCATTATTCTGAAGGAAAATGTTAACACCTTCAAAATCCAACAATTCTCAGTCCAGTTTTCCTAGTAACAAATTACAAGATCTTGTAGCACTAGGCAAAATTTAACTAAATTAGAAAAATCAATAGAAACATACTAATTAACAGCAAAACAAAATCCACTAAACACCTTAATCAATTTATGTAGTTCACTATGCATATTTTAATAATGGATTTTTAGCACAGTAAATTATTGAAATAAGCTGATTTCAGGGACTGTATAAATTTTGTCTATTGTATTACTATTTCAAATTGCTACCCTTTCTAAACCAAATCTCCAGTCCTAATCAACTTTGTCTTCTTCAGGAAAAGGGGTATCATTTTAAGATACATTCCATACAGTAGAAACATCTTATTGTCTCAAAATATTTACAAAGAACCCTGCTGATCTGGTGCATTTCGCTGAGGTGCAACCTGTACCCAGACTTCATCATCAGAAAAAGAACTTGAACTTCCTGACTCAGAGTCCAGTTCACTGAATCCGTCTAAGTCCCATTCAGTGCTAGACTCACTCCTTGCATCATCTTCCTCAGTGATGAAACTCTGACCAGGTTCAAGACAGGAAGGATAAACTCGAGCACACAGGCAAATAAAGCCAGAGTCAAACTGCAAAAGGCCTAACATGGTACCTATATTAATCCATTGGTCTTCCCTAGTATCGTACTCATACACTGTCACACGGTTCTTTTTCCATTGTGGGGTGGTAGAAGTAATGAGCAGCAACTTTTGGTCATGATTGACAATCTGGTAGTTGTGGGTTTCTGAGTCCAATGGGATATTACTAATCCGCCTCCACTCTCCTCTGGCTGGGTTGTAGACCTTCATGACTGGGATGTCACAGATACAATAGATTTCATCTTTGAAGACACAGGCTTCCTGAAAGTCACTTCGTTTGAGAGATGCACAATTCAGCCACATATTATGGCTAGGATCATAGCAGAGCATGCGCTTACTGTTGACAGCATAAAGGTAGTTCTGGACCACTATCAGTTCAAATGAATAAAAGGAATGGGGTACAGGAGCCACCAGAGCCCATTGGTTCCTCTGAACACTGTAGCATTCCACTTCCTTCAATTTACCTCCAGTAATCGGGTCTCTCCCACCCAAGATGTAAATGTAGCCATTCAGATACGCCACATCCATGCCCTCTCGGCACAGCAATCGGTCTGCCAGTTGATACCAACTATTTTGGGCTGGTTTATACACCCATAGGTCTTTCCTGGGCTGGGCAGCGAGATAGATGTCATGGTCTGGAGAGACACAAACGGCTGAGGATGTAATGGTCTTAGTGTGTGCCAGGCTGGTCAAAGGAGATGGCATTGTGTAAATATCTCCTGAATATGGGTCATAGCAGAGAAAAGGATCTCTGGTGTGTCCGAAAAAGATTACCATCTCTTTAGCACACATACCCAACCTTTGGGGTGGATTTTCTGCTACAGGTACAACAGAGCTACTGGTGGCGACGCTATTGCTGCTGCCACTATTGGTGTTGCTGCTGTTGTGGCTGCTATTTGGCTTGGGCACCACTGACTTGTACAACCTATCACCAAAACGCTGCTGCAGGAGGGCCCCTTCAATTAGGTCCAGGCAGTATTTCTTCACAATAGGCTTGTTGAGTAGCCCTCCCAAGTAGTCCTGATCTTCTGCGGGGAAGTGTGCCCAGCGAACACACTTGAAGACTTCTGCAGCACTGGGGCCCCGCTCTTTGGGAGCAGCCTCGAGCCACTGCACCGCCACGTGACACACAGTCTTCTCACTCTCCACGTCCAGGCTGTCTAGGCGCAGGACGGCCTGCAGCTGGGCCAGGGTCAGGTCCGCCAGCGTCTCCTCCCGGATGGAGCCCATCCTGCTGAGCTGCTTGAAGTTGTGAGCTATGAAGGACTGCGCCTGAGACCGCAGCTTGTGATGGTCAAAGGCATCGGCGAACTTGAGGATGGCAGTGCAGTTGGTCAGGTCAAGGCGGCGAGCCAGGAAGGAAGCACAGGCTTCGCGTACGTACTCCAGCTGGAGCATGTCCGAGGCCGCGTACAGCCGCTGCACGTTGGCCTCACTGAGAGACACGCGGCCGGTGTAGCAGTAGTCCACCAGGACCTCGAAGGACTCGGCATCCACGTCGTGGATGGTCACGCTGGCCTGCTGGCTCTCGTACATGCCGCCGGTGAACATGCTCTTGAAGTAGGGACACGCCGCGGCCAGCACGTTGCGGTTGCACGAGAACAGGCGCCCCGTGCCAGGCCCGCTGCCGGGAGTCACCACCTCGATGGTCACATCACACAGCAGCCGCGCGTCGTAGAAAGACTTGAGCTGGGCCAGGAGGGCTGCAGAGTGGGCCGTGTCCTTTAATTCCTCCGGGCCCGTGAAGAAGGCCGACACCGAGGGCTTGGAAATCCTCTTGGGCCGCCTGCCGCCGCGGGGACTGGCGAGGCGGCGAGAGCACGGGGCGTCTTCCCGGGACTGCATGGTGGAGATGGCGGCGGGGCGCCGAGGGTGAGAACGGCTGCAGACGCCCGGCTCCTCCTCACGCCTCCCCGACGCCGACACAGCGGCGTCCCAGAGCAGACTCCGCTCGTGGCCGCAATTACTCAGCTGGCCCTTCGCCGCGGTGCCGCCTCCCTTTATCGCGTAGCCTGCGCCTGACTCACCGTTTCCCTTCGCGCCCTTTCTCTGCTCGGCTCACCCAGACACGACCCTGGCATCCAGCCGCGATAGCAGCTTCTGCCGAGCTGGCGAAACCAGTAGGTGCCCAGAGAAACTACTCTTCCCAGGTTGCCTTTCGCGCGCCTCGATGCATGACGGGATCCTCTGGCCTCGCGGATGGAAGCCGCTTTGCCTCTTGGGAGTTGTAGTTTACGGAACGTCAACGTTTTCTCCTGTTGAAACCTTGACATAGGTAGAGAGCAGAGTTCATGAAGCTGGCCTTTAATGCCAACACTGGGGAAGGCTGAGGCAGGCGGATCTCAGAGTTTGAGCCCAGCCTGGTCTACATAGTGAGTTCCAGGACAGCTAGGGCTATGTAGAGAGAACCTGACTAAAATGCAAAATCAACCAATTTTTGTTTATTATAAAAATATATCCACTAATTTGAAGCTAGGAGCCATGGCAAAAACAAAAACTTGTGAATTTTTGTAAATGACTTCTCATTTTTTTTTTCATTTGTTGCTTCAATGGCATATTTCTTTCGTTTTTTTTTTTTTTTTTTTTTTTTTTTTTTTTTTTTTTTTTTTTTTTTCTTCTAAATAGGGATTCTTTGTGTAGCTTTGGCCCTCCTAGAACTCATTCTGTAGACCATGCTGGCCTCGAACACAGAAGTTCACCTACCTCTGCCTCTCAAGTGCTGGGATTAAAAGTGTGTGCCAACACTGCCTGGTTTACATTAATATTTTCAATACTCATTAAGATCCATAAATTTGCCAGGAGTGGTGGCAAATAATCCCAGCACTCAGGAGGCAGAGGCAGGAGAATCTGTAAAGGAATTTTAATTCAGACATGGCTGTTAGGGCAAGAGATCACATCCAAACATCTTCTAGGTTTGTGTGATCCAACTGTAGATAGAGCAAGTTGCAGGTAAAGTAAAGCGTAGGTGCAGGCGTGGTGGTAAAGTTAGTTTGTAAAAGGAAGCACTCACGTTTTAAAGTGATGTCTAACTGAGTGGCAGAAAAGGTGACAAATCAGAGAAGATTTGACAGAATAGGATCTGCCCAACTCTCACAAGAAGAGAGAGAAAAGGGAAGCTACTGAAGGGGCAATGTGAGAAGAGGCAGTTTAACTGGGACAGTAATAGAGAGACAGGTTGCAGAGAGAGAACTCAGGTGGAGACAGAGTGAGAACGAGCCAAGAGATTAGGACGGATTGCTAGAGATAGTCTGAGGCAAAGCAGAGCAATTAAGGGGGCTGAGAGAGAAGCAGATTGACTACGTCAGCTGGGAGAGGAGTCTGAGCCAGAACAGCTGAGTTGAACCAGCCAGCCAAAAGTCCAGAAAGAACAAGAAAGGGTGAGCTTATTCAGAAGGCAAGACTCAAGAGGCTGAAAACATTCTAGGCCCAGGTTAGATTGTATGAAGGCTAGAAGCTTCCAGGACTAGGCCTAGGTTAACAGAACTAGTAAGCCCCCAAGAACTAGTAAGCCTCTGTAACAGTCAAATAAAAGTTCTTTTTACAAGAATCTCTGTAAGTTGGATCTAGGCTAGCCTGGTTTACAGAGTGACTTCCAGGACAGTCAGGGCTACACAGAGAAACCCTGTCTTAAAACAAACAAGCGAACAAACACCTTCCCTTCTAAGCCCCAGAAGATCTGTAGATTCATTAGGAAGAATTGGACAACTAATTTAAGGTCCTAAGAAGGGCATTTATGGATGCCCTTCAAAATTTTAGACTAGGCATAAATAAATAGGGGGGTTTGTTTCTTCGCTGTCACCTTTTGAATAGAAAATGCCCCCTAAACACTTAAGTATTGTTGAGTTTGGTTGCCAGCTAATGGGCTTTGAGAAGTGACCAGATCCCCAAGGCTCACCACTATTCAACTGATAGCTCCTTTTTAAAAGCTTAATTAATTTGTATTTTTATTAATTTTATTTATGGTGTGGGAGAGTGTGCTGTTGCACACGTGTGAAGGTCAGAGGACAACACACAATGTAGGTCCTGGGGACCAAACTCACGTCTTAAGGCTTGGTAGCAAGCCGTCTTACTGGCTGAGCCATCTCACCCACCCTCCAGTTTAAATCTGAGAAACCAGTGATAGTTTCTCAGATAGTGATGCAATGCAAAGGAGAGTCTTGTGAACAAATGATCATGAAACAACTAGACCAGATTGTGAAAGTTAACAATCTTAAATGACTCCCTTCCTTAAACTGTAAGAAAAAAAAAAAAAAATCAAGATAAATCTTATCCGTAAAGGGAAGAGCAAAAAGTACAACGCTGCTGGGTGCCCTGGTGCACATCTTTAATCCCAGCAAACAAACAAACAAATGACAAAGCTTCTAATTGGGGATAGAGTTCTTGGGACCCACACACTCAGGGCACTTTAATAAAACAATAAAAACACAAGGTGAGAAATCCCAAGATCCTGCTAATCCATGGTGTAGTAAAAATAAAATAAAATAAAATAAAATAAAATGTAAATAATGGTATGTGCCATCATACCTAGTAGCTTTGTGGGGTTTTCTGTTTGTTTGTTTGTTTGGTTGGTTTTCAAGACAGGGTTTCTTTGTATATCCTGGGACGTCTTGGACTCACTTTGTAGATTAAGCTGGTCTCAAAAATACAGAAATCACCTGCCTCTGCCTCCCCGAGTATGGGATTACAGGCGCATGCTAACATGCTTGGCTCTGTTACGTAATTTTAAAAAGTTGTAATTTTATATAAGCTAGGCACGGTGACTCACACCTATACTCCCCTTTCTTGGGAAAAAAAAAATGCTTATGGTTTTAAAATGGCCTAGAAGAAACAGTTGATTCATCTTACACAATCAATTCTCAATATTTTATTTCTCTTTTTGATGTTATAAGCTTATTTCTTACTTGGAGAGCTAGATTATTTACTGAAACCTAAAATAAACCTCTATGTCAAGAAATGTGACTTCCATTCATTGAAATTATTTCCATAAAAAGTCTGTAGGTATATCTATACTTTGACTGTTAACTAAGATTTCCACACCTGTTTGTTTCTTGATTAAAGTCGATTTCATTTATGTAATAATAAATAATAATCTCCATTTATTTCACTGATTTAAGGCTTTCATCCAATAATTCAGCAATGGCCTCTTCATCTGCTGATTGCAGCAGTCTCTGAATTAGCTGATCAAGGCACTTCTCACCACGTAAAATCTCCTGAGGAAAAAAGAAAAAGTTATTATCTAACCTGCAGATATGGTGGCCATCTCAGGTGTTTCCCAAAGGCCCAGGTAGTAAATGCTAGGCCCTTCCCTAGCTTTTGTAAAGTGGTAGAACCTAAAAGAAATAGGCCTACCGGAAAGTGTATCCCTGAAGGATGCCAATCTATTCCTCTCTGTTTACTTCTAGGACATGAGGTAAATGGCTTCCTCTGCCACTTGCTCCTGCCAGGATGTTCTGTGAGTGAGAACAGCCCCCACAGGCTCACATATTTGAACGTTTGGTTTCCAGTTGACGCACTAGAGGATTAGGAGGTATAGACTTGGTGGAGGAAGTATATCACTAGAGATGGGCTTTCAAAAGCGTAACTAGGCCCAGTCTTCCACTCTCCCTGCCTCCATCTTGCAGATAAGATGTAAGCTTTTAGCTACTGCTCCAGTGCCTGCCTGCTGCCATGCTTCCCACTATTATGCTCATGGACTTATTCTCAGAAACTGTAAAATCCCCAGTTAAATGCTTTTTGTTGTTGTTGTTGTTGTTGCTGTTTTTTTGTTTTGCTTTGTTTTTTGAGACACGGTTTCTCTGTGTAACCTTGGCTGTCCTGGACTTGCTTTGTAGACCAGCTGGAACTCACAGAGAACCACCTGCCTCTGGCTCCCTGATGGTTGGTATTACAGACATGTGCCCAGCAATGCTTTTCTTTTATAAGTTGCCTTGGTCATGGTGATTCTTCACAGAATTGGAACAGTAAGACTGATGGGCTACAACCTCTAAAACCATGAGATAAAATAATCTCTTCTATTTTAAAATTGGTTTTCTTGGGTATCTGTTACATTGATGGAAAGCTGACAAACACACCTGATAATCAAAATTAAAGCACTATCTGTTTCTTTGTAGTCATTACATAACAACAAAGGCTTACTAATATTCTGTAATATTATAAACACAACTGCCAATACATGAAAGTCCCAGGTTTCAGGCCTTTATTTTGGTCTTAAATAACAAGTGAATCAGCAGGCAATGGTGGCGAAGGCCTGTAATTCCAGCATTCTGGAAAGCAAAGGCAGGTGGAGCTCTGTGAGACCAAGGCCAGCCTGGTCTACAAAGTAAGTCCAGGACAGCCAAAGCTACACGGAGAAACCCTGTCTTGAAAAAAAAAAAAAAAAAGTGAATTTCAAAAAGAAAACAGAATTCCACTTTAATTGCTTAAGTTAGCATTTTACTTTGAAATCCATATTCTGTGACTTCCATTTTTCCAATGACTCTTGAGATAAGACAGAGAGATCTGAATGAGCTTTTGAAATTGACCAATTGCCTGACTTGGCTGAACCTTTGCTGAGTTTTTCTGACACTAGTCCTTGTTCTCACACTATCTTTGAAAGGAAATGTTGCCTGTGATCTTCTATCAGTTAAAAAAGATTGTGTTTGTCAGCCAGGCAGTGGTGGTGCACACCTTTAATTCCAGCACTCAGGAGGCAGAAACAGGTGGATCTCTGAGTTTGAGGCCAGTCTGGTCTACAGAGTGAGTTCTAGGACAGCCATGGATACACAGAGAAATCCTGTCTCGAAAAACCAACCCAACCAACCAGCCAACCAAACAAAACAAAAAAAAACAACAGTGTCCATTCTTGTCCTGAAAATTAACCCTTTTCATTCATATCATATTATTTTACAATGGCAAACATGGCTGAGATGCCTCGGTCCTACAAGAATCTCTGGTCACACTAATATGCACTGCTCCCTGCCAAATACTGCCTATGTGGCTCTGAGGAAGTGTCTCCCAGCCATTCCAACTTAACTTTCTGTTGGTATAATGTTCTTGTGGAATGTAAAAATTTGCCCTTGTTCATTCACATGCTGATTTCTCTACCCCACTATCTGGTTTCAATCCAGACATTGTATTGTGATGCATATTCTAGGTGTAACCTGTCTCAAGTCTGTGTAAACCTGCCACCATTTGGTCTCTGTATTGTCAATAAAACAGCCAGTCAATTCTAGCAATGGAGAGAATAGGGTGGGACATCCTGGTATAATGTGGAATCTGAATGGGAGGAAGCTATGTGGTTTTAGAGGTTTAGGATTGAGTACTCATTGCCCAGCCTTGTGGTCTAGGTTAACTAACTGCATCCTAGTCTCCGTGTGGTGATTTACATATACAGCTGGTTTAGGAATAAATGCTTAACTAAATAAGCTTAACTAAATAACTGTTTAACTAAAAGATAAATCAATGATAAGTATTAATAATCTTTAACACCTTTCTAAAGCCGATCTTCCAAGTTGAGGTTATTTAATTCATAAGTGGTTTGTGATAGTTTTTTCCTAGGAATCTTGCCCAGAAACTTGAAGATGCTAGGTGAGAATTCTACCACTGAGCTGTACCATGGTACCACCAATGCCAGCTCTCCTAAAATTGTAAATACTGGGGCCAGAAAAGTGGCACAGCTGTTAACAGCTCTGGCCGTTCTTCCAAAGGACCTGTGTTTGACTTCCACCACCCACAAATCTAAAATGTGTAATTGGAAAGACAAGGTCTGGGGATGGTCATGCATGCATCAAGACCCAGGGCTCAGGTCCTTACCACCGTGTGAAAGAAAACAAAATAAGCACACACATTTGTAGCCATAGAACAGGGGGTGTGGGTATGCCTATGAGTAGACAGTCTAGGCAAGTGGTGAGCTCCAGGGTCACTGAAAAGGCTCTGAAATAGGCACACATACATGTACACATACAATAAGTAAAAATTTTTTTTTAAACCCTGGAAAATGGAGACATCTTAGGCTGTTGAGATGGCTCAGTTGGTAAAATGCTTGCCTTGCAAGCATGAAGACCAAGTTTGACCACAGAACCTGTAAAAATCTGGGTGTGGTGGCACGTACCTGTAAACCAGCACTGGGGAGGCAGAGACAGGCAGGTCCCTGTGGTTCACTGGCTAACCAGTCTAGACTAAGATGTGAGTTCTGGGCTGGTGAGAGACCTTGTCTCTAAGACAAGTGAACAGAGTCTAAAGAAAGACACTAGAGGCAGATCCCTGGCCTTTGTGTGAGCACTCCAGGCACATACAATCTAGAAGTCCTGTGTAACTGCACAACATTTTGTAATGTTGAAGGAGTCAAGTCTCCTTAGTTTGCAACTTTCATTTTCTTTTCTTTTTTTGTGTTTCTTCTTTCTTTCCTTTTTTCTTATTTTTGTTTTGAGACAGGTCTCTAGCACAAGCTGGCCTAGAACATCCTATGTAAGAGGATGATCTTGAACTTCTAATCCTTCTGCCACCACCTTCCAAACAACTTGCTTTTAAATGGTTCAAAAGCCAAACAGGTGGATATATAAAAAGAATTGAGGGATAAAAGGAAGGAAAATATAGCAAAATATTCACAACTGCTCATCCCAGATATAGGCTGTGTAGTACTCACTGCAAACAGAATGTGTCAGAACAAATTCAAAAATAAAGCTGAGAGAAACCAGTTCTCCAAATAAAGAGAACAGGCACAGCTGCTCCATCAGCAGTCACGTGGATGGAGACCTGAGTTCTTGGAAAAGTGGAGAGCTGCACAGGAGAGTCCCTGCATCTTCACTTTCCCCTTGCCCACCCCTTCCTCTCTGCCCACCAGCTGCTGCTCTCTTGCCAAGGTGCTTTCTCCTTTTCCATTCTCTTCAATATCATTTCTAATTACTCACTCCTGTCAGTCTCTTCGCTATTTTTCCTTCTGACCTGGTGCTGATGTGCGTTTTACTTTTTGGTTTTGAGACAGGTCTTGCTACTAGGCTGGCCTCAAATTCACCGTGATTTTCTTCCCTCAGCTTCCTAAGTGCTGGAAAGCAACTGAAAAATAATAAAGTATAATTGGAACAATATTGCCAAGTATGTTTGCTTAATATTGTGTTTTATCTAAGGAAAGAGAAGTTAACAAACATTCACTCCCTCTATGGTGGATCCCCCTTATAATCCAGAATCAGAAAGCTAAGGCAAGAAAATTACTCTGAGTGCCAGGCAAGTCTGGGCTATAAGAGTGAAAACCTATCTAAAACAAACAAACAAAACAATAGTAAATTTTTTTTTCTCATTCTATGGTCATATGCAAGATAATTGTATGCCACAGGACAAGAGAAGTGGCATAAGATGCACAGAACTTTATAAACACACACGCACACACACACACATATATATAACAGACATCTCTCATAAAATTATGACTTTAGTTTTGAGTACAAAGTGGATAGAATCAAAATTAAGAAGCTTTAGGTGTTCCATGAATCAAGAAAAGGATAGTGGTTTTTTTTTTTTTTTCACATAGTCCTTTATGGTTCATTTTTGCTTCAGGCACAGCATGAGAAAAGTTCTGCTGTGCTCCTTTACTACTTTATTAAGGCTAGTGGTCCTAGCTAGAAGGATTTTAGCTAATGCTGCTCAAGCAATGTTGACAGGATCTTTTCTCCAACAGCTTGGCTATACTGCCTACATTAAAGAATATACATTAGTTGGGTGTGACAGTTCATGCCTTCATTCCCAGCACTTGGAGGCACAGACAGGTAGATCTCTCTGTGAGGCTAGCTTGATCTACATAGTGAGTTCCAGGCTAGCTAGGGTGACATAGTGAGACATAGTCTCAAAAAAAAAAATAAATAAATAAATAAATAAAATAACCAACACACACACACTCATATACTGTAGTAGGTCTAATTCTATGATGCCCTTGGTGTATTCACTGTGCATAATTCTCTATTTTAGAGAAGGAACCTATGACAATAAAGGAATAGTGCTTCTGTAATTGGGTAAACAATAAAGTGACTTTGACTAAATTAAATATAATGCCATTCTAGCGGGCTCCACCTAATCAGCTAAAAATGCCTAGTGATTCCTGTAAGAAAGGATTGAAGGTGGAAGAGGGTGTTTGGAGGGAGTCACTTGGGAAGCAACTTGCAGCAACATTTAGGGGCTAAGAACAGCTTCTACCTGACTTGTGTTGTGTATATATGTATGTGTGTCATGGCACATGTGTGATCAGAGGACAACTTGAGTTAGTTGGTTCTCACCTTCCACTGAGTAGACCCTGGGAATGTGCTCTCAGCCAGTGAGTCACCTCTCCAGCCCGATTCTATTTCTAACAAAGCAAAGGTGCCTAAAGCATAGTTAGTAATGTTACCTTAATGTCACGAACGTCATATGCTATCCTGTGGTCAGTGACTCTATCCTGGGTGAAATTATATGTCCGAATCCTCTCTGATTGGGCTCTTGTTCCCACCTGTGCCATAACAAAAAAAAATTATATTTTGAATTTTAGAATTAAAAATTATATTTATACAATCTTAATAAATTCTTTATCCTTGACCTCCCTGTTTGGAGAGCTTTAGCATCTACTAAAAAAACTCCTATATCCACAGACCAAGATAAGAACAGACAGAAGGTAATCTTGAGACTACAGATTTGGGTGTGGGGAAGCAGCTTAGTGGGAGAATGCATGCTTACTCAGAAAAAAGCCCTAGGTTCCAACCCCAGCCCACCAGAAAAACAACCAAATAACTATGGAGCATTTATCTATGGAGTAAGAATAAATGCCTCTTTGATATTTCAAGCTCCTCTTTTAAAAAAACATTTTTAAAATTTCTTTTCCTTCCTTTTTAGGGTTTTTAATTTTTAAAAATATACTGTGCCATTGGACAGTGTAGGGTGGCCTCATTCACAGCCTCCCAACTACTCTTACTACAGTAGGAGGCCCACACTTGGCATGCTCCTTTCTTTCCAGTAGGAGACCCTGACACTCAGCAATTTAACGAACACTTGAGGGAGCTTGCGTCTGCTTCCAGAGCGGCCTGGCTATCTTCTGAAGGCAGTTTTCTAAGAAGCTTTCTCCAGCAGGTCCTTGGCTGCTAAGAGCACACACATGAACTCAGCACTCTTAACGTCAGCAGCCTTCCCAATATCATTTCTGAGAATCACGGGAACCTTTACAATGCTACTTGTTATATCATGTCATTTTCATGTGCTATCTAGCTCATTTTGAGGGAGGCCCTTCCCTACCACCCCCGCCCAGGAACCAAAATATGCTCTCTGACTCTTTTAAACTTACAACTTAGAATCTCCCTTCCAGTCACACGTCACCACACGCAGCCATTCTTGTCTGCTCTGTCTGCTCCTGCCCTAAGCAATACTTTGCCCCCACACAGCACTCTCTCAATTGAACTCAATTATTAAGATTAAAGAAACACATTTCTGTATCTTTCCTTCCCTCTCATCCTTCCACTGGCCCCAGCCCTCTTCTTTCTTCAGATCCTCACTATATAGCAAAGGTTGATCTGGAACTGGCAATTCTTTTTCCTCAGCCTCCCAAATGCTGACTCATTTTCTTAAAGCCTGAGGCAAACAATATGAAACCAAAACTGTGGATATGAAACCAAAACTGTGGTCGGGAGAACTTTGAAAAGTTACATATTTCTAAACTCAATCATAGACATAATGAACCAGGAACTGTGTGTTCTGAAATAGTCCTTCGGCTATTCCTTCTGCCAAGCTGGGTTTGGAAAGCACCATATTAGGACTCCTCTCTAGATCAGCTGTATCAGAATCCTGGGAGCAGGTGGACGAAGCATCTGCAAAACTTCCAGGATGAGGGAGCTAGGGTGACCACTGGGCACTGCATAAGACCACTACATGACTGATTGACAAAAAAGCTTCTAAACAGTAGAAACTGCTACTAAAACAGCTCACAGGTAGACAAGGAAGTTAGAGGTCTTCCTGGCCACTCAAATGGGACCTAATAAACAATCTATTCTATCACTTCTACTACAAGCTGCAATGTGGACAAAGAAAGCTACAAAGACAAATGGAAGGGGCTCATATCATGATGAGTAAAATGATTAATATTTAGAATATTTTTGTTGTTGTTGTTTTGTTTTTTTCAAGACATGTTTTCTCTCTGTAACAGTGTTGGCTGTCCTGGTACTCACTTTATAGATCAGGCTGGCCTGTTGAATTCAAAGATCCGCCACCTCTGCCTCCTGAATGCTGGGATTAGAGGCCTGCTCCACCACTGCCTGGCTAACCTATTTTTTGATATAACATCTTTTTTCAAATAGGGTCTTACTAGGTAGACCAGACTGGCCTCAAACACACAGCTATCAGCCTGCCTCAGCCTCCTAAGTGCTGGGATTAAAGGCACATGACACCATACCCAGCTTTGCATTCTATATTTAATACTGTAAATATACATTAAAATTCAAGAAGTGCCAAGGGCATGGAATGAAAAGTTAGTCTCCCCTTTTATTCTTTATATCCAGACTCCGGCAACAATCTCCCTTGTTTCAGGAGTGCCATTTATGATTGATTCATACAGAGTTGTAATAAAAACCACAGGCCTTTAAGTAGTCTGAAAATCTTCTAATTGCCAGAAAATTATTTTGTCTTAAAACCAATTTCCTGCCAGGCATAGTACCTCACACACTCAGTAAGCAGAATTTGAGGCCAGCGTGGTCTACAAAGTGAGTTCTAGGACAGCCAGGGCTACACAGAGAAACCCTGTTTCAACAAAACAAAACACTGGACCAATTTCATTTTATGACAGTCACAATATAACACTGCAGGGAGACAAGTAGGAAAAACTTCTGTTAATTCATTTACTCCTTTGGAAACTGGCACACGTAAATGCAACCATAACCCCTTAGGCTTACCAGTATTTAAATATTCCTTATTTACAAATAAGCACGTCTCTCTATGTTCTAAGACACTTCCGTTCATGTAGCGCACACACTGCATTTTTTACATAAGATGACTTTCCTCCAGTGTTGCAATTGCGACCCTTGTCTTACCTGCAGTTTTCTAGCCTTCTGTTGCTGAGACTTGTCTTTCTCAGTTATCTGTTGGTAGAGTCTAGCTCTCAACACACGCAAAGCTATTTCTTTATTTTTTAGCTGTGATCGTTCTTGTTGGCACTCTACTACCAGTCCTGAAAAACAATCAGAGGTAAACTGTCGCTTGTCATTTCCACAGGTCAATAAAGAAGATATGAGGAATATTTTATTTATTGTTTGCTTGTGATGGGGTCTAAACTGAGTAGCCCTGGCCGGCCTTGAACTCACAGTCTGCTTCTCCCTCAGGAGTTCTGAAATTAAAGACATGGGACACCACACCTTTCTTCAGGAACATCTTAAGGGGAAAAATTAATCAGGTAATTTGGCAAAAGATAAACAACACTTTAAATTTAGGATGATTTAGAAATCATAGGTAGTAGCTGTAGGTGCCTACTTAGATTCTCATGCCTAAATGAGATATCTCACTTTTTTCTTTTCTTTTTTTTCCAGGTACTATGTATACCAGGCTCGCCTTGAATCCACAGAGATCTGCTTGCCTTTGCCTCCCAACTAAAATGTGAGATTAAAGATGTGTGTCACTATACCTGGCTTATTATTGTTATGATTACTATTATTAACAAGGTCTCCCTATACAGTCCAGGCAGTCCATAAGCTGGTGACCCTATATCAGCCTCTCACGTGCTGGGCTTATGGGAGCGTGTTATGAGTGCGACTCTAACTGAGATGAGAAGGGTAAAGCAACAATTAGTTATATTTTATTCCCTGAACATTTCCTCTCCTTTTTTGCACATCCAGGTATTTTCCAAGAGTAATATACTACCATCCTCTAGGGAGTGCTGATCCACCCTCTGTCCTACTCAGGGCGCACTTGGCCTTTCCTCTTTCAGTTACAAATACATAAAAAAAGGACTGATGCTAAAAATACAGCTTTATTTAAGTCTGGGGATATAGCTCAGTGATAGAGCATTTGCCAAGCTAGCATGAGTGAGGCCTGGGATTCCATCTTTAGGATCACTTCCACCACCCAACTCTGTACTCCCAACAACAACAACCAAAACAACAACAACAAAACCAAGTGCAGTGGCTGGTGGTCAGAGGCCCTTGAGCTGGAGGTAGATGTGAGATGCCTGAGGTGGGCGCTAAGAACTGCACTCCCTTACGTGATCTTAACTTAGTTGGAGCTATTTCTCCAGTCCTGGCTTAGCATTTGAGAGTGCTTGATGACCAATCATGACACCCAGAGTCTGGATCCTAGCAGCCACCGAACAAGTCAGGTGTCCTGGCAAACACATATAACTCCAGCTCTTTGGGATCGGACTCCTTCTGGTCTTCATGCATACAGAGACATACACACGGGAATGCACTCACACAGACACACAGACACAGGCAAACTATCATTTTAGTAACTTAAGAAATGAAAATGTAAAAAGAAAACTTGTTTTGGTTTGAAACATGCAAATTCACCACATAACAAGTTGGCTATTGGCAGTCTGCATATGTGATAGCTGTCCTATAAAATCTCACTACCTACCAAGACTTTTCTTAGTTTGTGACCATTTATAATTTTTACCCAGTGATAAAACTGTGTAATGATGCGTTACACAGAATGCAATTATTGTGAAACAATGTATTTAAAATCACCTTAACAAATTAAAAAAAAAAAAAAAAACCTTAACATTTATCAAGGTGACCAAGTGGCCAATATTCAGGACAGCATTAATACAGCAGAGCCTCATGACACTAGCAGTTCACGTACTGGATAAAGCAGGATCCAGAGCAGTGGCATGGCGATGCTGTACCTCATTCCCTTGCAATGGGACTGGAACACCACTCATGGAGCCCCATGGTCCAGGACCTCCAGGCACTTTTCCTGCACAGATATGCTTACCACCTACATCCTTCAAAAGAGGAACTGTTTCCAAATAGAAGGAGAAAAATACATGCAACTGGTACATCAGATCCACAGTGCCACTGATGTCCTTAAAGTTTTGTGCAAAGAACTGTGAACTATCCTAGACCATGGCCTCGGAGTGCTAGCTAGTTAGTATGTAAAGGGGGAAGAGAGGTGAAAGCTGTGGAGGTTTGAATGAGAATAGGGCCCATAGGTGCATGTATTTGACTTCTTGGTCTCATTTGGTAGAACTGTTTGGAAAGGATTAGGAGGTGTGCACTGATTGGGGAGGAGCGCCACGGGGGTGGGCTTGAAGATTTCAAAGCCCACGCTATTCAGTTAGCTCCCTGCCTTGTATTTATAGATCAAGACATAAGCTGCTAGTTACTGCTCCAGTGCCATGCCTGCCTGCCGCCATGCTCCCTACCATGATGGTCATGGATTCTAACGCTCTAGAACCATGAACCCCAAATCAAATGTTTTCCTTCATAGGTTGCCTTGGTCATGGTGTCCTGTCACAGCAATAAGAGTAACTAAGACAAAGCAAGACCTGCTCACCTGTGGGGATGTGGACAAGCCTCACAGCACTGTCTGTTGTATTAACATGCTGCCCACCTGCTCCTTTGGCTCGAAATGTGTCTATTCGCAAATCCCTGGGATCCACTTTCACATCTACCTAGGACAAAAAAATAAAGCATAAATAAATTCACAATCCCACAAACACTTCATTCTGAGATTTTTCAAATTAAACTATTTATGTAAACCATGAATTAAAAAATAATACCAAATAAAGAACCATAAGTGACCTATTTCACCAATACTACCCACCCCAAGTTAAGACAGGGTTTCTTTGTGTATCTCTGATCTATTTCAATGAAATACTATTATTTTTGAGGTGATGGGGGTTGAACCCAGGGCAGTATGCATGCTAGATAAGCTTTCCGCCTTTGAACCTCATCCCCACTTAAAGGAGGCAGTGTTTAAGCTCTGACTGAGAATGATATGAGATCGCTGAACTACGTAATCTTTGAAGAGTTTCACCATTGATTAGATCGTAGTTATTTGGAACATAAAAATGTCTATAATGCATACTACCGATTCTCATTGCCAGATTCCCTGTTCAGAAATTTACCTACTCACTACGCTCTCTTTGTCTCCCATGACGCTCACAGTGAGACACTTGAGCTGCTCCACATTCTCATTGGCAGCCACAGTCAGACAGGGTGGATGGTTCCAGTGAGGCAGGGCAGTGTAGGGCAAAGAAGCTTGGACTCGGGGTGAGTTATACAGGGTTAAATTAACCTCAGTTAGTAGAGCAGCCTCTTGCTAATCACTTCTTCTGAGACTCGTTTACTGTCTTGAAAAGCAAAAAAAATTTATCTAGCAGATGGGTTGTTTTGGGATTTAAGACTATAATCTACATGAGATACATGTATGTATAAAAGTGGGTGAATTCTGAACTACCGAGGAAATCCTGTTCCCGAGGCTCCCAAGTGCTCTCTGTCCTCTCCCCCTCCCCTCTGTGTGTGTATTTATTGGTGGGTCACATTTTAACTCCCTGAACTTTATTTGAAAATGGGATCCAAGAAGATATAATTGAGTTCAAAAGATTACAGGGCTGGCGAGCTGGCTCAGCAGGTAAAAGCATGTGTTGCTGAGGCTAAAGGCTTGAGTTCAGTTCCTAAAACCCACAGGGTAGGAGAAAATCGACCTCCATGGATTGTTCTCTTACCTCCATATGCACTCTAAGGCACACATGTGCTCACTCACATACAGACACACAAGTAAATAAATGTAAATAAAAACATCTTTCTAGAAGATTCTGCTATATTTTCCAGAGAGATTCTAAATATAATCTCCAATGTCCTTACAAGACAAGAAGCATCCTCTACTTAGATATGACCATGTGACTTGAAAGTGTCAGCCAGAGCTGCACAGCTTCAAGCCAAAAGAACACATGCAGCTACCTGAAGCCGGAAGAGCAATGAAGGATACTACCCCTGCAGAGAGATTCGGACCACACAGCCACCTTGGTTATGGAGTGTCTGCCTCTCTGACTGTGAGAGATAAATTACTGCTGGTTTTTTATTTATTTGTGTATGTACACCCTGGTGTACCCGTGGAAGTCAGGGGACAGCTTTTGGAAGTTAGCTCCTCTTTCCACTGTCCTCATTCCATGGATTGAATTCAAGTCCTCAGGCTTGGCAACAAGCACCTTTACCTACTGAGCCATCTCACCAGCCCCTGTGACTTCTATTTTAAATAAAATAAAATGGAATAAATATTGCAGGCATAAAAAGAATACCTGGGGAAGAATTAGAGTCTCAATAAAGACCATTAAGTTCAACCGTCAACCATGAAATTAGACTTCTCTAGACGGTCAGGCTTCTCAGCACAGTTTACATGGCACGGAGCCAGTTTCACCGTGTCCTGTGAAGTTACCTCATCTGGCTGTGGGAGGACAATGACTGACATTGTCCCTGTGTGAATTCGCTGCATCCTCGATGAAAGGCCCACCTCTGGGATCCGCTGAACTCGATGGATCCCACCTTCGTACTTCAAATGCTTATAGACACTGTCACCAGAAATGCGGGCAGCTGCATGATGCAGTCCACCTGGGGAAAAGATTCAAAAACACTAGCGCAGTCTACTCTGAAGAAGATTAGGACTGGAACTATTCTTAATTTAAGGCCTGACTGTCAGTAGAGCACCTAAATGGGAACCCGAAACAGATATAAGCCATTTTATCCCAATATAGAATATAATAATATAAAACAAAAAGTCAAGAATATTACGTATAGTTAGCTCTGGAGAGCTGAGGAAAACAATTCATCTTATATTTTACTTTTTGTACCTTTTATTTTATTTTTATTTTTGAGATATGGTCTTGCTATGTAGCCCAGGCTGTCCTTAAACTCACAATTCTGTTTCAGCCTCTCAAATGCTGGGATTACAGCTATATATGACATCTGGCTTGTACTTTTTGCTTTCCAACTTTTCTATAAAGAACTGTTTCTTTTGTAATAAGAAAAATACTATTAAGAAAAAATAATATTGGGACATTTTCTGCACTAAACTACCTGTAAATTTTTAGGCAAATATGTGCCACACATTAAAAAAATATTCAGTAACATAATTTCATACTATTGAATATCTTAAGCCCTTCTAAGTTTCAAGAATTAGAAGCTAATACTTACCTGTGATGTGGAAAGATTATCACACACACAAAAATCTTAGTGCTTAGGATTTAGCTTTTTATCTAATAGTTTTTAAAAATATTTTTATGATAAAGAAGCTACAAAGGAGTCAATGAGTTGTCAATAGAAAAAGGCACTTCCTGGCAAGCCTGATGACTGGAGGAAACCTGTTCCTGAGGAGCCATGTGGGAAAAAAACAGCTACCTCCTTAAAGTTGTCCTCTGACTCTACATGGACTCCATAATGCACCTCTCCTCCCAAAATAAATGTAAAAATAGGTAAGTAACTCCATGAATATACAGAGATAGAAAACCCACACGATGTAAATATGCAATTCACTAATTTTGCCTGCTACCCCGTACCTCCCGCCAGGTCCTTCCCAGTCATAATCCTTGCCCTTCCCTATGGGTGTCCTACTCTAATTTCTGTTGCTGTGATAAAATACTCGGACAGAAAAGCAACTTAGGGAAGAAAGGGCTTATTGTAGCTCATAATTCCCAATTACAGTTGATCACTGAAGGGAAGTTAAGGCAGGAACTTGAAATAGCAGGTTTTATCTACAGTCAAGCAGACAGAAAAATAAATGCATACATGTCTATTGTTCAGCTGCTTTCTCTAGTCTTCCAGAGCCCAAGGTCTAGAACAAGGGGATGGTGCTACCCATCTTCAGGATGGGTCTCCCTACATCAGTTATGGCAGTCAAGATAATCACCTACACATATGCCTACAGGCCACTCCAGTCTGACAGTCCTTCATTGAGACTCTTTCTAGGTGATTCTAGGCTGTCCAGTTGACACTTTAATCGTTATAGTGAGTCGGCACACGGTCCCTTTCACGACTTTCTTCATTGTAAATGTATATACCTGGATGTTCTCATTACACAATATAACATAGTCTTTTCTGCTTAAAAACAATAGCTCAGCAGCAAAGCTCATGCTTAGCTCTGCAAGTGGTCTTGGTTTCAATGTCCACCACTCCCAGCCCCAGGGGATATGTCCTTTCAGTCTCTTAATCCCTATGTTCTTCAGCCATTTCTCTCATTCCTACACATTATAGGGCAGCTAACCTATAAAAGTCTCGGTAGTTTTGCTGACTGCATACTGGCGGTGTGTGTGTGTGTGTGTGTGTGTGTGTGTGTGTGTGTGTGTATGTGTGTATCTATTTATTTAAAATTTTATATGCATTGGTATTTTGCTTGCATGTATGTTTATGTGTCAGGTCCTCTGGAACTGGAATTAGACAGTTGTGAACTGCTGCGAATTGAACCTAGGTCTTCTGAAAGAGTAGCCGGTGCTCTTAACTGCTGAGCCATCTCTCCAGCCCGACTGCATACTCTTGCTGCAAGTCTACTTGTTCTGTTGCTGAGATGTGACAGTGGGGTCCAGAGACTGGTTCAAACATTAGCCTGGGCCATTGGCAAGATAACAGGGTACATGTGATGTCTGGACGTCTCTCCTTTCATGGTCTGACAGGGCCAACGAGATGACCTGGTGGGTGAAGGCATTTACTGCCGAGCCTGGTGATGTGAGTTGGATCCCTGGGACCACATAGGAGGAGAGAAGTGGCTCTGTCAGGTTGCCTTCTGACCTCCACATGCGCACTGTGGCACACATGCATGTCCTCCACAAACCTAGAGTTCCCACAGCTTCTTATCGAGCTTAATGGATTACCAACAGTAATAAAACAGTCTCCTTGTTTCTTTTTTCCTCAGCTATTAAAACAGATTATTTATAAAGAGCACATGCCTTTAACTGGAGCACTTAGGAGGCAGAGGCAGGTGGATCTCTATGAGTTGAAGCCCAGCCTGGTCTACATAGTAGACTGAGTAGGTCATTGAGTAGCTACACAGTGTGACCTTGCCTCAAATAAATAAATAAATAAATAAATAAATAAATAAATAAATAAATAAAGCAACAGCGACAATAACAGAAACAATAAAAAAGATACACCTGTATCTTTCCTTGTCTATGGATTGATTAGCCAATGGCACAGTTACATAGGAAAGGCTAAATGCTTGATTGGATCCTTTACTAGTCTTGCCAATCTCTTAAAAAAACAACAATACAATGAATTAGATCCTTTAACCATATGAAAACGATCGATTATTTTTAGCTAATTTATTAACAGTGCATGTGTGGAGTGATCATGCAAGAAGACTGATGTGGGGGCCAGAGGAACCTTTCACGGAAGAGGTTCCCTCCATCTGCCTTAGGTCTCCAGGCTTGCATTGCCAGTGTCTTTACCAGATAAAGAGGCTGATGTGCCTAAGTGAACAGATGATAGAAAAACTTGACAGTCTCATTCAGTGCATTCAGGTTGTAACAGATGCCAAGGAACAGAAACATAGTGAAGCCAAGGCAAATTTAAATTTCCTCTCTCAGCCTGACACTCTTAAAAAATGATTCCCTTTGCCAGGTGTTGTGGCACGCACTTTTAATCCCAGCAATTCAGGGACACAGGCAGTTGAATCTTTGAGTTTGAGGCCAGCCTGGTCTACATAGTGAGTTCTAGGATAGCCAGGGCTATGTAGTGAGAGCTAAAATAATAAATAGATAAATATTCTCCCCATGCTCTTTAATTAGTGCTAAATTAATAGATCCAGTATCAGGCTGACTGAGTTCAGTCAAATTCCCGTCTTCCTAGCAGCGAGCTAGCTTAAATAACATGTCCATGCTTTGGTTACCATAATTTGTAAATCATCATCACCATCACTACCACTACCACCATCACCATGTCTATGGGACTACCCAGATAAAAGAGGAGCTATTATTCATCATGCCTTTGTATGTCCCAGTACATATAAAGTCATGTGACATATTTTTCAGTTCATCTATCAAGAGATTTTAATAGGAGAAAACAGAAGCATATTTAGAGCATTAAATACAATGTTGACATTTATCTGTGAAGATCATCCACTGGCCCCCTGGACCAATGTGCCATCTGCTGGAAGGAAAGGCCAACAAGATCCCTGCTACCTAAATTTCAGTATGACTGAAGAGTTGATATACCCAAGAGAAAGGTGCTAAAGGACTTGCCAATCGGTACCAATCAGGGTTTACTAATGCAGCATACTGATTTCCCTTTGCTGTTCACCTTCATCCTTTTACCCTAGCTTGATTTTCTAGTTTATCATTAATAACCCTTCCATCTACCATGGAGTAGTACTATTACCCAGCAGATAGAGCCTTCAGGCCATCTTCTGATTGTATTTTGTTAGTGCTATTATTTTTAAAATTTTTAAATCTTATGTGTAAGGCTGTTTTCCCTGTCTGTCTGTCTGTCCACAACATGCATGCACGGTGCCCTCAGAGGCCGAAGGTGTCAGATCTTCTGGGACAGGAGTTACAGATGGCTGTGAGTTGTGAATCCCTATGTGGGTGCTGAGAATTGACCCTGACCCTCTGGCATCCTTAACCACTGGGCCATCTCCTCCGGCCCTCTACTGTATGTTATAAGTTTTTGTTTGTTTGTTTGTTTGTTTTGTATAGTTTTAAAGCTTTTATTTATTTATTTTACCTTTTATTTATCGAGACAGGGTCTCACTAGGTGGCTCTGCCTAGCTTAGAATTCAATACATAGACCAGGTTCGTTTCAAACTCACAGAGATTTGCCTGTCTCTGCCTCTATCTGCTTACCATAATCTGCTGGTGTGTAATTCAGCAGCTCAAATTTCCAGTGTTTATAGTATGAATAATTCTGGTACATATCAAATATCTCTCGGGTAAACTGTTGGCAAATATCACCTAAAAAAAATAGACAAACTATTCAGTAAGCACAAATATTAAAGGGTACCCCCCCTTAGATATAAGTACTCAGGGAATGAGTATTTCCCACACTAAACACATGCAATGGGTTTCCCACAGTACAACAATGTCAAACCAATGTAAAATTCAAAGCTCATTTACAATAAACTGTCTTTTCTGACCTCCAGTGGTTCTTCCAGATGTCACCTCTAAAATAACGTCACTTCTGTCATACTTCTCCTTTGGCACTAGATGCTCCAAAAGCTGGACAAGAAGGAAAATGCAATCACTAATATGTTTACTTTCCTTAGTATGTTATTACTTGAAATTCAATCAAAGTCCTCAAAACATTTTTAGAAGTCAGTAATTAACAAAACCATGAAACATCCCAAGGAGGTAAGCCCTAGAACCATAGCCTAAGCAATCTAATTAGATAATCAGGTCACACAACAATGAAGATACTTGTCTGAGCATTTTCTGCAACGTTATCAGATTATCTTAATTTTCTAAAATGAAGTTAATTATGATCAAAGTCCACAGTGTTCCATCCAACTTTGTTCAGATTTTGCCTCTTAAAATTAGTTCTAAACAGTAGAGTCTTTCATCTGATGAATGAAGCAGGGCTTTGAAAATCTTCATTTACTCCAAATGAAGACTTTTGACATATAATTATACATTCTCCCCTGCCATAAATGATGGTCAGCACTATGCCATACCTTGCATTCTTGGTGGGGTCATTGTGTTTAAGGGGACATTAAGGGGACTCAAAGTAAGATTCAAATAGCTTCTCATATATGACAACAAAAAGAAAGAGGGGTGGTTCCTAGGTTCCTAATAAAGTTTTCCTCTTGGGAAGAAGAAAATCTCCTGATTATTAAAAGGTCTTTCAAATCAAACTAAAAGTACCTACATGTTATTGACTCTCCTCCCTACTGCCATTTTTTTTAAACATTCCATCTCTGCTAGAAATGACAGTGTGCAGGAGAATGTTAGAGTGTCAGATATGCTTTGCCTTTGGTTCACTAGTGCTATCATCTCTACTCATCCTTCTAAGTCCTCAAAAACCCCTCTCTGAATCCCACAATAAAAAAGCTGAAGGGACAATGATGATAATTACAACAGAGGAAACATGGTACACACAACCTATTGAACTAAAGAAAACAAACAACCTATTGAACTAAAAGAAGAGAGACCACTATTGTAGAATTTGCTCTTTCATATATAGATTATCAGCTAAAGCTCCCACAGTATTATGAAGCCTGAGAGTCCCCAGCACGCTAAAGCCTTATTAGTTCTAACTGAAGACCTGAACTACCAGCTGGTTCTGCACTTAGATTCATTCCATCATATTCAGCACAAAAGTTTTCAATCTAACACAATCACCGTGAGCCTAACTATTCCCTTCTAACGCTTAAAACAATCTGGCTTATCCCCATCAGGATTGCATTTCTTTTTAAAAATTCACTCGTGTATTTTTGTGTGTGTGTCCCCACTGCACACACATACCTTGCAGAAGTTGGAGGACAACCCAAAGGAGTTAGTTCTCTCCGGTCACCTTGTGTGATGCATTGGAACTCAGCTTGTAGGTCAGGTGCATATAGAAGCACCTCTATCTGCTGAGCCATCTCACTGGATCCTGAAATTTCCTTACTAAGGTATTATGTTTTCTTGCCTAACAAGTCAAAAGATCCAGCTATGATTCTTTTTTTCCTTCTTCTGGGAGTCTCTCTTCATTGACATTTCAATTTCTCTTCCAACTATCCTTCAGCAAATTATACTAAGTATAGCTTAGTTACTTGCCCTGTTGAAAGAACACTGTTGGGGAAATTATTTTGAGCATCAAAGCATGTTCTAGAAAATATTATTCCTTCCTATTAACACTATTGAGATTAGTCTACTGCCTGAAACATACCTCACGATACAGTAAGCTGATCTTTTGATCAATGATTTGTCTTTCTTCTGATACAAGCTCTTGCAACTGCTTTTCTTCGTGTTTATTTAAACCTAAAATCAGCAACAGGGAGAGCAGTAAATTCTTTAAAATTCTTACAGAGAAAGCATTACATAACTACCTCATCTATGTCTACAAAGTTTGTTGTTTGTTTTGAGACAGAGTCTCTTGACCTCCTTGTCTTCCTGTCTCAGTCTCCCAAGACCCTGTCTGTGGGGGTCCCTGAATATGCTGTAGCTGGTGGAAAAATAGACTGTGAGAGGCAAGAAAACCTGGTTCTGCATGACTTGGTTAGCCATGCTGGTTCCAACTTGTGGAGTCACAAGGCCAGTTTATTTTAGACATAATTAAGTACAGTACAGTTTTAGAAACAAATTTCCTGATAACAATTATCCCAATCCTATGTGCATAATAAAGCTTAAGCCGTGACTACATTAATGTGACCTCTACTATGAAGATAGGTTCTATAGCTTACAGGTGTAGGATCTGGTGTAGTCTCTGACTGAGATAATGTAGAGGTCACCAGGCTGTAAAGTGTATGTGACACATATATTCTCTCATATTACAACATACAAGCCCTTCAATGGGAGACGAACTATCATTCTGTATTTCTGTATGCAGAACAATGCTCAGTAAATTAAAATTCACGATGATATCAAGTCTTCTAGACTTGATAAGTACTATGAACAGCCTGAACTCTTAGCACGCCCCAAGTAACTGAAATTTGTCCAACACAGAGTGAGCATATAGTCCTCTTCCTACCAAGAACTGAGCTTATTATCTATTGGCTTTTAAAAGACAGAGTTCAAAGTTCAGTCAGTTACATACTCATATACCCACTTTTACACATTGACTCTAATTCTTCAATGGCTTGTTCGGCCTCCTGAATTTCTTGATAGACAGCTGCAAGTGGTGCCAACTCAGCATGCCTTCTACGTAAGGCCCTCAGGTCTCCTTCATGGTCAGAGATATCATGCAAACATTGGTCCAGGGTTTGGTACTCTTTATTCAGGTCTTCCATATACTTCTGTAGGGCTTTATGTTTCCAAAGCATCCTCGTATCTTGATGACAGCAGCGCCTGGACCAACCCTTATTTAACAACAGGTGGAGCACGTGAGACTTGTTTTGTCTAAAATTCCACAGCTGTGTATCAAGACTTCTCTGTCCAAATTGCTGAAAGCAGATGTGTCTCCCGGGGCAAGCTCTAAGAAATGGACTCCAAAAAAGCCAAATACACAGGTGGCGACTCATCTCAGCAGCTGTAATGTAAGATAAACAAACTGAAACAACTCTAAAGATGTAACAAAAGTGGGAGTATCAGAGAAACCTTTAGTTCATAGTCTCATTTACCTTCAAAGACAGTCTATAAACTCAGATAGAGTTTATATACACATATATTTTTAATTTTAGGGTTTTTTTAAAATTTATTTTGAGACAGAGTCTCACTATATATTTCTTGCTGCCCTAGAACTCACTCTGTAGTCCAAGATGGCCATGAACTCAGAGATCCACCTGCCCTACCTCCCAAATGGTGAAGAGAAGTGCCAACAGACTGAATCCACAAAGAAAATTTGAAATAGCCTGGAAAATAAAACTACCTACAGTTAAGTCTGAAAACCTCTGAGTTTAATCTCTGGGCTACACATGATGGAAAGTGAGACCTGATTCTTAAAAGCTGTTGACCTACACACCTGTGTTATGGTATGCACATACCCATACACATGCACACAAAACAATTTAAAAAAAAAAAAAGCACAAAAATAACCTTACATATACAATTAACTAAGACAAGTGCCTAGGAGTATAACTAACAAATATAGCACCAATGGGTTAAGGAGGTTTTAACTTTAAATGAGTGTAGAAATAAACACTTTAAAATAGCTGAGTAGTGGTGGTGCACACCTTTAATCCCAGCACTTGGGAGGCAAAGGCAGGTATATCTCTGTGAGTTCAAGACCAGTCTGGTCTACAGAGCTAGTTTCGGGACAGCCAAGGTTACACAAAGAAACCCTGTCTTGAAAAAGAAAACACAAAGTATAAAATAACGATGCAGTCTTTAGGTGGTTCATAGTTATAGATTTGTGAAGATTATGGAAAATGTTAACATCTCATCTATTATCTAGTCTAACTGATTGTTTATACACAGGTCTTGATATGTAGCCCAGGCTGGCTTCAAACTGGGGGCCTCCTGCTTCAGCCTCCCAAATGCTGGATCACAAATGTAGATCAACATGTCTGGTTAAACCTAAGCCAACAATTTTATTGTGTTTATTAATTTATTTTTAAACATTTATTATTACTATTAGAGAGCAAGAGTGTGAGAGTGTGTGTATGTCTGTGTATGTATGTGTTTGAGAGAGGTGGGGGGAGAGAGGATATTAGGGATTGACCCCAGGGTCTTGCATAGGCTAATCAAGCACTTTGTTTTAATTGTTTAATTTCAGGACATCGAGATACCAAAAAAAGTCAGGTAACGTAATCACAACTGTTCACATACCGGACGGAGGCAGGCCTTGTGTTACGACGTAGGTTGTCTAGTCCAAGATGAGTGTTTTTCATTCTCAGTCCTGTGGTCACTTCTTCAGGGTGCTTCTCTCTCAGCTCTTTTTGCGCTACATGTAGCACAAGGACGCTTAGAGCCCAGGCAGAGGCAAGAAGAGGGTGTCAGATCCGTCTCCTGGAATGGGAGTTACAGGCACCTGTGACCTAAGGGAAGACAGGAAGAAATCCTCAAATATTAAGATACCGAGTCCACAACACAAGGAGAGCCTGGTTTAAAAAAAAAAAGGAACAATGTTGATATTTTAATAACTGAAAAAAAAAAAAAAAACAGGTTACAAAACAGTATAATCTGTTTTCAAAACACAGTTCTACAATATATGGGAAAAAGCAGATAAATAATATTGTCTTAGTTATTGTTCTCTTGCTGTGAGGAGGCATTACGACCAAGGCAACTTATAAAAAGAAGCACTTAATTGGGGGCTTGCTTGCAGTTTTAGAAGGTTAGTCCATGGACATCATGGTGGGGAGTGTGGAGGCAGGCAGGCAGGCATGGTCTGGAGCAGCAAATTGCAGGCATGAGACTGGGTCTGGCCTGGACTCTTGAAACCTCAAATCCACCCCCAGTGGCACAGGTCCTTCAACAAGACCATACCTCCTAATCCTTCCTAAACAGTTCCCCTAACTGGGGACCAAACACTCAAATATATGAGCCTATGGGGATCATTCTCATTGGAAACACCACATACATTTTAAAAGAAAACAAAGGAAACACATCAAAATGATGTAAGTCACTCTTGAGTTGTGGGATTACAGACACGGTTTAAGGTTTTTCTTCTTTTCCAAGTCTTTCACACAGTACACATTATGTTGATAATTTTAAAAGACGTACATAAGATTACCACGCTGTAAAGATTTTTGACAGTTAAAGGCGCTTGCTGCTCAGGCAGAGGACCAAAGGTAAGTACCTACATAGCGGCTCACAGGTGCCTGTAACACTTATTCCAGGAGACTGACACCTCTTCCTTCCTCTGCCTAGGCACCAAGGGTGGCATGCGGGATGTGCAAAGCCCCCTTTGACCTCAATAAATCTAACAGCGTCATCATTTAAAAAATTAAATATTCAGGAGATTCAGCGTTCACTGGGTTCTACTAATAGATTCAACATAACAAATCACTGCTGAGATTGGACTGTGTAAGAATTCACAGCCACCCATTTACCACTCCTCCAGAAATTTCTGTGCATCTTTATATCTAGCTTTGAGTACATCAGAAGGAGTGTCCATTTGACGGGGGGAAAAGTATAACAGGCCGGCAGGTTTTTTGTAATAACGACTCTAGCTAAATTTTCCATTTTAGGGGCAGTCGTGGAGTGAGTTAACTGTCAAGGTCAGAAATCTTAATTTACTTACTTACTTAAGAAATCTTACTTTCTAAGGTTACCTAAACCTAGAAAGAGCAAGGCTTTAACACCACCCCGACAACCCAGTATTACTCGACATTTTAAGAGCAATTCTCAGTTTTCTGGCACGTTAAAAGTCACACTAAACTGGCGCCAGGCGCAGAATGTGAAAAGCATATTGTTTAAGTCATTACTATAGAGTCTATACGGAAGTAACACAAGTGGGCAGAGAGAAAATTAAAAAGTCCTCTTAAGGCCAAAAAAGAATTGTGAATACCTAAGTAAAAGAAGAAAAACGATGTTCTTGTTTCTATCTGGTAACTGAACCTTCGGTGCCGGCAAGACTTCAGCTCAAGGTACCGCCCGCACCATCATTTCCAGGCGACTGCTTCCGGGTTACAGTTCGTACCTGGCTCCTCCTCCATTTTGACGCTTCTCGTTGTGGTCGTTAGGTGTCTGTAACAGTAAACAAGAATGAATTGATAAAGCGGAAGGAGACTCTCCTAGGAGGACCTCGCGCCGAGATTATTGGAGCTGACTCACAGGAGGTTTGTGTGATAGGCAAAGGTAGCCAGAAGAGAGCAGATGACCGTCTCCTGTTGTCCTAACCAAGGAATCCTGGGAGTTGTAGTTTATCCTTCCCCAAACCTCATTGCTAACCACCCCAATCTCTTTTGCTCCATCTTCCTTCCTAAGCTTTAGTTTTACAGTTCTAGTGTGAGGAACACTTTTTCCTAACTTAAATATTAGATTCTACAATATGTTATAGGTGAAATCACAAGAATTTCTTTATGTGTTATCAACCCTTAAAGCAGTAGTTTCTAAGTTACCGTTTGTTGTTTGGTTTGGTTTTCCGTGTGCGGAAGGTTAAAGTTAGACACTCATGCATGTTAGACAGAACTCTACCATAGAGGTATATCCACAGAGGGTTTTTCCTTCCTTCCTTCCTTCCTTCCTTCCTTCCTTCCTTCCTTCCTTCCTT